>NC_136792.1:52725906-52733406 GCF_951216825.1 Electrona antarctica | reverse complement strand
CTTTTTCACTGACGGAAACTATCTAAGCCAGGGGTCCTCAATAGGCCGACCGCGGTCCACGACCGGACCGCGGACCACCTCTCTGTGGACCCCGGGCAAAAAAAATGCTGTGCATTTTTGGAGGGGAATATTTGTATTTAACATTTCATTTCCATACTCTGCACCCCAGTATTGGTCGGTTGGGAGGGGATCCGATTTGTATAAGCTTGCCTTGGTTTGACTGTACTAAACAGGCATAGAGCCCCGCTCTCCGCTGGCCGTGGCGTGGCCCGCGCCGCGCTCATGGGGACCGGACCTTAGTCTTTTTCAAAGATTATTAGTGGACCTTCAGCATTTCTAGTTGAGGACCCCTGGTCTAAGCTATGATAAGTCTAATCTAATATACGGCATATAATATAATATAATCTAATATACGGCAACCTTCCCTGTGTTTCTTCACTGGTCCGATCCAGAAGAACACAGTTTGCCGGCCACTGCTACAGAGCTGACAATGAGGTTATATCTTCCCTTCTTCTCTGGAGTCCTGCCTCTAAAAGCAGACCAGAGGTAGAAAACTGTCGTTCCCTGATGTCATCGCTATAGGGACACATGCATCAGTAAGCAGGAACTGGGGATGGCAATGAAGGACCGGGAAGTCTGGCGTGATATTGTGAAATCTATGATCTCGACCGCGGTCGAAAAATGATGATGATTATTCCAAAACTAGGGATGCACCGTTATTGAAATGTTTTTTTTTTTTAATGTTCCAACTATTGACTCTTTGGAAAGCTTCCCCAGAAAACACTGATATGATTTGCAGCCTTCATCATCACAAAAGGCTTTTTCAGGCTTTTTTTAAATTTATCTTTCAACATAATTATAATAAAATCAAATATCTGCTAAATACGATATATTATTTTACCGATTACCGATTAATAACTGATGTGTTTGCTGACTAATCTCCCATCACTACTGATGACTAAAAATAACACTAACTAGAACTGCACTCTGTCGAGTGCCTACTTGCTTGTTGCACACAAGTAGGCCATAATGGCCTACTGGTGCGCAAGCAGAGCGTGCAAGTACTGTAGACCGCTACAAACTTTCAAATCTCAGCCTCTCTGTGAAAGAACCTTTGCAATATTGAATTATTAGGTTTAGCTATTTGCTATGTATGTACCTTGCTTTTGGAGGAAAGAAAGTAGTATTTTGAAGTATGGTAATGATTACTTATGCCTGTTATGGAAGTGGTGTCAGATTACATACATGTATACATATGGGCATTACCTTTAGTCCACCCGACACTGAAACATGTCATCGTTACGTCACCATCGATAACCAATTATACCCTGGCATTGGTACATATATTCATCACGTCATATGCTCATATGTCTATATACGATATGTATGTATATGTAATTTCTGAGTTGGTGAGTGGTATAATGTGGTTACTCGGGTGGTTCACCATCGTAAACCAATTATACCCTGGCATTGGTACGTCATCGGACATATACGCTTCATAGCATGACGGAAAACATACCTGCACGGTCTGCTTCTGTATGTCCCGTGCCAGCATATGACGTCATATCATATGCTGCTAAGAGACATACGCATCGTAGCACCTGACTGATAACATTACTTGCACGCTCTGCTTGCGCAAGTAAATATATTGACAATTTCGTCAACAAATAAAAACGAGGGACTAGAATCCAGTAGAACTAAAAGACAAGTCATTTTATGCTTGGTTCTGCTCGGGTGTTGTGTTCTGAAAATAGCAGATCTGCAAGCTCACGTGAACTTGTAGATCGGCTATTTTCAGCATGCAAGTGTAAAATCTGCCACTACGACGCCATCAAGGCACCAGCGAAATACATTTTAGTTGACTAAATCAACTGTAGATTTAGTCAACTAGAAACTCACGATAATTAGTCGACTAAAACTAGACATTTTGAGATGACTAAAATATGTCACGGTGGTGACTCACGGGTAGAGTGGCCGGATGGGAACCGCAAGGTTGCCAGTTCGAACCCAGGCTCCTCCAGAGTTAGTGTCGAAGTGTCCTTGAGCAAGACACTGAACCCCTAATTGCTCCTGATGTGCAGGTTGGTGCCTTGCATCGTTTCCGCCGCCATCGGTGTATGAATGTGTGTGTGTGAATGGGTGAATGTAATGCACAATCTATGTAAAGCGCCTTGGATAAAGGCGCTATATAAATGCACCATTTACCATTTTATTTACCATCTTATTAGAAATCAATAAGACGCCTGAGGGCGAGAAGCCAGCGACCTGTAGGACGAGGTCGCTTCTCTGCGTGCACGAATCCGCCTGGTTGGCGACTGCTTGGCGAGCGCTGGCGCTTTGGCATGGGGGGGGTCAGATCAATATGGAATGAGTCTACAGGGTTTGATGAGGTTCAGGTTCAGGTTCAGGATCAGGTTCGGGTTTATTTGTCATAAATGGTAAATGGTAAATGGTGCATTTATATAGCGCCTTTATCCAAGGCACTTTACATAGATTGTGCATTACATTCACCCATTCACACACACATTCATACACCGATTGCTGCGGAAGCCATGCAAGGTACCAACCAGCACATCGGGAGCAATTTGGGGTTCAGTGTCTTGCCCAAGGACACTTCGACATGTAGCCAGGAGGAGCCGGGATTCGAACCGCCGACCCATGGATCATTGGACGACCTGCTCTACCTCTTGAGCCACAGCCGCCCTATGTATAGATACAGAGTATAAATACAATGAAAATTATTTTGCTCAGAGCACTCTCAGTCTTACATACACAGGACATAGACAAACATCTATAGTGCAAAGAAAAAGACAAAAACACAAAAAAGTGCAAGTGAAGTGACAATACAGTGCAATACAGTTCAAGGTCAGCTGTTCAGCAGCCTGACTGCCTGGGGGAAGAAACTGTTACTGAGACGGGTGGTGCAAGATTTGATGCTCTGGTAGCGTTTTGAGTTGTTGGAACAGGGTATTTGCGGGATGGCTGGTGTCTTTGATGATGTGGTCTTTTTCATACAACGAGTGGTGTAGATGTTGTGGAGACTGGGTAGTTCTGTGCTGCCGATGATTTTAGCTGCTGTTTTAGGTCAGATCAACATATGGAATGTCAGAACAGGTCAGCTCCATACAGTATATGGAGATCTAAGGGTGGTAGCGGGGACATTGATTGGCTTGATGAGGGCCCAGGGCCCAGGTAGGGCCGGGCCTTAATTTTCGGGCCTGTTGAGAACTCTAGTTTTCGCCGGCTGCCGGGTGCATGCGGCTGCACTAATAACTTTGGTCTAGAGTCAACTAGAAACTCATCATAATTAGTCGACTAAAACTAGACATTTTGAGATGACTAAAATATGTCACGGTGGTGACTCACGGGTAGAGTGGCCAAACTCGTCTAGAGTTTGAAATTTGAATAGACAGGTACACTTATAAGTCAAAAGGGAGACATCGAAGAGGAAGGATGGATGGGAAAGGATCAACATATGGAATATATGTCAGAACAGGTTCTGACATATATCCATATGGAGATCTAAAGGTTTGAGGTTTGAGGTCAGATGTAGAGTTGCTGGCCCAATAGTGATGACATCAGGGATCTCCATATATGGGCTTAACTGCGAC
Source organism: Electrona antarctica (assembly GCF_951216825.1). Taxonomy (NCBI): domain Eukaryota; kingdom Metazoa; phylum Chordata; class Actinopteri; order Myctophiformes; family Myctophidae; genus Electrona; species Electrona antarctica. Next base: position 52,729,795 of record NC_136792.1, on the reverse strand, counting down.
AGCAGGTCGCATTTACTATGACATCAGGGTCTCCACATCTCCATCCCTGATGATGTCACGAGACCTGGGCACCATAAATGGTGCCCGACACACTAACCGACAGGAAATGCTTGATTCCATGGTTAACTGACTAAAATATGACTAAATCTAAATCCCAAATTTCCGTCAAAATCAACACACTGTTCACGAACACAACGCACAATCACGCATACATCAGGCATTGCATACGTGCACAGCCTGGATGCAAATTCTTGATCACTGTTGTTTTTGACAGCAAAAACGTTTTTTGTATAGTTTTAATTTAGTTTTAGTCACATTTTAGTCACCTGGAATGTTCTAGTGTTAGTCCAGTTTTAGTCGACTAAATGTCATACGATTTTTTTTGTTTGTGTTTTGACAGGCCTTGGTGTCGTTGTAATGGCAGATTTTACACCTTGGTTGCATGCTGAAAATAGCAGATCTACAAGCTCACGCATGCAACCTATAGCATGAAACTGGATCTCTTGTCCACTGGTCCCTCCCTAACATTTTAGTCTAGTTTTTATTTGTTGACGAAATTGTCAATCATCATAGATTTGTTTTTACTTAGTTTTAGTCAGTGAAAAAAGGTATAGTCGACGATAATTTTTCGTCTTAGTTTTAGTCGCGCGGGTGCACTTGCCAGTGCGTTATTACGGCGCTCAAAATGAATAATGAACGCAACGCCACAACCGCCAAACAGAAGAGGCCATCCGTCCGTCCGTCCGTCCACGCGATAAATAAGAAGTTCCAGTTCCCCGGAGGGGGGGGGGGGGGGTTCAAACTGCTATGGGGGGATATTCTTTGAACGTCGGGATGAATGGAATCCCGTGGATTCTTCTTATATCTCTGTAGATATTGTTGATTATGTCAGATTAAGATCAAGCCTGTCAAGTGTAATGACAGCGTTGACAGGACACACCATGAGAATATGCCAGCGTGGCTGTATGCGTGCATGCACGTGGTACGTGTGTGTGTGTTCGTGTGCGTTCGCGCATGCGTTCGTGCGTGTGTTTGCATGTGTGTGTGTGTGTGTGTGTGTGTGTGTGTGTGTGTGTGTGTGTGTGTGTGTGTGTGTGTGTGTGTGTGTCTGTGTGTGATCAGCCAGGAAGAGCTTTTTGTCCTTGGGCGGAGAGAGGGCACCTGGCTCCTCTCTCCCTGTCCTTGTGATCTCTCTGTTCCTTCTCTCTCGTGCGCTCTATCCCTCGTCTATCCCTCTCTTCCTCCTCCCTCTGCGCGGATCCCTTCATCCCCTCTCTCTCTCTCTCTCTCTGCCTCTCTTTCCCCCTCTCTCTCTCCTCCGCCCAAGGCAATGCCGTCCTGCAGGCTTTGATCAGGGGGCCAGGGAGGAGCGAGGAAGTGGGTCAGAAAGTTGTGCTGGAGAGACTGCAGAAGAACAAGGATGGAATATCGAGTAGGTGAGACCGGGAGAGAGACTATGGAGGGAGAGAGAGAGAGAGGAGAGAGAGAGAGAGAGAGAGAGAGAGAGAGAGAGAGAGAGAGAGACAGCTGGGGGACACAGAGACAGAGAAAGTAAGAGAGAGGGAGGGGATAAATGGAGAGAATGAGAGACTGATAGTGAGAGTGGATAATCTAGTGAGAAAGTGTGAGATTTGGTAAAATATTAGAGCGAGAGAGAGAGAGAGAGAGAGAGAGAGAGAGAGAGAGAGAGAGAGAGAGAGAGAGAGAGAGAGCAGGGAGGGGACGACACAGGCAAAAAGAGCGAGAGTGACTTGAGCTCAGAGTAAGAGGGAGATAAAAGCGAAGAGAAGAGAAGCAACAGGAAGAGATAGAGGAGAAGGACATGGGAAAGGAGAGGTGTCTTCATTTAGTGAAGGGGGGGGTAAAAAGACAACACATTTGTCTTGGACGTGACGCGCAGCATTTTAACAGCAGCATGCTGGATAAGACTCTGCCTTTACTAATCTACACCGTGCAGGGGAGATAATTCACCAGTGTGTGTGTGAGACTGTGTGAGACTGTGTGTGACTGTGTGTGTGTGTGTGTGTGTGTGTGCGTGCGTGCGTGCGTGCGTGCGTGCGTGCGTGCGTGCGTGCGTGCGTGCGTGCGTGCGTGCGTGCGTGCGTGCGTGCGTGCGTGCGCGCGCGCGTGCGCGCGCGTGTATGGCTGTAGTAGACAGCGCAGATGATCACTGTGAGTGCGTGCATGTGTGCAGAGAGGTCCGTGCTTGACTGGGCCTGCGTGTGCGCGTGTGTGCGACTGTGCGTGTGTGTGTGTTTTCTTTACATCATTAAGATGCAATGCTTTATTAATATTCAGATCAAACCATTAATATTCGTGCAGTGTTTCTGCTCTCCTTGTGTCGTCAGCTCACCTGGGACTGGGGAGGGCAGAGGGGGCGGGGGGAGGGGGGCTACGGAGGGTGAGAGAGGTGGAAGGAAGGGTGTGTGTGTGACTGTGTGCCTAGTGTGTGTGCATGTGTGTGTGTTTGTGTGTGTGTGTGTGCGTGTGTGTGTGCGTGCGTGTATGGCTGGCTAATGGTAATACTACTGTACCCCGCAAGTATTGTAGAATTTGAGACGTAGACATTGTGAGTCTTTTTTTAGGTAAGGTTACAATGGGGAAAACCTTCAGGTTGGGTTTAGGATCAGACATAATATTTTAGATTCAGGGCTTATAGAGTTATGCTTGATTGATAAAGTTAGCTCACAACGCATCGCAGCGTCGACGCGCCGTGACCTTAACGGCCCCTCATATGGATACATCTGTGCGTGTGCGTGTGCGTGTGCGTGTGCGTGTCCGTCCGTCCGTCCGTCCGTCCGTCCGTCCGTCCGTCCGTCCGTCCGTCCGTCTGTGTATCTATCTAATGGCCGATACATTGGTGTATGCCTAATAGAAACGGAAGCAGCAGCAGGTGATGAAGGGGTGTGTGTGTGTGTGTGTGTGTGTGTGTGTGTGTGTGTGTGTGTGTGTGTGTGTGTGTGTGTGTGTGTGTGTGTGTGTGTGTGTGTGTGTGTGTGTGTGTGTGTGTGTGTGTGTGTGTGTGTGTGTGTGTGTGTGTGTGTGTGCGCACGAGTGTGTGGCGTGCAGGGGGGAGGTCCAGGGAGGTGTTTGGGGAGGGGATGAAGGTTGGACCACCACTGGGACCGCGAGGTGAGAGGGGTGAGGGATTTTTGGGGGCGAGCAGGAAAGCAGACGGGGTTTGGTTGTGGTAATTGGGCCAATGGGAGGTTACACACACACACACACACACACACACACACACACACACACACACACACACACACACACACACACACACACACACACACACACACACACACACACACACACACACACACACACACACGCTCGCACACACACACACACTAGCGCGAGCTCGTGCATGCATACGGTATACATACAGACACTCATAAACAGCTATATGTGCATATGCATTCACTTTAGGCGACCACAATTACACGCACACACACACACACACACACACACACACACACACACACACACACACACAAACACACACACACACACGTTCCCATATAGGTATGCCACATTCTCAGTAATCTTAAGTGCACACTATATACCCGAACATTCACAATATTCATGTAAATGCATGCATATATGCACGCACGCACGCACGCACGCACGCACGCACGCACGCACGCACGCACGCACGCACGCAAAGGGCTTCAAATATAGATACACTCAGGCATGCACAAAAGAGGACAGCAAATTAAAGTGGTAATTACTTTTAAGCCCAGAAAGGTGAAGGATTGTGCGGCAGGGAGCACCGGGTCACTCTTGAATGGAGAATAGCGGTGCAGTCAGACGGCGTGAAAAGAAAGATATGCATCTCAATGAAATATAGAGCAGCGCGCTCAACAAAAGGCAAAATGGCTCTTTAATGGCC
>NC_136792.1:52718406-52720906 GCF_951216825.1 Electrona antarctica | reverse complement strand
ATGCCTAAACCTAAACTAACAGAAGCTATGCCTAAACCTAAACTAACAGAAGCTATGCCTAAACCTAAACTAACAGAGGCTATGCCTAAACCTAAACTAACAGAGGCTCTGCCTAATCCTAAACTAACAGAAGCTATGCCTAAACCTAAACTAACAGAAGCTATGCCTAAACCTAAACTAACAGAAGCTATGCCTAAACCTAAACTAACAGAAGCTATGCCTACACCTTAAACTAACAGAAGCTATGCCTAACCTTAAACTAACAGAGGCTATGCCTAATCCTAAACTAACAGAAGCTATGCCTAATCCTAAACTAACAGAGACTATGCCTAATCCTAAACTAACAGAAGATATGCCTAATCCTAAACTAACAGAGGCTATATGCCTAATTCTAAACTAACAAGATATGCCTAATCCTAAACTAACAGAGGCTATATGCCTAATCCTAAACTAACAGAAGCTATGCCTAAACCTAAACTAACAAACTATGCCTAATCCTAAACTAACAAAGGTTATGCCTAATCCTAAACTAACAGAAAATATGCCTAATCCTAAACTAACAGAGGCTATGCCTAATCCTAAACTAACAGAAGCTATGCCTAAACCTAAACTAACAGAGGCTATGCCTAATCCTAAACTAACAGAAACTATGCCTAATCCTAAACCAACAGAAACTATGCCTAATCCTAAACCAACAGAAGCTATGCCTAATCCTAAACTAACAGAGGCTATATGCTAATCCCAAACTAACAGAGGCTATATGCTAATCATAAACTAACAGAAGCTATGCCTAATCCTAAACCAACAGAAGCTATGCCTAATCCTAAACCAACAGAAGCTATGCCTAATCCTAAACTAACAGAAGCTATGCCTAAACCTAACCTTAAACGTACAAAAACTAAACCTAACCCTGGCCTCACAGAACAATGAGCTCAAAACCACAGGCATTGGGTATAGAGCGGTGTGTGAAGTGAAGGAGTGACTCTCCGGGGGGTTCATGTGGTCAGGACGCGCTGGTCTCCGGGGGGTTCATGTGGTCAGGACGCGCTGGTCTCCGGGGGGTTCATGTGGTCAGGACGCGCTGGTCTCCGGGGGGTTCATGTGGTCAGGACGTGCTGGTCTCCGGGGGGTTCATGTGGTCAGGACGCGCTGGTCTCCGGGGGGTTCATGTGGTCAGGACGCGCTGGTCTCCGGGGGGTTCATGTGGTCAGGACGCACTGGTCTCCGGGGGGTTCATGTGGTCAGGCCGCGCTGGTCTCCGGGGGGTTTATGTGGTCAGGCCGCGCTGGTCTCCGGGGGGTTCATGTGGTCAGGACACGCTGGTCTCCGGGGGGTTCATGTGGTCAGGACGCGCTGGTCTCCGGGGGGTTCATGTGGTCAGGACGCGCTGGTCTCCGGGGGGTTCATGTGGTCAGGACGGGGGGTTCATGTGGTCAGGACGGGGGGTTCATGTGGTCGGGACGGGGGGTTCATGTGGTCGGGACGCGCTGGTCTCTCAATACAAACAGAGAGACAAACACAGCAGAGAAAACAAACTACAGGTGACTCTTCCTTCTGTGGCAAAAACTAACATCTCTCTCCAGCTGGCAGCAGATGGAAATCAGGGGAATATACGGTAGGTCTTAAATGTAACTATAGTGACGCCAACCGTTTCCCAAAATAGTATTCCCGTTATACTGTGTATACGGTTGTTATTTATAATGCCGTTATCCCCAACACCGGTTGTGTATCTGTGTGTATATGAGTCTGAGTCTGTGTGTGTGTGTGTGTGTGTGTGTGTGTGTGTGTGTGTGTGTGTGTGTGTGTGTGTGTGTGTGTGTAGTGTGTAGTGTGTAGTGTGTACGTGTGTACGTGTGGAGAAGAAGAGGTTGGGGTCTTTGATGACATCATTCACTGCCTCCCCCCCCTCACCCCTCTTGGCCGAACCGTGGTCGACATCCCTAACAATGAGCGAGGGAGGCGAGGGTCTGGGGCGGTTGGGGTTTTTTTTGGGGGGGGGGGGGGGGGCAAACAGAGAATGTGTCTTCATTTGCCTCAACTTTTCACATGTCTTCTCTCTTTTCTCGTTTCCTCCTCCCCCTTTTGTTGCCGTCTGTCCGTCCGTCCGTCCGCTGCAACGCTACAAGCCAGTGCTTCAGCTTCCAGACAGACAGACAGACAGACAGACAGACAGACAGACAGACAGACAGACAGACAGACAGACAGACAGACAGACCCGCCAACCAAAGTAGTCCCCCCCCCCCTCTCCTTTCCCACAATGTTAAGCCCATTTTTAGCTTGACATAATCTGAAATGGTACTTAACTGAATTTATGTCTACCTCAGTGCATTAACTTCAGCTATTTCCCCCTTTATGTTACTCCTTTCTTCCCCCCCCCCCCCCCCGCCTTTCTTTTTCCACAGTGAGAGAGAGAGGTAGAAGGAGGGGGGGGGGGGAGGGGGGGGGAGAGAGAGAGGTAGAGAGAGGTAGAGGGAGGGAGGAAGAGATTTGAAACCCAGAC
>NC_136792.1:52675906-52713406 GCF_951216825.1 Electrona antarctica | reverse complement strand
CACCATAGCTACATGTTTAAGCATTTAAATCATATTTACATGTCGATTTCAGCTCTGACATTTACTTCAGACACGCTCTATTATGTGAAGAGTCTGCCTGTGCAATTAACTCATTTTGGATAAAAACAGTTTTCACAAGTTTTTCCACCTCCTGAACAGTTAAGTCTTGCCATGGCCATGACTGCATGTCTCTGAATCAAAAAGAGTCTGTTGTCTCGCCTGAGCCAGACGCACAGTGCCTTGTATTAGGATTAGAGAGGCCCCCCCGGCTGGGGGGGGTCAACCTGGTGAAAGTTGTCTCAGAAGTGTCAAAGATGAACCCGACGACAGCCCAGACAGAAACGTCTTGACAGAAGGAGTTGTTGCAGGCATGCTCTGAAGTGCAGAGCATGAACTGCAGGTGTTATCCTCACACCGAACGGCCCCCAAAAAAAAATAAAAAACGTCTCTGTTTTTCTGTCCGTCATGCAGCAACGTCGTGCCATTTCTCATTTTCTGGCGATCTTGACGGGCTGACTGACGTCCGGACAACCTTTGATTGAGCTGTCTGTCGGTGTGCTATATTCCAAAGAAAGTGCTAAATGCTATAGGACAGTTTCATAATCATATCTAGGACCCATTATTTAGTTGGAGCCACGGACCACCGTTTGATGACATTTAGCCTCTCAGACCCAACACTAAAATAATATTTTGTTATATAGTTTGGATACAATTTTGTCCAAATTCTATGCTGTATAGGAGAGATAACAGGCAGATGTTGATCAAAATAACAATCATCTTTAATTGTGTAGACGTATTGTAAATGAACTAATGCAGATGTATAACAATAATCTTTCATTTTACGCTCTCAAGAGTTAACCCATTCTGGGCGGGAACCCCTTTTGGTGTTTTAAGCGTTACGTTAAACTTTAGCTATTGAAAAATAGCAGATCTACAAGCTCATAGCTATGAACTTGTAGGTCTGCTATTTTTGGAAAATCGTTAAAATGTGCCTCAAATCTTTCAGAAAATTGTCATGATTTAGAAAACTTTTTTAAATTTCGACGTCAGGCCTGAATGTGAGATCTATAAGGGTCCCTTTGGTTACCAACTCTCCCTCATTTAGCCGCATGGGGACCACCTGGAACCCCCTCAAGGACCACCGGTGGTCCCCGGACCACTGGTCGAGACCCACTGCTGTAGGAGATGAATGGCTGATACTGTTGTAGACGGTATCCGGAGTACTCGATACTTTACCGACTCGCCGCCATGTAGTGCATTTTAGTTCTACTTCACCTTCATTTAAATTGCATTGAAGTGAGAGAGAGAGAGAGAGAGAGAGAGAGGGGATAGTTGGTTAGAGTGAACATTAGTGGAAGTAGGAATGCTAAAAGTTTAAACACCAAAGTACCGAAACAATGTCATTCATTAGTAAACAATATCCTGAAATGGTACGACCTACTTATCATTGGTATTTATTCACATACTCAACCTTTTTATCATTATCCAGCTGACCATTTAATTGCACAAAATAATTTGATCACTTTGGAAATGAACTATAACATCATGTGGGTTTGACATGATAATACACTGATACATGTTAGCATAACGATGAAGACATTGATGAAGAGCTTTCGCCGTGGCGACTTGGTAAACTGGCGAGTTCTCCTGTATTCTTGTAGATAGACACTTAGACAGTAAACAGATGGACACAGGTAGGCATGACGGCTCAGTCCGCTGTCCTCTCTCTCTCTCTCTCTCTCTCTCTCTCTCTCTCTCTCTCTCTTTCTCTCTCACTCCGCATGCGTTCGTCTGCCTTTCTCTATCCCTCTTGAGCCCCGATTTATATACTTTGTCGTGCGGCGATCTCGCTCACAGATATATCCGCGACACACAGTGAGCTTAATACGTATAGCGGCTATTTTCGGCCGCGTGACGCCGTCGTGCGCCGAAGCATATAGACTATATACGCCTTACATACACACACACAGTGAAGTGTCCACGTCTGGTCTGTTGAAGGACGGTCGCTCACACACTCCTTGTGTGTGTGCGTGTGCGGGCGTGTGTGCGTGTGCGGGCGTGTGTGTGTGTGTGTGTGTGTGCGCGCTCACCCAGACCATTGACAGACAGTGTGTGGGTCTGTGACAGAGGGTGTCAGTGCGGTGTCAGGGAGATGTGTTTTAGTGTCACACTCTGCTGACCTGATCTCCGCTTGGACTGTCCAGTCAGGCCCCGCTGTGGCGCCTTACATAACCCCCGCTGTCATTCACACGCCGCCCTGAAGGGAGCCACTGGGCCCCCGCACACACACGCACGTGCACGTGCACACACACACACACACACACACACTCACAGATGCACACGCATGCATGCAAGCTTACAATATACTGTATGCGTTGAGAGCTTATTGATTTAAATCTTTTTGAAAACCTTTTCGATTTTCTTTTCACGTGCAGGGCATAAGCAGGACACATGGGCTGCATAATTAGTCAAATACATTTGTCATAAAACTTCAAATAAGACTGATATGTCGGTCAGGCTCTAATGCAGACACGTGTGCGCGTGGGCGCGCGCACACACACACACACACACACACACACACACACACACACACACACACACACACACATGCGCAAACACACACACACACACACACACACACACACACACACACACACACACACACACACACACACATGCGCAAACACACACACACACACACACACACACACACACACACACACACACACACACACACACACACACACACACACACACACACACACACAATACATGTGAACATATGCCTAAACACACGCCTGCATGCACACATTTACACACATGCACACAAGTAGGCTACACACACTCACACACGCATGCACGCACACACGCAACGGCTAAAAGTGACACACACACACACACACACACACACACACACACACACACACACACACACACACACACACACACACACACACACACACATTTCCCCACTCTTAACATACTTCCCACATCTGAAGGAAGGAAATGATACGACACAGAAATGTAATTGGTAATTTCATGGAACACTTCTAAAATAAAAACAAATGCACTTACGTAGGTCTCTACACACTCTATGCTTTTCCTCCGAAGCCTATTCGTCAGCATCTACAGTAGGCTATGTGCAGCTGTAGACAGGAAACTATGCACTTTTGTTATTTCACCCATCTGAGACGTGAGCGTGTACGAATGTACACTTGGACACGCTCAGAGTTAATTTAACAGGCACTCGCACATTATGTAATTATGTAAGCATCATGAGCAATATATCCTGGGAACAAATCGAGACTCGTGACTCGTTTTCTTCCTGTATCACATGAAGCAGAAGAACATACGTGTACGTAATGTGAGCCTACACACACATTTGACATAACACAAAGAACAAGAACAAGACAATTTACATACATAAAGACATGAAGACAAGAGCAATATCCACCGCTTAGATTATCCTGTGGCTACTACAAATCCTGAATAAGCCTCAAGGTCTACTGGTGGACAAAGGATCATAAGCAACATGATGTATAGTTGCGTACTATACACTCTTGAGTTGTACATTTAAGTGAGAGTGTCGGAGAAATGGACCGATGCGGGTCATGCACGATATACTCACAGTGTGGGTATGTGTTGTCGTTATAGGCCAACAGGTATATATACTCTTCATGTAGTTCCCATCATGCTCGGCACACCCACACAACTTATGCAACTCACTGACACTTGAACTGACCTTTGACACTTTGTGTGCGTGCGTGCGTGCGTGCGTGCGTGCGTGCGTGCGTGCGTGCGTGCGTGCGCGTGTGTGTGCGTGTATGTGTGTGTGTGTGTGTGTGACCCCGTGCGGTCCACTCTGGCCTGTGGTCATTTGGAGGTCAGTAGTAATGTGGCCTCTGCCTCCAGGAGTGGATTTAGCATCTCAGCCTGAAAGAGAGCCAGCAATCTATACACGACGTGCAATATGCCCAGTGTGCAGTTCATTCTGAGAGTGTACAAATGGACCCCATAGGGTCCATTTGTACACTCTCAGAATGAACTCTCAGAATGAACTTTGTACACTCTCAGAATGAACTTTGTACACTCTCAGAATGAACTTGTACAGAATGTACTCTTAGTATGAATTTGTTCACTCTCAGAATGAATTTGTACACTTTCAGAATGAACTTTGTACACTCTCAGAATTAACTTGTACAGAATGTACACTCTTAGTATGAATTTGTACACTCTTAGTATGAATTTGTACACTTTCAGTATGAATTTGTACACTCTCAGAATTAACTTGTACAGAATGTACACTCTCAGAATGAACTTTGTACACTCTCAGAATGAATTTGTACACTCTCAGAATGAAATTTTTCACCAGGCCGAAGGCATGGGGAGAGAGTATGTTTTGCACTCCGTCCTTGTGTGTGTGTCCGTCCGTGTGTGTGTGTGTTTGTGTCCGTCCGTCCGTTACCAGCTAATCTCCGGCACCGTTAACCCGGTCGAGGCCAAACTTTGCACACACACACTCCCTGGATACCAACGATGAACCTCTGCCCCAAAATGTACAGAACGGCCTGTTATAGCGCCACCAGGAGGCCGACTTTTGTAAAAACACATTTCTTGATATTACTCCTCCAGATTTTGTCCAAAAATCCCGCAAGTCGTTACACAGTATCTCTATAGGCATGTGCTCAAGACGGATCTGTCCGATATTTCATATTCCATCCTATTTGGCTAAGATTGGCTTTCAAAGTTTGCAGGATTGCCCCGTTTTGAACAAAAAGCCTCAAATCATGAACGCAGCATGCAATTTACATGAAATCTTTCACGCACTTTGCTACTAGGCTGAGGAATATATCCCTGCACCCTTTTCACATTGGCCTGTTATAGCGCCACCAACAGGTGTTTTGCAAAACACTTTTTTGGAACAAAATGCCTCATGTCATCCAATTACCATCAAAGGCGTAAGAACAAATGGCACCCTTTTCACATTGGCCTGTTATAGCGCCACCAGGTGGCCACAACCTGACCTGGCCTGGTGGAGACCTGTGCCCAGAGGGCCACTTTATCTAGTTTACTGTCTTTAACATGCATTCTCCTCTACTAGAAATATTTCAATACATACATACATACATACATACATACATACATACATACATACATACATACATACATACATACATACATACATACATACATACATACATACGTTCAAAGTCAGCCTATAGGATAGTGTAGCGTTGTATATGCATGCAGTAATGCATAAGTCATTTAAGCTATAACTAAAGGCTAAAGGTGGTTGCACACCGGCCGCGTTTTTCGGAAAACCGATGGAGAAACACAGCTAAAATTCCGAATTCGCATCCGATTGGTGCCCGTTGTGTGGAGACCTTTAGTTTGAACTGTACACAACAGTGTCGGCTTGAGTTTATGAATGTGAAAGTTTAGAAAACAAAATTTAGGGCCTTGGTTGGTGTATGTTTTGGGTTATGACTTATTCATTACAAACCAAAGCTATACAAGACTAACATCTCTCTCTCTCTCTCTCTCTCTCTCTCTCTCTCTCTCTCTCTCTCTCTCTGTCTCTCTCTCTCTCTCTCTCTCTCTCTCTCTCTCTCTCTCTCTCTCACTCTCTCTCTCACTCACTATTTCTGGTCTTCTATGTCCTTGCTTGGATCCATAAAAATGCACATCCTGTTTTTATGCTACCTGTACTTGTGAGAACAGCAGCGCCCCTCAGCCCATCTCTCTCTCTCTCTCTCTCTCTCTCTCTCTCTCTCTCTCTCTCTCTCTCTCTCTCTCTCGCCCCTCAGCCCATCTGTTGGCTGTTTCTCTCTCTCTCTCTAGAATACGGCTGTGTTTGACAACACCGACAGTGCTGTAGTTTTAATTATATATTTCAAACGCTATATAACTAGAGACCGCGATGTAGAGTATTCCTTTTTGTGTGTGTGTGTGCGTGCGTGTGCGCGCGTGCGTGCGTGCGTGTGTGCGTGCGTGCGTGCGTGCGTGCGTGCGTGCGTGCGTGCGTGCTGCGTCCGTGAGGGGTGCACATGAAAGCACACGCACGCCGTGGATCTGTGTAATAAAAGACTGAGGAGCTTTACTAGCAGAGAGAGAGAGAGAGAGAGAGAGAGAGAGACCCAGAGTGATATTGATCACCGCCGACGAACATTAGCAAATCTCTCTCCTTTTTTCTGCACATCTCTATGTGTCCATACTTCTGTCATTTATCTCTCTCTCTCTCTCTCTCTCTCTCTCTCTCTCTCTCTCTCTCTCGCTCTCGCTCTGATCATTTATTTATTGTCCATCGTTATGCCGTGTTCCTCCTGTTTAAGGGACGAGCGGCTAACACCGCGTTGTCCCTGCTGACCGGTATGCGTTCATTCCCTTACATCCCCCCCCCACCACCCCACCACACCCCACCCCGCCCCGCCCCTGCATCGCTTCTTTCCTCTTCCTCCTCATCACCGCTGGCGATACCTGGGGGCGGGCGGGGTCACTCCCGTCCAATCTAACGGCGTATTGATTCCATTAGATAATTAATGACCCGGGCTGGGGCCGGGGGGGGGGGGGGGGGAGGGGGGAGAGGGGGGTGAGGGGGGTGAGGAGGATGGTGTGTGTGTGTGGGGATGGGGATGGGGCTGGAGGAGGCGGAGGTACAAGGAGAGGGGGATGGTGGGTGGTGGTTGGTGGTGGTGGGGGATGGGGAGGGGGAGGGGAGACGCCAAGGCCCTTGAGAGTTGGAGAGAACCTTGGGTTGGAGAATGATCCGGAGTCGTCAAGGTCAACCGGAGCTCGCTGGCGCTCCCGACGCGGAAAGCGAAATGCAGAGCACGCCGGAATACGGAATACTAAGAGAGAGAGAGAGAGAGAGAGACAGAGAGAGAGAGAGGGAGAGACAGAGAGAGAGAGAGAGAGGGGAATCTTCATGTCGATTGATCAGTAGTTGAGAAATCGTGCATTAAAAAGTCTTTTGACTTCCAAATCCTGAGGTCCAACCAGGCCCGTAATGCATGATAAGCAGTCCTCGGCGCTCCGCCCGGAATACCAAAGCTCATCTCTCCTGACAGCCGCATGCAGACGTTCATTTACAACTCTGCTCAACAACATGAAAGGCATAGATGGAAAACCAGGCCCAATCAAATATTCTGTCCACATCATGTTTTTTTTTTCTTCTTTCCACGATATCGGCTTTTTCTCGGTTTCATGAATTATAGTATCTGAAGTGAGTTTCATGTACACGCGCCACAAGTTGTATGTATCTCGTTGCTTTAGTACACATATAGTTGAAACAACACCAACTCTATAGCCTCCCTGCTTTGGAAATAAGGGAACAGTCGTTATGGAACAGTAGTTTTCAACCAGTGGTCCATGAGGGGGTTCCGGGTGGTCCCCATGCTAAATGATGGACCAAATGGACCCTTCTAGATCTTTAACTCTTGAGAGCGTAACATGAAACCAAATGGACCCGTATACGGGTCCATTTGGTTTAATTTCACGCCTTCAAGAGTTAAATTATTGATAAACATCTGCAATACTTAAAGATTGAGTGCCACGATTTCTTTCCACCCTAAAACATGATCATCAGGTATTATTATATAAGGAGGAAGAACTTTTTCCATAAAGTGTACAGTATTTGTTAAAATCATCAGTTCATTAAGCATACCTGGTTTGCCTGGTGGGTGGTGATGGGTGGTGATCCACCTGAACTGAAGCCGCACCCACAGCTGTAGTTGTATGATAAAGGGGGAGAGGTTAGGGGAGGGGCTGATAGTGTGATGTCACTATATTACTGTTTATTTCATTGGCCCGTTTGACTGTCAAGGGTTCAGCCTCCAGGAAGAAACCCTAAATACAAAGTTAATACACCATTGCACATAAAAAGGACTCCATGGTCTCTAATGAAGTACTGTCACCTCATAGACTGTCACCTCATAGACACAAATATTGTGGCACTCCATCTTTAAGTTACAAGAAGTCTGCATACACAATAAGAGACTGTAGAATAATTGTTATTTTGATCAACGTTTGCCTGTTATCGCTCCTCATGGTAACACATCAATGCAGCATGGAATTGTGGACAGTTTTGGGTCTGAGAGGCTAAATGTCATCAGATGGTGGTCCGTGGCTCAAATGGGTCTGAGAGGCTAAATGTCATCAAATGGTGGTTCCGTGGCTCAAATGGGTCTGAGAGGCTAAATGTCATCAAACGGTGGTCCGTGGCTCAAATGGGTCTGAGAGGCTAAATGTCATCAAATGGTGGTCCGTGGCTCAAATGGGTCTGAGAGGCTAAATGTCATCAAATGGTGGTCCGTGGCTCAAATGGGTCTGAGAGGCCAAATGTCATCAAATGGTGGTCCGTGGCTCAAATGGGTCTGAGAGGCCAAATGTCATCAAACGGTGGTCCGTGGCTCAAATGGGTCTGAGAGGCCAAATGTCATCAAATGGTGGTTCCGTGGCTCAAATGGGTCTGAGAGGCCAAATGTCATCAAACGGTGGTCCGTGGCTCAAATGGGTCTGAGAGGCCAAATGTCATCAAATGGTGGTTCCGTGGCTCAAATACCGACTAAATAATGGGCCTTGATGTGAAAAGGGTTGAAAACCGCTGATATAGAAAATGAACATTTTCACGTTGCCTCATGTCGCAGCACATTGTGAGCTCGTAGTTCGGCTGTTTTGCTCCAGAGGTTAAAAACGAGGGGGTGTCCGAGTACAGACCCCGGGGGGGTAACGGGAGAGAGGAGGAGAGACACGTCGCGAACAGGATCTAAAGGCTGTCTGCTAACTTTTAACTCTACAATTAGCATGGAACAAACAAAATTAACGGGCATGACGAATCCTCTTCCTGGGCTAAACAGAAGCAATCGATCCGCCATCGATTCAATTAGATTCTCCATCCGACACGTCTCCGTTTATTTTGCGCATTTCCCGTTTGAAAACAATCCGTAGATTTGCTCGTCGTGCCCTTGAGTTGCGTATAGTAGTCTCTCTCTCTCTCTCTCTCTCTCTGCAGTGGTGTGAGTCGCCTGTTCGCCCGGCCCCGGTGTCAGCCAGAGTCTGGATTGGACCCCAGGGGGGGGGTGGGATGTGACATAAAACAAGCATGTCTCTCTACCTGGGGAGGGGACGGGGGGGGGGGACCAATGGCATGGCAGGAGGGCCATTGTCTGCCTGCGTGCCGCTCGACTTAAATGTGTTCATTTGCGCGACTCCCCTGACTCCGCGAGGAAGGAGGGTGCGGTGGGGTGGGGGGGGGGGGGGTTGTGGGGGGGGGCGTTGAGCGGAGGGGAGGGGCGCACTAACGAACCCTCTGACAGCTGGAGGCCCTAATTAAACGTCCCCGCTGAAAACAAACAGAGAGTGGGAGCCAAGCAAAGAGACGGAGCCGAGAGAGGAAGAGCGGCAGTCTGAACCGCACGCTCCTCTTCACTGTCGCTATGCTGCTCGCATTCCAGCCAGCACAGGACACCGCCACGATGCACGTACACACACACACACGCGTATGCAAGCGGCCACGCACGCACACAACACCACTCCACCACAGGACACGACCACGATGCACGTACACACACACATGCACACATAACACCACTCCACCACAGAACACGACCACAATGCACGTACACACACACACACACACGTATGCAAGCGGCCACGCATGCACACACACACAACACCACTCCACCACAGGACACGACCACGATGCACGTACACACACACACACACGTATGCAAGCGGCCACGCATGCACACACACACAACACCGCTCCAACACAGAACATGACCACAATGGAGGTACGCACACACACACACACACACACACACACACACACACACACACACACACACACACACACACGCACCACAGAACATGACCACAATGCACGTACACACACACACGTATGCAAGCGGCCACGCATGCACACACACACAACACCACTCCACCACAGAACATGGCCACGCACAAATTCAGCCACACAGATGTATGCAAGCAGCCGCGCACACACACGCACACACGCACGCACGCACGCACGCACGCACGCACGCACGCACGCACGCACGCACGCACACACGCACGCACGCACATATGCACAACTCCTTCACCATGCATTAGGGCTGGCCAATATATCGATATTATGTCGATATTGTGGGATATCTGGGATTTTGGATCTTAATTTCGTGATATGGCAAGTGCTGGATGTCTTTTCCTGGTTGAAAGTTGCATACAGTGCAAAGTGACCCGTTTTTTTCCCATGTTGCCCACAGAACTATATCTGGAATTATGAATCTAGATGATGCTTCTATTATTTACACCACCAGGCGTACTGTAAATGTTTCAAGCTGAAGTCATGGCGTATTTTGGTTTTGACCGATTAAGTCAAATTGTTACTTTCCGGGGCGGAAACCTCCTTATCCAGTGTTGATTTTGACAGCACATTTGTATTGTAGTTTTAATCATAGTCTGTTGAATAGTTTTCATTTAGTTTCAGTCACATTTTAGTCACCTGGAATGTTTTAGTGTTAGAGCTTGTAGATCTGCTATTTTCAGCACGCAACCAAGTGTAAAATGACTTGTGTCTTTTACTTATACTGGATATTTTGTCCACTAGTCGCTTCCTAACATTTTAGTCTAGTTTGTATTTGTTGGACGAAATTATCAATATATTTAGTCTTAGTTTTAGTCATCATACGAAATACATACATGTACATACTAAATACATCATACATCATAGCTTAGTCTTCATGTAGTTTTACATGATTTAGATTTAGTTTTCGCTAGTGAATAAAGGTAGTCGGCGAACAATTTTCGTCAAAGTATAAGTCGACGAAATCAACCCTGCTCTTATATCCATATTTAAACTTTTCGTAAATGAATGCCCTACTTTGTCACACAAATGTAGCACAAATCTACATGTTCAGCTTGTGCAGTGGAGCTTGTAGATCGGCTATTAGCTACTTTTATAATAATAATAATAATAGAAAGCCACATATTCCAGTCTCCCACTCAAGACAGTGTTGATTTAGTTTTAGTCATAGTCTTTTGAATACAATTTAATTTAGTTTTAGTCATATTTTAGTCATCTGAAATGTCACCGAGCCGCTGTGAAGAGCAAACCACCGCCACCGGCCCCAGCCCTTCTCTCTGTTTTTACTCACCACCTGCTCAACGTTATTTCAGCTCTGGTGGTCACCTCACCACCGGAGCGGTGGTCACCTCACCACCGGAGCGGTGGTCACCTCACCACCGGAGCGGTGGTCACCTCACCACCGGAGCGGTAGTCACCTCACCACCGGAGCGGTGGTCACCTCACCATCGGAGCGGTGGTCACCTCACCACCGAAAATCCAGACTATGAATCATGAGCCTTTAGTCGACGAAATCGCCACTGTGGTTGCAGATGAACTCAGGTGAGCGCCGTCGTGTCTGGACGACACGGTTGACATTCAGCGCGGCGCGAGCTGCTAGCCATGGCGGCGAGCATTAGCAGTCAAAGTGGCGGCGGGTCCATTTGGGTGAGTGCATTAACCCATTTAGGCCTGACCTCAAAATTTAAAAAAAAATCTTCTAAATCCAATTTTCTGAAATAAATATTTTCACGATTTTTCAAAAATAGCAGACCTACATGCTCGTAGCGCGCCACTCGGTGGCGCGCTATGAGCTTGTAGATCTGCTATTTTTCAATAGCTAAATTACAACATATAATGTTTAAAACACCAAAAGGGGTTCCCGCCCAGAATGGGTTAACCCATTTAGGACCGAGGGTCCGATTCTACAAAACAATGTCTTCTAAAATCATGACAGTTTTCTGAAGAAAAAAAAACACATGTTTCTATATCAGTGGTTCTCAAACTACTTCATGTCAAGAACCCCCAAAATTATATTTAATTGGCCGCGGACCCCCAACTGAAAATATGTTGTTTTAGCCCCCCCCAGAAGCAAAGATACAAGTTAAAAACGTCCGCTGTAGAAGCATATATTCAAAGATGTGCGCCATGCACATTTTCGCGATTTCTTTCAAAAATAGCAGATCTAACAAGCTCGTGCCGCGCTACGAGCTTGTTAGATCTGCTATTGTTCAACAGCTCAGGTGGTTGAAAGCGCGACACACGGATGTGCGTTCCCGCCCTGAGGGGGTTAATGGGCCGACAAGGTTATGAGGCTGATTGAATAATTACGGTGGAGGTCCCCGTCCATTACGCCCCTGTGTCTGCCCAGATAGAGGGAGAGACGCGCAGATGAGGGCAGATGGGGAGCGATAGAGACGGACACAAAGATGGAGCGGAAGATTAGATAAGGACAGATACGCTCAATTAGGAGATAAACGTACAGGTATATGGGAGGGAATGTGGGACAGCGTGTTGCTGCATCAACTAGGGTGTGTGTTTGCGTGCGTGCGTGCGTGCGTGCGTGCGTGATTGTGTAGAGTGTGTTTACTTTACATACATCGTTACGAGAAGCTATCGTGCAAAACTAAAAGTGACATAATTTGAAATAACCTGCGTGCGTGTGTGTGTGTGTGTGTGTGTGTGTGCGCGCGTGCGTCTGCGCGCGCGTAGCCGTCCTCCTCCGTGTGTGCACTGTGCATATTCCCCCTCCTGTCCTTGGCATGTATATTGTATTTATCCAGGCAGGGTAGAGAGAAGGTGACACCGGTGATGTCGTTAGATACAGTTAAAGACAGAGAGGGGCTGTGCCCTCTGCTGCGACCTGCCCTCTGCCTTAGATACACTTAACCCATGTAGACCCGAGCTCCATTCTACAAATGCCTTCTAAGTCCTGACAGTTTTCTGGAAAACCCTATGTTTCTATGTCAGTCGTTCTCAAAACATTTTCATGTCAAGGACCCCCAGAAATATATGTAATTGGCCGCCGACCCCCATCTGAAAATATGTAGTTCCAGGGACCTCCCCCAGAAGCAAAGGTTTTGACTTAAAAACGTTCACTCTGAAAGAATATATATTCAAAGATTTGCGCCACATTGTCACAATTTTTTAAAAATTGCGCGGCTCATAGCGCGGCACTCGGTGCCACGCTATGAGCTTGTAGATCTGCTATTTTTCAATAGCCAAAGCATAACATAATGCTTAAAACACCAAAAATAGGTTCCCGCCCAGAACGGGTTAAAGACAGAGAGGGGCTCTGCCCTCTGCGTGTCGCGCTTTCCACAGGAGATGTCTCCTGGCGCTCCCGCACGCTGGAAGCTTCAAATATAAAAGGCAAAAGGTTTTGTTCCGGGGGAGGCAGTGGGCTCGGTATAGGTTGGTAGGTATAGGTAGAGCGGCCCATCTGGGAACTGTGAGGTTACCCTGCCCGGTTCGAGCCCTCGGCTCCTCCGTATCAGAGTGCTGTCGAGGAACCAAGCGAACCCCTTGCTTACAGTATCTGCTCCCGCGGAGCTTGTTGCTCCCTCACATGCTTTCCTCCACTGTTTATTTCGCAGACTAAAACTAAGACGAAAGATGTTCGTCGAGTACCTTTTTTCACTGCCGAAAACTAAATGTTAGTTAGTTAGTTAGTTGGTTTCATTTATTGTCCACGTGTGGAAATTTGTCTTCAAGTAAAAAACAAACAGTTACAACAACAGCAACAACACTTACACAATTATTTTCTCGTGGCAAAAAAGTGCAGGACAACAGTGGCAAATACACAACAAATCTAGCGAGACATGGTATCATTTAGTGCCTTAATGGCATTTGGGATGAAGGCATTTTTAAAAATGTTACGGTTAGCTTTGGCACTTTGTACCGTCTACCAGAGGGAAGTAGTTCGAACTCCCTGCAGAGTGGATGAGAGGGGTCGTTTGCTATCCTAACAGCTTTTTTTGGGAAACTAAATGAAAAATAAGCTATGATGACTAAAACTAAGACTAAATATATATTGACATATATTTTGTCAAACAAATAAAACAAATAACAAATAAAAACTAGACTAAAATGTAGGGAAGGGACTAGTGTACAAGAGATCCAGTATAAGTCATTTTACACTTGGTTTCCACAAGCTCACGATGTGTCGCACTGCGACATAAAATCGGCCATTACGACGGCATCAAGGCCCGCCAAAATACATTTTAGTCAACTAAATCAACTGTAGATTCAGTCGACTAAAATCTTATGATATTTAGTCGACGGTAGGACGATTGGAAAATGTTATATCATTTAGTCCTAAATCTAGGACTAAACATTCTTGTCATTGTCTAATTAATTCGTCAGTGTATGAAAAACTGGCTTGGCTGGGTTTGTAGTCCTTGGCTGGGTTTGTAGTCCGTGTGTATTTGGGACACTATATATATATATATATATATATATATATATATATATATATATATATATATATATATATAATAATGCAATGTAAATACACCGGATTTAGCGAGAATGCAAATAAAAAAAGCAAGTACAATGCAAGAAAAACACTGACAAAGTCAAATACGTGAGGATTTCAAATCGTATATAGGCCATTTTTGTCATATATGTACCCTGAAAACGAATTGTTATTAGACAATGACAAGAGAACAACGCTTTGTGCTTTTATAGTTTTAACACGATTTAGTCATTGCCAAATCGCCCTCCTGTATACTTTGGTTCCTGTCGCTGCAGTGCCAACGTACTGCCCCCTGGTGGTCCCTGGGATGACGTAAACCAGTGGTCCGGGGACCACCAGTGGTCCTTGAGACTGAGAGAGGGTTCCACAGGTGGTCCCCACCCTTAAAGATTTTTAACTCTTGAGAGCGTTAAAATGAAACCAAATGGACCCGTACGGGTCCATTTGGTTTCATTTTACGCTCTCAAGAGTTACATTACCGTTAAACACCTGCATTACTACATTACATTATACAAGTCCACACAATTAGAGAATGTAGAATATTATTGTTATTTTGATAAACGTTTGCCAAAAGCATGGAATTGTATAGACAAAATCTTATCCAACGACAACAACATATTCTTTAGTTTTGGGTCTGAGAGGCTAAGGGCAGTATTATGCGTGTCTTAAGTACCAGGTCTTATGACTTAACTTAAGACCTGGAGGCGTGATCAATGCCATTTGGCTATTTTGAGTGGCCAAACAGCATTGACCACGCCTCCAGGTCTTAAGTTAAGTCATAAGACCTGGTACTTAAGACACGCATAATACTGCCCTAAATGTCATCAAATGGTGGCCGAATAACATAGTGGGCCTTGAAATGAGACGGGTTGAAAACCACTGGCGTGAACAAGCACACGTCGGTCTCCTCAGAGACACATGGGGTCACCATAGCCGTTTCTTTTCCACCATGACGGCCAGGAGTTTCACCAGGAGAGCAGGACGCTGCCTCTATCTCCCCTATACATCAGCCTCCGCGCTGAACAGGCAGCCGGGCCAAACCAGTAAGTGAGGGGCGACTGTGGCTCAAGAGGTAGAGCAGGTCGTCCAATGATCCATGGGTCGGCGGTTCGAATCCCGGCTCCTCCTGTCTACATGTCAAAGTGTCCTTGGGCAAGACACTGAACCCCAAATTTCTCCCGATGTGCTGGTTGGTACCTTGCATGGCTTCCGCTGCAATCGGTGTATGAATGTGTGTGTGAATGGGTGAATGTATAATGCACAATCTGTGTAAAGCGCCTTGGATAAAGGTGCTATATAAATGGACCATTTACCATTTACCATTTAGTAAGAGCCAAGGACAAAGCCAGAAGCACTGCTGCCTGGAGGAATTGAGCCGGGCCTCCGCAGTGGTGGTGGTGGTGTGAGTGATTTACCCAGGCCTGGACTGGACACTTACTTAACGTACCAGACATTATGTCCGGTGGGCCGACCCCTGTGGTGGGGCGGTCTCGGCCAAATGTTAAATTAGTTGTTCAGTGTAGTCTTCTGTTGGTTCTGTATCATTTTATGTGGTGGTATTAAGGGGCTTCTTATATTTCAAGTATTTGTACGTGCCTCGAACCTGAAAAGTTGGTAGAGTGTCTGCGCATTGGTTGGTTGTGGTGGGTCAGTCTGGTTGTGATGGGTCAGTCTGGTTGTGGTGGGTCAGTCTGGTTGTGATGGGTCAGTCTGGTTGTGATGGGTCAGTCTGGTTGTGATGGGTCAGTCTGGTTGTGATGGGTCAGTCTGGTTGTGGTGGGTCAGTCTGGTTGTGATGGGTCAGTCTGGTTGTGGTGGGTCAGTCTGGTTGTGATGGGTCAGTCTGGTTGTGATGGGTCAGTCTGGTTGTGATGGGTCAGTCTGGTTGTGATGGGTCAGTCTGGTTGTGGTGGGTCAGTCTGGTTGTGATGGGTCAGTCTGGTTGTGATGGGTCAGTCTGGTTGTGGTGGGTCAGTCTGGTTGTGGTGGGTCAGTGTGGTTGTGGTGGGTCAGTGTGGTTGTGGTGGGTCAGTGTGGTTGTGGTGGGTCAGTATGGTTGTGATGGGTGGGTCAGTCTGGTTGTGATTGGTGGGCCAGTCTGGTTGTGATGGGTGGGTCAGTCTGGTTGTGATGGGTGGGTCAGTCTGGTTGTGATGGGTGGGTCAGTCTGGTTGTGATGGGTCAGTCTGGTTGTGGTGGGTCAGTCTGGGCCAAATTCCGTGAAAATGTCAGGGCCGAAGTGTTGTCTCTGTCCAGCCCTGGATCATTGACCTCTCTGCCACCCAGACGCCACTGTTCTAATGTAGGCGGTGGCTTCTTCTCCAAACCTGTTGGAATCCATGGATAGCTATGCTTTTTTTTTGTGATGGGTCGTTGTTCACGAGCGATTCGTTGGAAGAGATTCTGTCTCGTGTGATGTCGATCCTCCAGTTGTTCAGTTTCCCCCGCGAGGAAAGCCTGGCGGTGACGCGAGGTTCAGTCGGTCAGTGGTTTTGATTGGCTGAAGAGAGACGTTCCTCTTTGCTCATTGGACTGAACGACGCGAGGGAGTGGTTTTGATTGGCTGAACGACGTGAGGGAGTGGTTTTGATTGGTCGAAGAGAGACGTTCCTCTTTGCTCATTGGACTCAACGACGTGAGGGGGCGGGGCAGAAGTACTGAACGGTGATCAAATGATTGGAATCTAACAGGAAGGACTGACTCATCTTGACCCATGCACCCATGATAAGAGAGAGAGAGAGAGAGAGAGAGAGAGAGAGAGAGAGAGAGAGAGAGAGAGAGAGAGAGAGAGGAGAGAGGAGAGAGAGAGAGAGAGAGAGAGAGAGAGAGTCTGGAGAGTGCGTGCGTGCGTGCGTGCGTGCGTGCGTGCGTGCGTGCGTGCGTGCGTGCGTGCGTGCGTGCGTGCGTGCGTGCGTGCGTGCGTGCGTGCGTGCGTGCGTGCTGAGAGGAAACAGACAGACGGAGGGAGGGAGAGTGAGCAGAGGCCATCTAAGGCCTAAGGGCGTGACACCAGGGCGCTTGAGGCCACTCCAGCCCTTTAAATGTCAACACAGCTCTGAGCACAGTGGCAACGAGACGAGCTCTTTGAGAGGACAGGGAGGTGTTTTCCTGTAGGGGCAACGAGACGAGCTCTTTGAGAGGACAGGGAGGTGTTTTCCTTCCTGCAGTGGCATCGAGACGAGCTCTTTGAGAGGACAGGGAGGTGTTTTCCTTCCTGCAGTGGCAACGAGACGAGCTCTTTGAGAGGACAGGGAGGTGTTTTCCTCTAGTGGCAACGAGACAAGCTCTTTGAGAGGACAGGGAGGTGTATTCCTGTAGGGGAACGAGACGAGCTCTTTGAGAGGACAGGGAGGTGTTTTCCTTCCTGCAGAGGCATCGAGACGAGCTCTTTGAGAGGACAGGGAGGTGTTTTCCTTCCTGCAGTGGCAACGAGACGAGCTCTTTGAGAGGACAGGGAGGTGTTTTCCTTCCTGCAGTGGCAACGAGACAGGCTCTTTGAGAGGACAGGGAGGTGTTTTCCTTCCTGCAGTGGCAACGAGACAAGCTCTTTGAGAGGACAGGGAGGTGTTTTCCTTCCTGCAGTGGCAACGAGACAAGCTCTTTGAGAGGACAGGGAGGTGTTTTCCTTCCTGCAGTGGCAACGAGACAAGCTCTTTGAGAGGACAGGGAGGTGTTTTCCTTCCTGCAGTGGCAACGAGACAAGCTCTTTGAGAGGACAGGGAGGTGTTTTCCTGTAGGGGCAACGAGACGAGCTCTTTGAGAGGACCGGGAGGTGTTTTCCTGTAGGGGCAACGAGACGAGCTCTTTGAGAGGACAGGGAGGTGTTTTCCTTTCTGCAGTGGCAACGAGACGAGCTCTTTGAGAGGACAGGGAGGTGTTTTCCTGCAGTGGGCAACGAGACAAGCTCTTTGAGAGGACAGGGAGGTGTTTTCCTTCCTGCAGTGGCAACGAGACAAGCTCTTTGAGAGGACAGGGAGGTGTTTTCCTTCCTGCAGTGGCAACGAGACAAGCTCTTTGAGAGGACAGGGAGGTGTTTTCCTTCCTGCAGTGGCAACGAGACGAGCTCTTTGAGAGGACAGGGAGGTGTTTTCCTGCAGTGGCAACGAGACAAGCTCTTTGAGAGGACAGGGAGGTGTTTTCCTGCAGTGGCAACGAGACAAGCTATTTGAGAGGACAGGGAGGTGTTTTCCTTCCTGCAGTGGCAACGAGACGAGCTCTTTGAGAGGACAGGGAGGTGTTTTCCTTCCTGCAGTGGCAACGAGACGAGCTCTTTGAGAGGACAGGGAGGTGTTTTCCTTCCTGCAGTGGCATCGAGACAAGCTCTTTGAGAGGACAGGGAGGTGTTTTCCTTCCTGCAGTGGCATCGAGACAAGCTCTTTGAGAGGACAGGGAGGTGTTTTCCTGCAGAGGAACAAAGAGGCAGACAGGGGGATATGGACCAGTGGTGTATATACTTTGGGAAAGGTGCTATAAGTTGGGAAAATTGCCGCTGGTGGTGACGCGAGACACTTTCTTTCAGTCGGAAATATACAGTATATACCCCTTTTGGCTTAGGCCTGATGTCGAAATATATAAAAAGTCTTCTGAAAGAATATTATATTCAAAGATTTGTGCCACATTTTCAAGATTTTTCAAAAATAGCAGACCTTGCTCGTAGCGCGCCACTCGGTGGCACGCTATGAGCTTGTAGATCTGCTATTTTTCAATAGTTAAAGTATAACATAATGCTTAGTTAAAACACCAAAAGGGGTTCCCGTCCAGAATGGGTTAAAAGCATTATGTTATACTTTAGCTGTAGCTGAAAAATAGCTATTTTTGAAAAATTGTGAAAAACTTCAAATCTTTGAATATATATATAGTCTTTCACAGCAAACTTTTTAACTCGAATCTTTGCTACCTGGAACGACGGGTCGGCGGCCAAAATGCATAGAATTTTTGGGTCCTTGACATGAAAAAGGTTGAGCACCGCTGACATAGAAACATAGGTTACGGTAGTCAGAATTTGTTAACCCATTCTGGGCAGGAACCCCTTTTGGTGTTTGAAGCATCGTGTTATACTTTAGAGAAAAATAGCAGATCTACAAGCTCATAGCGCGGCACCGAGTGGCGCGCTATGAACTTGTGAAATAAATCGTGAAAATGTGGCGCAAATCTTTTAGTATATTATGTTCTTTCAGAGCGGGGGGGGGGGCCTGGAACAACATATTTCCAGATGGGGGGTCGGCGGCCAATTATATATCATTTTTTGGGGGTCCTTGACATGAAATAGTTTGAAAACCACTGACATAGAAACATAGGTTATACGCCAGTATTCAGATAACTGTCATGATTTAGAAGACATTTTGTAAGCTCGGTCATCATAGCCTGATTGTTCTCTCCGGGGGAGACTATCGGCGCGCTGGGATGATCTTTGGTGTTTTACTGTAATCGTTGCTGTGATAAGATTCTTTACGTCTCGCCTCATGACCGATCCCTGGGGATTCGGGAACAGACCCTGACCTTTATAAGGTATTTAACTCTATAGCTGGAACTGGAACTAACTGCTCTCCACTCTTCTCTCGGCGTTGCCGCCTTTCTGTTATATTTCGTTTGCTTTCTTTCTTTTCTGTCCGTCTCGCTTTGTCTTTCTTTACTTTCTTATTTCTTTCTCTTTTTGTGTGTCTGTCCTTTTTGGTCTTCTTTCTTTCTTTCTTTCTTTCTATCTTTCTTTCTTTCTTTCTCTCTTTCTTTCTTTCTTTCTTTCTATCTTTCTTTCTTTCTTTCTTTCTTTCTCTCTCTCTTTCTTTCTTTCTTTCTTTCTTTCTTTCTTTCTTTCTTTCTTTCTTTCTTTCTCTCTTTCTTTCTTTCTTTCTCTTTCTTTCTTTCTTTCTTTCTTTCTTTCTTTCTTTCTTTCTCTCTTTCTTTCTTTCTTTCTTTCTTGCTCTCTTTCTTTCTTTCTTTCTTTCTTTCTCTCTTTCTTTCTTTCTTTCTTTCTTTCTTTCTCTTTCTTTCTTTCTTTCTTTCTCTCTTTCTTTCTTTCTTTCTTTCTTTCTTTCTTTCTCTTTCTTTCTTTCTTTCTTTCTTTCTTTCTTTCTTTCTTTCTTGTGGCAGACTGAATCAACCACAGTGTCCTTATATTGCACATGTATCTCTTTCTCATCCTGACCTCATCTCTCTTTTTCTCTCTCTCTCTCTCTCTCTCTCTCTCTCTCTCTCTCTCTCTCTCTCTCTCTCTCTCCACACATCTCCAAACAGGAAGTGCGCGCATGTCTCATCCTCAGCACCTCGGTGCCTTCGTTAGGAGCAGCGTCGGCTTGTCATTGGAGGAGGGGATGGCGACCATGCCGTTTGTCAGCGAGGGAAAGTGCGTGAGCGTGGAGTGGGATTTCCTACAAGGACTGCTGGCCAAACCTCCCACATTGCCATGGTAAAGCACGCACGCACGCACGCACGCACGCACGCACGCACGCACGCACGCACGCACGCACGCACGCACGCACGCACGCACGCACGCACACGAGTGGTAGTTTTCAACACCTGTCCACACAGGAGACTATGTAAAAATGTAAAAAAAATAATAGAATAACGCTATAGTCTAAAACCCAATCAAGTACAACAAAAAGAAAAAAGGAATCTATAATGGTAATATTTAGCATCATCAAAATATACAAACCCAATACATTAACTTGTGAAACAAAGTACAAAAGTAGACACAATCATTCAGGTAACCATTCCGAAATGACATTCGTACATTACCATCCGTCTCTAGTTTTAGAATCGTAGGCAAAGGGTTCCAAAGGTTTTCTCCCTTTACAGAGAAGGCAGACTGTCCCAATGAGTTCTTACACTTACACTGGTTCATAGATATTATTTCTGGTGGCCAACCTTTTATAGCAGGGCAAATGAAGAAATCTAAAAAAGGGGGTTCCCCAATGTGGGAAATTAGTAATTAGTATGTAAAAATGTGAAATACCCACCCATACATGCCTCATATAGAATGTAATCAGCTCCATTGGATTACTTGCCCCCAAAAATGTAGATTTAACCACTGCAATCTTGATTTTAGGTCATCTAGGAGGCGAGATATTGAGAAATTCGTTTTTGAAAGTAGCCATTTTTAAAGCTCCAAGATGGCTGCTTTACCGACCTCGAAAAAAATGGCAACAAACATTTTCTGATTCGTTAGGCTATAAGGTTTCCAAAAATATATAGTTTTAAAAATCTTCGTCTTCAGCCTACGAACACATATGGCTGAACATAGGGAACTGGACTAACTTGGGAACAACAGTCACCATTTTGTTGAGGCTTGTGTAGTTGTTCTACCAGAGCTCTGAATCTACAGCTCTGAATCTACAGCTCTGAATCTACAGCTCTGAATCTACAGCTCTGAATCTATAGCTCTGAATCTATAGCTCTGAATCTACAGCTCTGAATCTACAGCTCTGAATCTACAGCTCTGAATCTACAGCTCTGAATCTACAGCTCTGAATCTACAGCTCTGAATCTACAGCTCTGAATCTACAGCTCTGAATCTATAGCTCTGAATCTATAGCTCTGAATCTACAGCTCTGAATCTACAGCTCTGAATCTACAGCTCTGAATCTACAGCTCTGAATCTACAGCTCTGAATCTACAGCTCTGAATCTACAGCTCTGATTCTACAGCTCTGAATCTACAGCTCTGAATCTATATAGCTCTGAATCTACAGCTCTGAATCTACAGCTCTATACAGCTCTGAATCTACATCAACCAGTCCAGAGGGGAAACATGATTATGTAAAGTTGTAAACATTTAAAATACACTTTGATAGTTTGGTTTCTGATCCATCATTTTTATAGCATGTTTGTGGGAACCCCTTTTGGTGTTTTAAGCATTATGTTATACTTTAATTAGCTATTGAACAATAGCAGATCTACAAGCTCGTAGCGCGGCACCGAGTACCGTGCTACGAGCTTGGGGGCCACGTATTAGAAGTAAATTAATCCACAACATTTTCCATTTGTATTGTTGACCTATTTCTAAAATATTAGCGCAAGTTTCGTTCAACTTTGACCTCTCTATCACATGGAAAAAAAATTAGGCGTAGTGATATGGACACAAAAACATAGTTCTGTGTGATAGAGGGGTCAAAAATAAACGTGGCACTACATGGTAGAAATAGGTCAACAATACAAATGACGCTAGTTTTGTGAATTCATTTACTTTTAATGCGTGGCCCCCAGTTCCCCCCAAGAAATGACCCGGAACTACAGTACTTAATATTTCACCAAAACCAGAGCAGAAGTCCCACCACGGGACACGACGGGGCAATCAATTAATACAGTTGCAACCACAATATTAATGGCAAGTATTTAGCTTAAGTTAAAAAACTCTGAACAATCCCTTTAAGGATGGAGATGCACATCACAACCGTTCTCTTTAACCTTGGCATCCCTGTGTTGGGAAAATCTGTACGAATTTCGGACATTAACCCGATTAAGACGATTCTACAAATTCCTTCTAAATCATGAAAAACCCTCATGTTTCTATGTCCGTTGTTCTCAAACATTTTCACATCAAGGACCCCCAAAAATATCTGTAATTGTAGTTCCAGGAACCCCCCCCCCCCCCCCCAGAAGCAAAGATTTGAGTAAAAAAATGTAGCTCTGAAAAAATATATATTCAAAGATTTGCGCAACATTTTCACGATTTCTCAAAAATAGCAGATCTACAAGCTCGTAGCTTGTAAATCTACTATTTTTCAATAGCTAAAGTATAGGCGGCTGTGGCTCAGGAGGTAGAGCAGGTCGTCCAATGATCCATGGGTCGGCGGTTCGAATCCCGGCTCCTCCTGTCCACATGTCGAAGTGTCCTTGGGCAAGACACTGAACCCCAAATTGCTCCCGATGTGCTGGTTGGTACCTTGCATGGCTTCTGCCGCAATCGGTGTATGAATGTGTGTGTGAATGGGTGAATGTAATGCACAATCTATGTAAAGCGCCTTGGATAAAGGCGCTATATAAATGCACCATTTACCATTTACCATTTACATAATGCTATAAACACCAAAAGGGGTTCCCATTCAAAATGGGTTTAAAAACATATATCTGTTCAAAAAGTATAAACGTGTGTGGGGGAAAGTGCAGTGAGTGCAGACAAAGCTTGCCGCTCTAGAGGTTTGAGAGATTATAGGTCTGGACACTAAATAAGATACAAGACAAAGAGAAAGAAAACGTTACTTTCCATTCAATCTGTAACATTGGCTTTTGGCACACAATAGCAACCAGTGAGCTTGTAGATCTGCTATTTTGGCTAATTAAAAAAAAAATAACTCCCACGCCTGGGAGCCGATTATTTCCAAGTGGTTAAGTTACGTACTACAGTACGTGACCTATGACCTCTGACCTCGTGTCCCGGGTTTGTTTCCAGCGACGCTGCATGTCTCTCTCTCTCTCTCTCTCTCTCTCTCTCTCTCTCTCTCTCTCTCTTTTGTTTTCTGTGTCTCTTCGCTGTCCTATGAAAACGAAGGCGAAAACCCCCAAAACTGCTCTAACAAAGCTAAAGAGCACGCACGCACGCACGCACGCGCGCGCGCACGCACACAATAGCAATCAGTGAGCTTGTAGATCTGCTATTTTGGCTAAAGAGCTAAAGAGCACGCACGCACGCACGCACGCACGCACGCACGCACGCACGCACGCACGCACGCACGCACGCACGCACGCACGCACGCACGCACGCAAATGCACGCACGTGTGCAGCACACCTCAGCACATATTGTGCGCAATAAGCCTTCATGCATGGCCATGAATTAATCCCCTTGATCTGAAATCCATGCATTAACACCCTTGTACACATCGACGGATACAATGAGAACTCACTATCAATGAGGCACAGTCCACACGAGCGTGGCCGCGCGTGTGGCCGCGTGCGTGCGTGCGTGCGTGCGTGGGGTCTGCCAACCGCTGTCAAAGCGGGCCATCCCCTCCCCTTAGTGGGAGATTAACCCATTTAGGCCTGACGTCGAAATTTAAAAAAATGTCTTGTTTTTTTCTGAAAAACCTCATGTTTCTATATCAGTGGTTCTCAATATTTCATATCAAGGACCCCAGAAATGATATGCTGCCGACCCCCCATCTGAAAATATGTTGTTCCAGGGACCCCCCCGGAAGTAAAGATTTGAGTTAAAAACTGAAACTCTGAAAGAGTGAACTTGTAGATCTGCTATTTTTCAATAGCTATAAAGTATAACATAATGCTTAAAGCACCAAAAGGGGGTTCCCGCCCAAAATGGATTAAGTAAATTTGGCTGGAATTATTAATGGCCAGCCATTTATAGGCGGATATAAAAAGTAAGCAGAATCGATGGGTGTGTATCGATTGTTCTCGTGGCTCTGGGGTCGAGGCAGTATAATAATGAGATGTTACAGAGGCCTGGCTGCATTAGTCCACAACGCGCACACGCGCGCGCACGCACGCGCGTGCGCACACACACACACTTGTTTACACAGCCTATATGGAACAGCAGGGAGAGACACAAAGGGTGATTAAGACACAACACACACGCACCCACACACACACACCCACCCACACACACACGCACACGCACACACACACACACACACACACACACACACACACACACACACGTACGCACGTCGCACGCACACACACATGATACTATATGGATGTACTGTATGTTTTGTCTTTCTCGTGCTCTCTTACACACAGCTAGGACAGCACACACACACACACACACACACACACACACACACACACACACACACACACACACACACACACACACACACACACACACACACACACACACACACACACTGCTGGGGGTCTTTTAGAATGAGAATCAATGACATGGGGGGGGGGGGGGATGCTCTGCCCTGTCCCCCCTCTGTCTGTCTGACTGTCTGTCTCTCTCTCCGACACACGCACACACACACACACACACACACACACACACATACATGCGCGCACACACAAACAGTGGAGTAGCCGTGACAACATAATTCCACCACTCAGGCCCCATTGAAGAGAGTCAATACCCAATCAGAGGGACAGGTAACCTGGGCTCTGTCACTCTGCACCTCCCCCCATATACCCCCCCCCCCCCACACACTCTCCGCTATTGATCCCATAATCACGGCTCCGACTCGGTACCCCGACCGGACAAGAGAGAAAGAGAGAGAGAGACAGAGAGACTTTCTGTGCGTGCGTGCGTGCGTGCGTGCGTGCGTGCGTGCGTGCGTGCGTGCGTGCGTGCGTGCGTGCGCGCGCGCGTGTACGTGTATGGGTGTATGGGTGCGTGTATGGGTGCGTGTGTGCAATGAGCCAATTATTCTTTTTTTTTCTCAGGCTTTAGTCTGGCAGATAGAGAACAGAAAAAAGTATTTTGTCTGTAATTACTGAGGCAATCTGCGAGAGATGGGATCAGAATGGAGATTGCCTCAGCTGAATTGCGAGGAGCCTTTGTTTGCCAATCTGTGTCTGTGTGAGACGAGCGTCTCTGGACCGACGCCGGGCTCGTTTATACACGGCATCAATCAGTCAACAGGTGGTCAGCTTAAATGGCCATTAGGAGAGCCACAGCTCGACATCTCCATATCCTCCTCCATGAAACGGACTCCATGCTTCAAGGGATTGTGACATACTGTAAAAAAAAATCTTGGGTTCTTTTTAGGTTTTCTGAGCTCAATTGCACCCAGAAAAAACCTGAACTTTGAACATTCAGTAGAGTTTCTGTGGTCTGGGGTCAAGTGCTCTGATTTTCCTGCAGTTTGTGATGTCACAGCCTGCAAATCCCATATTATGTCAATGGGATTTGCCAGCAGATGTCACTGTTTTTTCACTGTTTTGCCTGTTTTCATTGCAGCTCAAAAGGCTTCCAAACCCCAGAGAAAACTCCAGACCTCAGAAGATCCACTGAATGTTCAAAGTTCAGGTTTTTTGGGTGTAATTTAGTTCATAAAACCAATTGTTTTGGCTGGGGACCCCCGTAAATGCTTTGGCCATGTCTCGCGACCCCCGCGAGTCATATTATCTGTGATATGGGATATTGTACTATTGTCCATCCATCCATCCATCTTCAACCGCTTATCCGTAGTCGGGTCGCGGGGGCAACAGCTCCACCAGAGTGCTCCAGACTTCCCTCTCCAGAGCAACATCTAGTGACTTCCTCCTGGGGGATTCCGAGACGTTCCAAGGCCAGTGAGTCGATGTATTTCCTCCAACTGCGCCTTGGTCTGCACCCGGGGGTCTCCTCCCAGTGGGACGTGCGTCGAGGACCTCCCTAGGGAGGCGCCCGAGAGGCATCCTAACCAGATGCCCGAACCACCTCAGCTGACTCCTTTCCAGGCGAAGGAGCACTGCCTTCTGGCTCAACTCTCTTTACGTCACTACACGTCGTACTATTGTGATATGGCATAAACTTGTTCTATAAAATATAAATATTGGATCGGGAAAAAAATGGGTATCGGCAGATGCTCAAAATCAGATGATCGGAATCGGATCGGGAGCAAAAAAAATAAAAAACGTGATCGGGACATCTCTAGTCCTATGTCTGCAAAAATGCCTAAATTGTAAATATTTGTTTGTGTGTTCCTTCCTTGTGCTTCTCCGTCATCCTGACCCATGGGCCCTCCCTCCCTCCCCCCCGGTATATATATACGTGCTGCAGTCTCCAGAACCTGCGCAAGGAGAAGTCTCGCAACGCGGCACGCTCGCGGCGGGGCAAGGAGAACTTTGAGTTCTTCGAGCTGGCCAAGATGCTGCCTCTCCCGGGAGCCATCACCAGCCAGCTGGACAAGGCCTCGGTCATCCGGCTGACCATCAGCTACCTGCACATGCGCACCTTCGCCAGCCAGGGGGACCCGCCCTGGAGCCCTCTGAGGGAGGGAGACAACAACTGCAGCAAAGGTGAGAGAAAAATGCTTTTTACTACTAGCCTACTCTGTGGAATGCACTCCCTCCAGCCCTGAAATCCCTAAATTCTATTACAGGATTTAGGAAAGACCTGAAATCATGGCTCCATCTACACACTAACTGGTAGTTAGCTTCCGACCCTGGATAGCCCATCTCCCATGCTCTGGACTATTCTCTCAGGGTACCTCTTGTCCTATGTATATAGCTCCCAGCCTTATATATAAGGATTATTTATTATCTGTTTTGTGGTTGTTTTGTTTGTCCATTTGGCGTTTTTTTAAATTATGTCATTTTCTGTAATTTTCTTAAACTGCCAATAAAGTATTCTATCTATCTAGAGAGAGGGAGAGAGAGAGAGAGAGAGAGAGGATGGTTGACGTGTTGCGTGTTAATTTAACATTAACGACGGTGACACCTGTTCAGTTCTTTTCACTGTCACAAAAAAATAAAAAAGGTTTAGGTTTTCTGAGCTCAATTGCACCC
The DNA here is from genome assembly GCF_951216825.1 of Electrona antarctica. Lineage (NCBI taxonomy): Eukaryota > Metazoa > Chordata > Actinopteri > Myctophiformes > Myctophidae > Electrona > Electrona antarctica. Next base: position 52,685,711 of record NC_136792.1, on the reverse strand, counting down.
AAACCCCCCCCCCCCCCCCCCTGAACTTTTAACATTCAGTAGATTTTCTGTGGTCTGGGGTTTTCTGGCTCAAAAATTATAATGGCATTTTTTTTAAATGGGATTTTTACAGTTCAGTATTGTATCGTTAGATAATGGTGTGTGGGGAATACTTTTTATATCAGAAGGTTATAGGGAATTGGAAAACCACCTTAAATGATGGTATTGTTATCGTCTCACAGACTCACCCTCTACATGAATGTGCAACCCTGAAGCCTTTGAGATACACATGGAGACCCTGTTAAAGGATCTACTTATTAAGGATTAAGATTTCACTATTTTCTGGTGATGTATAGCCTAGTATATCCACTCTAGAATTATAACCGCTTCTCTGGCTGATAATACTGTCACTGTCACTGTCATTAAATGTCACAGCCTTTTGGAGTTTTGTTTTAAAACTCTCTTTTCTCCATGACCCCCCCCCCCCCCCCCCTCCATTCTTTCAACTGCCATAAAACTCCAAGATAAATTTAAAAAAAAAGATAATAATGGTCATGAGTGAGAGTTCAGTGTTTTTTTTCCTTTTCTCTCTTGCAATTGAATGGCAAGTTGATATTCATTCATACCATAGCAAATTAAATCCCTTAATGGCTTCTTTGAAAATTACAAAATAATCTTTGGTGTGATTCGGAAAAATGCCGGCAGTAACTAACTCTAATACCATGCGTTGTATAGTCAATACTCTATAACAAAATGGCATCGTCCTTTATGATCTCCATGACAATACGACTGCATACATTACACGTCATAACATTTAACTGCGGCGGCGGTGGCTCAGGGGTAGAGTGGCGGGATGGTAAGGTTGCCAGTTCGAACCCGGGCTCCCCCAGAGTTGGCATCGAAGTGTCCTTGAGCAAGACACTGAACCCCTAATTGCTCCCGATGTGCTGGTTGGTGCCTTGCATGGTTTCTTCCGCCATCGGTGTATGAATGTGTGTGAATGGGTGAATGTAATGCACAATCTATGTAAAGCGCCTTGGATAAAAGCGCTATATAAATGCACCATTTTAACTTATTAGGTCGGACTCATAAACACAAAGTTGGCATACTTTTGCAGTTTTTGCACATTTGTCCGTTTTTAACTGAAGGACAAAAAAGTAAAGCAGCAAATATGAGTCTTTAGAAAATTGTCCCTGCTTGCTGTCTTAAATAGAAATATATAATGCGTGCTATTTATATCACAATGCTTGAATATAAATATATTATGCGTGATATATCACAATGACACATTTATATAACATTGAGGATTCATCCACGTCGGCAGGCGATCACTTCACAGATCACACCAGGGATATGGATGCAGGACAGTGTTGTTTTTGGCAGCAAATGTCTATTTTAGTTTTAGTCACAGTCTCTTGAATAGTTTACATTTAGTTGTAGTTACATTTTTGTCACCTGGAATGTTTTAGTGTTAGTCTGGTTTTAGTCGACCAAATTTTATTTTGGCGGGCCTAAATGCCGTCGTAATGACTGATTTTCCACTTGCTGAAAATAGCCGATCTACAAGCTCACAACGCGTCGCAGCGCGACGCGTTGTGAGCTTGTGAGCTATTTTTGTGAGCTATTGTGAGCTATTTTTTAGCATGCAACCAAGTGTAAAATGACTTATGCTGGATCTCTTGTCCACTAGTCCCTTCCTAACATTTTAGTCTGGTTATTATGTGTCGACGAAATCGTCAGTATATTTAGTCTTTATAGTTTTAGTCATCATAGCTTAGTTTTCATTTAGTTTCCATTTAGTTTTCGTCAGTGGGAAAAAAGGTAATCGACGGACATTTTTTCGTCTTAGTTTTAGTCGAGGAAAACAACACTGACCACATCACAGATCACACCACCAGGAACATGGATTTATATTTATATTTATATTTATATTATTAATACAGGATGCAGGAACACATGCACTGCCAGCCCAGTTACTTCCTCAAGAGAGCACAGACCACATGCGTGTGCAATATGTAATCAGGCTATTTCTATCCGAGCGGTCCTTTAGCGTGTAGGACTCATCTTCACACCTACTCCTGACCACAGCGTGAGACCCCCCCCCCCCCCACGCCCCCCAATGCCCCCCCCCCCCCCTCCCCCGGCCCCCACCCATGTCACAAAAACACTGTCGGGACCAGCAGGACTTCTGCAATTACATCGCCCTCTATCAGGCACCATAATTGCCTTTGGCATGCGACGCATGTTTGTGAGCGCACGCTATAGCAAAACACATACACACACGTCACTGTGTGTGTGTGTGTGTGTGTGTGTGTGTGTGTGTGTGTGTGTGTGTGTGTGTGTGTGTGTGTGTGTGTGTGTGTGTGTGTGTGTGTGTGTGTGTGTGTGTGTGTGTGTGTGTGTGTGTGTGTGTGTATAAACCTAAAACCTATACCCTCCACACCTCACTTTACTTTTGGGGTACGCCTAATTGAAGTACCCCCCCCCCCCCTCCCCCCAATGGGGGAATACAACGAGACATTGGGAGAGAGAGAGAGAGAGAGAGAGAGAGAGAGAGAGAGAGAGAGAGAGAGAGAGAGAGAGAGAGAGAGAGAGAGAGAGAGAGAGGTACAGAAAGGACGGAGGGAGGGAGGAGACTATTGCTGCGATTTGTAATTACAGAAATTAACTACATAATGAGGACAGTGCAATTATACAGCTTGTCTAATTGCTACCATTACGGAGGGGAAATGATGCAGCTACAATTAGAGTTGTGTAGGCTATTGGTTGTGCACGTGCGTGCGTGCGTGCGTGCGTGCGTGCGTGCGTGCGTGTGTGCATGCGTGCGTGCGTGCGTGCGTGCGTGCGTGCGTGCGTGCGTGCGTGCGTGCGTGCGTGTGCGCGTGTGTGCGCGAGAGAAGTATATGTGTAATGTGAGGACAAGCAAACACATTAATGCGTGGGCTGGTGTTACTACTCATTACACTCACACACACACAGTGGAGTTAGAAGTAGCCTAGATTTAATGATATGCATTTTGTCAACCGCAGCTTTCTGTATTCACCCCCGAAAGAGAGATCATACTAAACCATGTCACTCTCAGGGGTGGGCAACTTTGACGATGGAGAGGGCCACTATATTTTCCACGTTCACTCCAGAGGGCCACTATATTTTCCACGTTCACTCCAGAGGGCCACTATATTTTCCACGTTCACTCCAGAGGGCCACTATATTTTCCACGCTCACTCCAGAGGGCCACTATAGTTCCACGCTCACTCCAGAGGGCCACTATAGTTCCACGCTCACTCCAGAGGGCCACTATAGTTCCACGCTCACTCCAGAGGGCCACTATATTTTCCACGCTCACTCCAGAGGGCCACTATATTTTCCACGCTCACTCCAGAGGGCCACTATATTTTCCACGCTCACTCCAGAGGGCCACTATATTTTCCACGCTCACTCCAGAGGGCCACTATATTTTCCACGTTCACTCCAGAGGGCCACTATATTTTCCACGCTCACTCCAGAGGGCCACTATATTTTCCACGCTCACTCCAGAGGGCCACTATATTTTCCACGCTCACTCCAGAGGGCCACTATATTTTCCACGTTCACTCCAGAGGGCCACTATAGTTCCACACTCACTCCAGAGGGCCACTATAGTTCCACACTCACTCCAGAGGGCCACTATATTTCCACACTCACTCCAGAGGGCCACTATAGTTCCACACTCACTCCAGAGGGCCACTATATTTCCACACTCACTCCAGAGGGCCACTATATTTCCACACTCACTCCAGAGGGCCACTATATTTCCACACTCACTCCATAGTTCCACACTCTGACATGAAGTTTACTCTCTGACATGAAGTTTACTCTCTGACATGAAGTTTACACTCTGACATGAAGTTTACTCTCTGACATGAAGTTTACTCTCTGACATGAAGTTTACTCTCTGACATGAAGTTTACACTCTGACATGAAGTTTACTCTCTGACATGAAGTTTACTCTCTGACATGAAGTTTACACTCTGATGCATGAAGTTTACACACTGACATGAAGTTTACACTCTGACATGAAGTTTACTCTCTGACATGAAGTTTACACTTTGACATGAAGTTTACTCTCTGACATGAAGTTTACACTCTGACATGAAGTTTACTCTCTGACATGAAGTTTACTCTCTGACATGAAGTTTACACTTTGACATGAAGTTTACACTTTGACATGAAGTTTACTCTCTGATGTGAAGTTTACACTCTGACATGAAGTTTACACTCTGACATGAAGTTTACACTCTGACATGAAGTTTACTCTCTGACATGAAGTTTACACTCTGACATGAAGTTTACACTCTGACATGAAGTTTACACTCTGACATGAAGTTTACTCTCTGACATGAAGTTTACTCTCTGACATGAAGTTTAAGCTCTGACATGACGTTTACACTTTGACATGTAGTTTACACTCTGACATGAAGTTTACTCTACTCTGCTCCAACAAATAAAAATGCACCCCCTCTCCAACGTGCTCATGCCGGCCTCATCCGTGAAGATGGCCTTGGACGTGCTGCACAGACGCTGGCATTGTGCTGCGCGCATCCTCGCGGCCTTGCTACAGAACATTGATGCTGTCGGGTGGAAACTTTGTATGTCCAGGAACGGTTCCTTTTTGGTCGGAATAGAGTAGACCGAAACATTGTAAACTAGTAGCTAACAAACTACTGCTCTGAGTGAAGACTTCCTCTACTCAATTCTTATTTTAAAACTAGTGATGCACCGATGTGTCCGTCCACATATCTGTATCGGCCGATATTTGTCCTTATCGGTCAATATCGGTATCGGCAAATACAACTGACATTAACCGATGGCAGTAGCCGATGTTTATCTGTTGTTGATATAAGCATACATTTTGCATTGGCTATGTTGGTGTGTGTTGGTTATCTTCAGTCTACCAAGCTGTAGATTCTATTGGTGTGTTGGTTATCTTCAGTCTACCAAGCTGTAGATTATATTGGTGTGTTGGTTATCTGCAGTCTACCAAGCTGTAGATTATATTGGTGTGTTGGTTATCTTCAGTCTACCAAGCTGTAGATTATATTGGTGTGTTGGTTATCTGCAGTCTACCAAGCTGTAGATTCTATTGGTGTGTTGTTATCTTCAGTCTACCAAGCTGTAGATTCTATGTTGGTGTGTTGGTTATCTGTAGTCTACCAAGCTGTAGATTCTATTGGTGTGTTGGTTATCTGTAGTCTACCAAGCTGTAGATTCTATTGGTGTGTTGGTTATCTGCAGTCTACCAAGCTGTAGATTCTATGTTGGTGTGTTGGTTATCTGCAGTCTACCAAGCTGTAGATTCTATTGATGTGTTGGTTATCTGTAGTCTACCAAGCTGCAGATTCTATTGGTGTGTTTGTTATCTGCAGTCTACCAAGCTGTAGATTCTTTGTTGGTGTGTTGGTTATCTGCAGTCTACCAAGCTGTAGATTCTATTGGTGTGTTGGTTATCTGCAGTCTACCAAGCTGTAGATTCTATGTTGGTGTGTTGGTTATCTGCAGTCTACCAAGCTGTAGATTCTATTGATGTGTTGGTTATCTGTAGTCTACCAAGCTGCAGATTCTATTGGTGTGTTTGTTATCTGCAGTCTACCAAGCTGTAGATTCTTTGTTGGTGTGTTGGTTATCTGCAGTCTACCAAGCTGTAGATTCTATTGGTTGGTTATCTTCAGTCTTTCAAGCTGTAGATTCTATGTTGGTGTGTTGGTTATCTGCAGTCTACCAAGCTGTAGATTCTATGTTGGTGTGTTGGTTATCTGCAGTCTACCAAGCTGTAGATTCTATTGGTTGGTTATCTTCAGTCTACCAAGCTGTAGATTCTATTCGTGTGTTGGTTATAGTCTAGCAAGCTTATTATTTCTTATATAAGATGGCACAAAAGAAGGAAATAAAAACAACAAAAACTAAATAAAAGCATATCAATATTGGCTATCGGCTGTTATTTTATCGGCCAAGAATTTCCATATCTAGAAGCATCCCTATTTAAAAGCATTTTAAAATAATGGCAATAGCCATGTGGCTCTTTTACGTTTTCTTTTTACTTTTTTTCAATAATAAAACGGGGTCAATGTTGGACAGAGGCAATGGTGGAAAGTACCTAAGTAAAAAAGTACATTTTGATACCAACACTGATGTACATTCAATCAGGTACAAGTTGTAACAGAGTATTTCTATATTGCAGTTTTGATACTTTTACTATGAAGTAATAAATGTGAGTACTGAAACCTCAGTTTGGTCTCTGAGCTCCTCTTCCCTCAGAGGTCACGTGACACGTGCACAGCTTTTCTTTTTATTATTATTCCTATTTAACCTTTATTTAACCAGTATAAAAACACATTGAGACAGAGTCTCTTGTAACTGGCCAAGAGGCAGAAATAAAACCACACTTAAATGCTACATAGTACTGTACATGTCAAGTTACACAACAACAGCTAAGTAATACATCAATGACAACACCTCAAGAAACCTATACAAAGTATACAACAAATCTCCAACAATGGTACACTAACAATGACCGGGCGCAAGAATGTTTGCACAGAGCACAGCATACACACAATGTACATTTTAAAACTGGAAAAAATAAATATATGGGCCTATGCAAAGGCTGTAGTATACACATCCAAACATGTGCAGGTGTTGGACTGTGCATTTAAGATTCTCAAAGCTCAAAGCTACATCTTGTTGGCATAACGCACGCGCACACACACACACACACACACACACACACACACACACACACACACACACACACAAACACACACACACACACACACGTTGACGAGCCGATCAAAACGGTTGCATCCCATAAACCTCCCGGAATGTCACGTGACTCGTCTTTACAACTTCATTCATCACAGCACCAAGCAGGACGCACACACACACACGCACGCACGCACGCACGCACGCACGCACGCACGCACGCACGCACGCACGCACGCACGCACGCACGCACGCACGCACGCACACACACACACACACACACACACACACACACACACACACACACACACACACACACACACGCTTTTGTGTGCACGTGATGCTAATTTGGACAACGGTTCGAGCAATTCTACCCACAATCCATTGGCAGGGTTTATAAAGTGTGATGCATGGGTTTAATCTCTGCCATATAGTGTGACTGCAGTGGTCAGATCACTGGGTGAGAACAGCTAGGGGACAAGGGGACGAGGGGACTAGGGGATGAGGGGACTAAGGGACTAGGGGACGAGGGGACTAAGGGACTAGGGGACTAGGGGACGAGGGGACTAAGGGACGACGGGACTAGGGGACTAGGGGACGAGGGGACTAGGGGGCGAGGGGACTAGGGTACGAGGGAGGAAGTGCAGGGAGGAGACACGGAGAGACAGACACGACGGATACATTCTGCACTCTCCTGCTCCTCCAAGGGTTTAGGATGCAGGGCAGTTGGAGAGAGAGGGAGGGAGAGAGGGAGAGGGGTGGGGGGGGTGGGGGGGGAGACAGAGCAGGGTGGAGAAATGGAGAGAATTGAGGCGAGGGGTGGAGGCAGTGTGGCTTTTGTCTGCTTCCCACGTTTCAAAGCCAGTCTTGAAAAATGAATAGACAGAGGAAAATCAATTGCATGACCTTCACACACACACAGAGAGAGAGAGAGAGAGAGAGAGAGAGAGAGAGAGAGAGAGAGAGAGAGAGAGATGGGGGGGGTGGTAGCAGAGGAAAGGGAGAGGGGAGAGAAGGAAACGAATGAAAAGGAGAGGCCGAATGGAAGAAAAGCAAAATGAACCAAAGACACTGTCCGGTCTCTCTCTCTCTCTCTCTCTCTCTCTCTCTCTCTCTCTCTCTCTCTCTCTCTCTCTGTGTGTGTGTGTGTGTGTGTGTGTGTGTGTGTGTGTGCACGCACGCGTAGGGTGCATCTACCTCCCTGCGCGAGCCAATAACATTCAAGGACTGCACTCTTTTATTTGAGATCACTCGTATCTCCAAAGCTTTCTGTTATATGCTTGAGTCAGTGGGCGAAACACTCATCTAACATACGTAAGCATATTGATAAGCGTGATATGACGACTGTCCACTGCTGTATCAGAGGGACAGACTGTATGTATACAGTACACAATGATATGAGATGCGCATGCTCTGTTCCTGCTCATTCTGTTCTTATCTATTGTTTCCATAATCTGCTATGGGGACGTCATAGATCCATGCTGTTCTCACTGTATATATTTCTCTGTGTCTGTAAAACTCCATCACCCCGTTGGTTTAGATCAGGTGGTCCGGGGACCACCGGTGGTCCTTGAGGCGGTTCCAGGTGGTCCCCCATGCAGCTAAATGATGGAGAGTTGGTAGCCAAATGGACCCTTATACTGTAGATCTTTAACTCTTGAGAGCGTATAAAAGGAAACCATTTGGTTTTCCTTTTACGCGCTGAAGAGTTACATTATTGTTAAACATCTGCATTACTTCATTTACAAGAAGTCTACACAATTAGATAATGTAGAAGAATTGGTATTCTGATCAATGTTTTGCCAAATGCATGGAATTGTAAACAAAATCTTACACAACGACAACCAAATATTCATTAGTTTTGGGTCTGAGAGGCTATTAAATGTCATCAAACGGTGGTCCGTGGCTCAAAAGCAGAATAAATAATGGTCCTTGAAATGAAACACGTTGAAAACCATTGGTTTCGATGGAGGACCACAGATGGTCAACCGAAAACACTTTCCTGTTTTGAAAAAAAACAAACAAAAAAATTACAGGAAACAATTTGACAACAACAATTTGTCCCTTCTTTTATAATCTCTTATCTGCCTTTGACCTTCCGGTTTTGATCCGGTCTGTTGGCGGGAAATTCTTCAGAATCCCCCCCCGAGCGAGCGAGTGGGCGACATGCACACTTAAACGCGCCGCCGACGAGCACTTTATACGAGCCTCTGTCCTCTGAGGATGACGGGCGGCTCATCCTCTGAGGATGACGGGCGGCTCACTGCTGAAGTATTTCACTGTGTCCGTTATGGAGGTCAAACACACCTCTCTCTCTCTCTCTCTCTCTCTCTCTCTCTCTCAGCCTCTGTTAGTCTGTCCGACTTCAAATCAAGATCACGGTTATTTCCGTTATAGCAGTGGTTTCCAAACTTTTTCATGTCAAGGACCCCCAAAATTGACACTAATTAGCCCCATTGGAGCGATATTCCAGGGACCCCCATAAGAGAAGATTTGTACGGCTCTATAGCAGTGATTCTCAACCCGTTTAATTTCAAGGACCTCCAGTTTTTACATGCATTAGGCTACGGACCCCCCATTTAATGGCATTTCTATCTCTGGGACCCGCTTGTATATGTGGCTTATCGGACGATATGATTTAGTATATAAGAAATATGTATTAGAAGCTTTTGTGTCGATTTGTTGATATATAAGAAGAAGAAGAAGAAGAAGAAGAAGAAGAAGAAGAAGAAGAAGAAAGAAAAAAAGACTTTGCTTCACGATTATTCTATTAAGTCGGTAATTGATAAAAAAAAATTTGGTTTCGATATATTTTCAGTCAATTGCCCAGCCCTCTCTCTCTCTCTCTCTCTCTCTCTCTCTCTCTCTCTCTCTCTCTCTCTCTCTAGTGCTATTGACTTTGACTTTCATTCTGCCTCGACTCTTCAGTCCTCAATCTTTCTCCCTTTCGTTGGCTCTGTCTTTCCTCTGTCACCCCCCCCCACCCCCCCCCCCCCCATGCGTCTGTCTCTCCTCTAATTCACGGCGTTTAAAGCAGCCGGGGCTTTTAAGGGAAGTTAATTGCACTCAAATTATGTTCGACCGCAAGAAG
>NC_136792.1:52653406-52668406 GCF_951216825.1 Electrona antarctica | reverse complement strand
TTCTTGAGACATTTGTGGTCATAGTGACTACATCTGTCATTAAAAAAATATATTTTTTCAGCGATTTTCTTAGTTTTAAGGTTAACTGTTGTATAATTGCAATATTACACTCATGGGTGTGGTTTAACGTGATTATTGCCACTTCAGTGATGCTTGCGGAACTCGACTTCGTCTCGTTCCTTACCGCATCACTGTCGTGGCAATAATCACGTTAACCCACACCATCTCGTGTAATATTGCTTAAGTAAGACGCCTGGGGGTGTGCACGCATCTGCCTCGTTGACGGCAGACTGCTGGGCGAGCGCTGGCGCTATGGCACGGGGGGGCATCAGCTATAGCGGTTGTCTCCATATATGGAGCTCAAGGTGAAAGCCATCGTTATTTCACCTAGAGCTCCATGTACGTATGGAGACAACAGCGATATCCAACGCTGACATCCGACTAGTGTAGAAACCTCATATATGGATATACACGCCTGGCATCGTCATGGTGATACGCATCTAGTGAACCATATATAAGAAGAATCCGAGGTTTATGGAGCTATAGCAGCATTTGCTATGCTCCTCACGAGAGACTCCATTGGGGACCTGGGGCCTTGCCTGGGGCAGAGCCATCTAATAGAAGAGTTGTGATATCGAGGGGGAAGAAACCGAGCGCTCAAGCGCTGTTCATGCAGCCTGGAGAGGGACAAGCTGGAGTTTGAAATGCCTGGTTTTCAACGAGGGCGGTGCAAATAAGAGCAATTTTAGGCATGTGTGCAACATGCCAACTGTTTTAAAGTATTGTACAGTGACAACTAAAGTCTCTGTAATGTATATGTTGTATACGATTACTACAAAACAATCTACAAGCTCACAAAACGATCTACAAGCTCATAGCGCGCCACCGAGTGGCGCGCTACGAGCTTGTAGGACTGCTATTTTTGAAAAATCGTGAAAATATTTATTTCAGAAAACTGGAGGATTTAGAAGAGTTTTTTTAAATTTCGAGGTCAGGCCTAAATGGGTTAAAGCTGGGCTGTTGCCTGGGTCCAATGCATTTCTGTCTACTTCCAGTCCAGGACTTACGACAATTTTCGTAACTCTGTCTTACTCTATGGCTCTGGCCTGGGGTGAGCGACGGGGATTTGAGTTAGGTGACATGACAGAGTGACGGGGATTGTTGTAAGTGACGTGACAAAAACGCAAGATTTCATAGTTATCTGCTAAAAAAAAAATATTTTGGCGGGCCTTGATGCCGTCCTATAAAGGCTGATTGTACATGCTGCAACGTGTTGTGAGCAGGCCTGGAATTTCATCCTTTTAGGGGCAAGGCCACTTGGCCTTTAGTGTGGTCAACTTTTTGAGGGCACAAGGCCAAGTGCCAGGGCATGAAGGCCATCAATTAAAAAATGATTTTCCAGAACAGCTGCTTCTTAAATAAAGAATCACAGCTTTAAATAACAACATATAAGTAGCTACTGTTGTAAAATATTGTAAACATGTTTTGGGGACCCAGTCCAGAGATGAAAATCATAATGAAATGGCCTAGGACCCTGTCAGGCTGTCACCCTAGGCTAATTAATATACATTTAATTTGGGGGTCCTTGAAATTTAAATGGCTGAGGATCTGAGGATGGGTTAAACTGTGAGTTAATTCATTCCATTGTGGGGCTGCACCGCTGCAGGACTGAGGACTCTTACAGTAAGTCAACACAAAGTGAAAGTGCAGCTTCAAATCAGTTTTTTGTTCTTACCTGGAGACAGTGTGTGCTGTGCACAGGGGAACAATTGTTTAATTATATCCATGGTGTCTTTCTGTCGCTATCCATAATGCGACGCAAAAGTACATTTATGTTGGTTTTGGTGGGCTAGATAGATTCGGTAGATCATCTCTCCTCCTCCTTGTATGGACAGCCACGCTGTTTCGCATTAGACAAAAATAAATCAGCTGGACCAATGTCCGACCAGCGACCAACGTTAATGCATGTGACGTAGGACCGCCACACTGTCGCAACTGTAGAAAACATTATTTTGTTTTGAGGTATAGTTGCAGTTTGACCGGATAGCTAGATTAGCTACACTAGTAGGCAGCGTGTGGGCTAAATGCCCTCTGTTTACTCTGTCAGTGCGTGTATGTGTGGCGCGGAGGAGGAGGCGTGCGGGTGTGGGTTGTGTGTGTGTGTGTGTGTGTGTTTGTGTGTGTGTGTGTGTGTGTGTGTGTGTGTGTGCGCGCGCATCATGACGACCAGCGGCAGCGGGGGTAGTTATTAAGGCAAAGTACCGCAAAAGAATCAAACCACTTTGCAAATGGCAACACAACTACAACACAGATTTGTTCTGCGCGGGACGTGAGGAGTACATTGGTACCGTAATGACTGGAAAATTGCAATTGCTATTGCGGAAAAACGGTAAAATTAACTTCTGTGGGCGACCGGTCGGGGCACCACGGCCACTGTGGCCGTATGGGCATATACTTTTTCGAGGGGCACACGGCCAAAGAGAGGGGCAACGACGGCCATGGCCGTCGTTGCCGCCGTGAAATTCCTGCCCTGGTTGTGAGCATGCAACCATGACGTGTGAAATGACTTGTCTTTTACTAATACTGGATCTCTTGTCCACTAGTTTTCGTCAGTGAAAAAAGGTAGTGGACGAACAGTTTTCGTCATAGTATAGTATATAGTCATGGCGGAATTACCAGTCATATTGCTGGTTGAGCCCCCAGGGAGGCTCTCCAGCGTTGAAGCACTCGGCCCTAGTGGTTAGAGCGTGAACTGCAGGCGGAGTGACGAGGAAACCCCGTGCAGCTGCGGATTTAACATTGAACGCTCATTTGCACTTCCGCATTTCCCAACCAAAATTTGGTTGGCAAATGAATGGGGGGGGGGGGGGTTTGGGTTGGCTGTCGCTCCGGTTCGGTCTCTATCCTTTTATTCATAGCAGTCATACTGCGTTAAGGCCACAGCGTTTGCACTTCACAAAACCAACGGCATCGTTGTCTCTCCCTCTGTTTGTTGAAAAAATCCCATTTCCCATGAATGCGTGTGCGTCGTTGTCAGGACAACAACGCGCAGTGCGTTGTCGCGCACCCACCCACCACCCTAACCAGGAAGTAGACAGAGACAGAGGTTGGATCGTTTTTATAACAATATGGCCGAACCGAATTAAATCCCGACCACCAATTATACTAATGCGTCCGACCCGAACCTAAGTCGGGTCCCGACAGGCCTGGCCGGGTAACGGTCGGGTATCGCCAGCTCTAAACACGCACGCACGCGCCGCACACACGCACGCACGCACGCACGCACGCACCCACGCACCGCACGCACACACGCACGCACACACGCACCGCACGTGCACACGGACAGATGCACACAAAAATGTGTTTGTATACTTTGGTGCAGAGTCACGCTGCATAACATAAAAGCAGGGATGCACACACACACACACACACACACACACAAACATACACACACACACACACACACACACACACACACACACACACACACACACACACACACACAGTGGGAACAGTGTGTCAGAAGTGCGATTAGTCGTCGCTAACAGTCCAGTCTCTTGCAATCACACGTGTGCAGGTGCGCACGTGTGCAGGTGCGCACGTATAGCATCACACTCTCCCTCCTCCCCCCCCCCCCTCCCCCCACCTCTCTTCTTTTTGACATGAAACAGTAAATACAGGCGATTGGTGAATTAATCTTCCTTGTCAGCGCAGTCTCTCGTTGCCGTCGTTTGCCGGGGAGAAAGTGATCACTCTCACCTTCCTTAGCGTTTTCTCATTTTCGCTGCTCCTAGCCTTTCTGCTCCTCTCATATACCTACCCCCCCCCCCCCCCCCTCCTCCCCCTAAAGCACCTCCACCTCTATTTGTATTGTAATTGCTTTGGTAAACAGCCCCACTTTGGCACTGAAGCAGCTCTGATAGCTTCATGTGTTTGGGATGCATTAAGAGTAGCGATGCAGCTCTCTCTCTCTCTCTCTGTGTGTGTGTGTGTGTGTGTGTGTGTGTGCGTGTGCGTGCGTGTGTGCGTGTGTGCGTGCGTGCGTGCGTGTGCGTGTTGTGCGTGTCGTGCGCACGTGTGCGTGCGTGTGTGCGCGCGTGCAGGCTACTATACTTGTATTACCATATTTGTGAGGACCATTGCCCTTCTCCCCAGAAGAGAAATGGTTGCTTTGAAAAATAAATACTTTTTGACTTACAGTTAGAAAAAGATTGAGGTTAGGGTTACGTTTAGGAGTAGACATTTAACATGTTTCAGGGTGAGGTATGGTTAGGGTTTAAGGCCTATTCATATAGTCCAGTTTTAGGTGATAAGGTTGGGAAAACTACAACATGACATGATGCCACGGTGCAAGCCACTCACACCACTGTTGATTATTCACCCCATTTAGACTTGAATTAATGCATATATGTTTTGGTCATGGATATTTTTGGAAGCACTGTAGGCAATGCATTGAGCCTCGGTTTCCCAGAAGCACCGTAGGCAATGCATTGAGCCTCGGTTTCCCAGAAGCACCGTAGGCAATGCATTGAGCCTCCGTTTCCCAGAAGCACCGTAGGCAATGCATTGAGCCTCCGTTTCCCAGAAGCACCGTAGGCAATGCATTGAGCCTCCGTTTCCCAGAAGCACCGTAGGCAATGCATTGAGCCTCCGTTTCCCAGAAGCACCGTAGGCAATGCATTGAGCCTCGGTTTCCCAGAAGCACCGTAGGCAATGCATTGAGCCTCCGTTTCCCAGAAGCACCGTATGCAATGCATTGAGCCTCCGTTTCCCAGTGTCAAGGTCTGGCTCTGGCCACTGGCCACTCCCACATTCCTTTCCACTCTGCAGTCCCATTCACTCACCTGTCTCCAACTCCCTCGTCAGCCCACCTGTGAACACTTTGACAATTTACCTGCTCCCTATATAACTGGACTCCTTACAAACACTCACTGTCAGAACATATTTCGTTTTTCCCTGAGCTGTCCTGTATGTTCCTGGTTCTTTGTTTTTGTGCTCCTCTGAAGATTAGATTTTTTGGACTTTATGTTTTCTGCGCTTTGCATTGTGCTTGTAAAGTTTTTGCAGTTTTGGCATTTGGGCATTTTTTTGGTTTTCCAAGCTATAAGTCTTTGTTTGTCAGCTGCCTCGTGCTTTAATAAATACGCTTATTTTGAACCTTACTGTTTTGAGACATTTTGGGTTCAGTCATCCTGATATCACAACACCCAGAAGCCTTAGGAATCGAGCGTCAGTGTTCTTCTTCCGGTCACGTGATCCAAACATGTGACGTGTCACAGGATGACCGAGGGAAACCCTGTATGTCTTAAAAGTGATAAAAAAACCGCCGATTTAAACATATAAAACAAAAGGCGGGTTTAGCGTGATCCGCAGTCAAACTGTTAAGTCATAACCATTGTTTTATTGTGATGTGTCCAATGATAGTCTTGGGTTTCTTTGAGTTTTAGTACTCTCCACTTTTCCCTCCTCTTCCTGTGCACCCTCCATGGAAACTCCATCTACATCTAGTATGACTCCTCAGTGCTGATTGAGCCTTGGGCAGATATCAACCACATTGACAGCTCTGCACCTTGTCTGTACTTGTGTTGATCTGCAACATTGTTTGAAGTGGGTCCATTTGTTGCACTTGTGACACTGCTGGCCGAATGCAGGGCTTATTACTTAACTTAAGACCTGGAGGCGTGATCAATGCCATTTGGCTATTCGGAGTGGCCAAACAGCATTGACCACGCCTCGAGGTCTTACGTTAAGTCATAAGACCTGGTACTTACGCATAATACTGCCCACAGTGTCCACATTTTGTTGAAGTTTGTTTTGGCGCAGCAAGAGACTAAAGGTGGTTGCACACTGGGCGCGTTTTTCGGAAAACCGATGGAGAAACGTCGCTAAACGTCAGAAAAACGCGCCCTGTGTGCAGGGAACCTTTACTGTGATGTTCTGTCATTTCGTGTGTTGGCCAAATTTAAATTGGTTTTGCCAAAATTAGCTCACTGTTGTGCGGCAAAACAATTCTTACGCTGTCATTGTGTATGCCTGCATGTGACAAGTCTGTCTTTGACCAGCTTGTCCTGTATACATTTTTCAAATCTGCGTGTCTTCACTTTATTTCTTAACCCATTTTGACCTGAGATCAGATTCTAAAAATGTCTTCTACATCCTGACAGGTTTCTGAAAAAGCTATGTTTCTATGTCAGTCGTTCTTCGATTTTTCAAAAATAGCAGACCTACAAGCTCGTAGCGTGCCACTCGGTGGCGCGTTATGAGCTTGTAGATCTGCTATTTTTCAATAGCTAAAGCATAACATAATGCTAACACCAAAAGGGGTTCCCGCCAACTCACGTAAGCTTCCACAGTCTCACCCCTTCTCTGGTTCCCGGTGAAGAACATGTGTCTTTCCATCCATGGTGATATTAGTTTGCGGATTGGTATCAATCATGTTTTTCTTATCCCTCTATCAAAACGCCTATCAAACGTCGCACATTACGGACGCATGGCATGCCTGATAGACAGAAAAAACCCTGTTGTACCCTATATATCCATCCGATCTGGAAGACTCATGTTCCACACTAGGCTTATTCCTTCATTAATCCCCTTTTGGTGTTTTAACTAAGCATTATGTTATACTTTAGCTATTGAAAAATAGCAGATCTACAAGCTCATAGCGCGCCACCGCTTGCTCTGCTATTTTTGAAAAATCGTAAAAATGCGGCACAAATCTTTGAATTATATTCTTTCAGAAGACTATTTTTTTATTTCGACGTCAGGCCTAAATGGTTTAATCCAATGAAATAAAATAAGGGATTTTATACACAGCTGTTTTTCACGTATAGTTAAACAAATGGAGTGCGTTCTTTTCCCCTCTCTCTCCCGGTGCACTGCTGCCGTTTACTTTCACTATCACTTATGTTAACATATCTGATCTACAAGCATACAATATTTCATGCACTGACCGTTTTTTTTTGCTTGGAGATCAGATATTTGGGGCAGAAGTATAGATAGTGAGCTGAGCAAATTTGTGAAACATACCGATGTGTGTCCACTTGTTGCGCTGAGATAGATAGAAAGGGGGAGATAATGTGGGCGGCGGCGGTGGCTCAGGGGTAGAGTGGCCGGATAGCAACCGCAAGGTTGCCAGTTCGAACCCGGGCTCCCCCGGGAGTTAGTGTCAATGAACCCCTAGTTGCTCCTAATGTGCTGGTTGGTGCCTTGCATGGTTTCCTCCGCCATCGGTGTATGAATGTGTGTGTGAATGGGTGAATGTGACGCACAATCTATGTATAGCGCCTTGGATAAAGGCGCTATATAAATGGACCATTTACCATAATAATAGGCAACTGAGAATATGAATTGTTAGTTTTGTCAAGAGACATCACAGATGTGTTTCGAACATGAGGCAGTCACATCATTTGACGGAGGCTACAGTGACTATTTTATTGAGAATGCCTACACTTACGTGTTTTCGGCACTCTGAGTGCATGTCCTGGGCATGACGTTAAACTGCTCCTGTCACAGTCACAGACTTTTGTCATTCATTGTACAGTCTAGGTCTTGTATTTCTATGTATTGTTCCCTGGTCTAGTTTTCATGGTTTTATGTTTGTTTGCTCCAGCTGTGTCTCATTTTGTAATCAACCCTCATGTGTATATCAGTCTTGTTCCCCAGTCAGTCCTTGTTGAGTCATTGTATCCTGTCACCTGTTTCAAGTTGTTCATGTTCACCTGTCTTCTGTATTAAAACACCATTTCATGGTTTTGAGCTGTCCTGCGTTTGGGTCCTTACCTCACCTACACGTGACAGCTCCGTTGTAAGTCCATCGTCAATGTAGTATAGGGGCAGTGGATGCATTTGCAACTTCTGTGGACTATACTGTAGCTACGTAGCTTGCATACAAGAAGGCACTATTCACCGGTGGAATATACCAACAGCCGAAGCTACCTGACGGCCCCTCCCATGAACAGCTTACTGGGAAGACAGGCAATAGGCCTATAGACACCCTTCCAGCTATAGCGGTATGTCCGTCCGCTATACACACCCCAGAGTAGCAATGGGTGGACTTCCAGGCCCATGAGAACAACTACAGAGAGCGCTTTAACCCATTCAGGCCTGACGTCGAAATTTAAAAAAAAAAAGTTTTCTAAATCATGACAATTTTCTGAAAGATTTGAGGCACATTTTAACGATTTTTCAAAAATAGCAGACCTACAAGTTCATAGCACGCTATGAGCTTGTAGATCTGCTATTTTTCAATAGCTAAATTATAACATAATGTTTAAAACACCAAAAGGGGTTCCCGCCCAAAATGCTTTCTCTGCTGCCCTATATATGTCTGTGGTCTCTGCTGCCCTATATATGTCTGTGGTCTCTGCTGCCCTATATATGGCTGTGGTCTCTGCTGCCCTATATATGGCTGTGGTCTCTGCTGCCCTATATATGGCTGTAGTCTCTGCTGCCCTATATATGGCTGTGGTCTCTGCTGCCCTATATATGGCTGTGGTCTCTGCTGCCCTATATATGTCTGTGGTCTCTGCTGCCCTATATATGTCTGTGGTCTCTGCTGCCCTATATATGCCTGTCTGTGGTCTCTGCTGCCCTATATATGGCTGTGGTCTCTGCTGCCCTATATATGGCTGTGGTCTCTGCTGCCCTATATATGGCTGTGGTCTCTGCTGCCCTATATATGGCTGTGGTCTCTGCTGCCCTATATATGGCTGTGGTCTCTGCTGCCCTATATATGGCTGTAGTCTCTGCTGCCCTATATATGGCTGTGGTCTCTGCTGCCCTATATATGGCTGTGGTCTCTGCTGCCCTATATATGTCTGTGGTCTCTGCTGCCCTATATATGTCTGTGGTCTCTGCTGCCCTATATATGCCTGTCTGTGGTCTCTGCTGCCCTATATATGGCTGTGGTCTCTGCTGCCCTATATATGTCTGTGGTCTCTGCTGCCCTATATATGGATGTCTGTGGTCTCTGCTGCCCTATATATGCCTGTCTGTGGTCTCTGCTGCCCTATATATGGCTGTGGTCTCTGCTGCCCTATATATGTCTGTGGTCTCTGCTGCCCTATATATGTCTGTGGTCTCTGCTGCCCTATATATGCCTGTCTGTGGTCTCTGCTGCCCTATATATGGCTGTGGTCTCTGCTGCCCTATATATGTCTGTGGTCTCTGCTGCCCTATATATGTCTGTGGTCTCTGCTGCCCTATATATGCCTGTCTGTGGTCTCTGCTGCCCTATATATGTCTGTGCTCTCTGCTGCCCTATACTGTCTGTGGTCTCTGCTGCCCTATATATGGATGTCTGTGGTCTCTGCTGCCCTATATATGCCTGTCTGTCTAGTGCCTTCTTGTATGCAAGCTACGTAGCTACAGTATAGTCCACAGAAGTTGCAAATGCATCCACTGCCCCTATACTACATTGACGATGGACTTACAACGGAGCTGTCACGTGTAGTGGGTGAGGTAAGGACCCAAACGCAGGACAGCCAGGCATGTAGTGTTCAAAACCATGAAATGGTGTTTTAATACAGAAGACAAGGTGAACATGAACAACTTAAAACAGGTGACAGGATACAATGACTCAACAAGGACTGACTGGGGAACAAGACTGATATACACATGAGGGTTGATTACAAAATGAGACACAGCTGGAGCAAACAAACATAAAACCTGCTGCCCATGGAGTGCTGAGTGACATGCGTGAACTTGTATCATGAGGACGTATCCGTGTGTGCGTGTGTGCGTGCGTGTGTGCGTGCGTGCGTGCGTGCGTGCGGCAACTATACCAACAGGATGTGATATTTAATAATTATGAAATTATGAATTATTAAAATAAAATATCATACTGTAACATGTCACTGTGAATGTGTAACGTGAATGCTTTCTACCCTCACTTCCAGGCCTCCATGTGTCAGCTATAGGATCCCTTCCATTCCATATTCAAAACTGCATTTTCCTATAAAGATATACATTTTATGGTGGTCTGATATTGACCTGTGGACACCGCCGTATAGTCACTACTTGTGTGTGTGTGTGTGTGTGTGTGTGTGTGTGTGTGTGTGTGTGTGTGTGTGTGTGTGTGTGTGTGTGTGTGTGCGTGCGTGCGTGCGTGCGTGCGTGCGTGCGTGCGTGCGTGCGTGCGTGCGTGCGTGTGTGTGTCCTGGCTCTTCCTTGCAGTAAGACGCTCGACCCTTTCCCTGGCCACCGACATGTTTGAACAGCACCTTGGAGCTCACCTGCTACAGGTAAACACAACCACAGCTTCTTCTAGATCTATATATAGCAGCACATTATACCAGACCTACAATATATATACACTTTCTGCTGCTAATAGAGCGCCCAAGTCCTGACGTCACTCGCTCATCCCCTAGCCTCGGAAACCCAGACGTTTTTATTTCCAGGGAGGAAGAAAAAGTCTGGGACCGAGTCCACTTCAATTCGGCATTGAGTAGCGCAAACGTGGATCACTCTCTGCTGATTTCTCATCGTCTGCACCTTTGTTAAATCGACGCACACACGCACACATGCACACACGTACACGCGTACACACACTCCTCTCTCTCTCTCTGTCGCTCTAATTAATTAGTCTCATGTCGCGCAGCTTGTGTCTAGATTCTCCCGGCGGAGCATTGGACCCCTGGTTCATGGAAGTTTTTCTCTATGGAGAATAACATGCAGGGTCATCTTAAAATGGTCTCATAATAAGAATTGTGGTCCAAAAATAAACAAACTGCCCCGGCGATATTGTCGGGGAGGTGTCTCTGTATCGTTTATGACAGTCAGTCAGTCAGTCATATTTGATACAGTCTGTTTCTAGCGAATATTTAACTAATTCGGCAGCAGAAACAATAGCATTTTCTCATTGATTCTTCCATATCCATATGAGTGAAACGGCCGGGATGACATGTTTAATGTTCAAACACAGTTCTTATGAGGCGATCGAAAATACCCCAAATGGGGATTACAATGCAAATAAAAAGTACATGAACCCGTGGATTTGTCCCCTCTACCGATATTGACTTCCTTGCTCTACAGCATGTTGTGTTGTGTTTTAGTATCATGTCTGCATTCCTATACAGCGCCTTTGTCCAACGTGGTGCACTGTACACCATGAGTTACAGTCACCCATACACACATGTACCCCCCCCCCCCACACACACACACACACACACACACATGCACATACACACGCACGCATGCACGCGTACCCACGTGCACATACACATGCACGCGCACCCACATACAGCACACACACACACACACATACACTCCAAGAGTGGAGGCAACCACAATGTTCAGTACCAACCTGTGTATATAGCTCAAGGACACTTTGACACAACGTTAGGACTATTAGGCACCAGTGTTGTAACTAATGACCAGCTCAGTGGCCTTGTGGTTAGAGTGTCCGCCCTGAGACTGGGAGGTTGGGGTTCAATCCCCGGCCGGGTCATACCAAAGACTCTAAAAATGGGACCCAGTGCCTCCCTGCTTGACACTCAGCATCAAGGGTTGGATTGGGGGTAAGTCCCTGCGACATACTAGCGTCATGTCCAGGGGGTGTACTTGTACATCAAGCTGCCTCACGCTACAGAAACAGGAGATAGGCTCCTGCCCTATGGGCCTCATGGCTCGGCAAGGCTACTTACTTGTAACTAACGCCCTTACATCACGTTACGTTACCTAACGTAACTACTTTTTGCAGTAACTTGTAACCTAACGCTTTACATTTCCCCATTCCATAACGGCCTTATAGTTAGTGTGTGTGCGTTACCCACGTTATGGCGTTATGTCAAATTATGATCCACGTGAAAAGTCTCCCCATGCAGCGCCGTGAGTCTTACAGGCGTCTCTGTGCTGACTGCTGAGAGAGTGCTCTCTGTGTTGTACTCCCATATGGATTCACACTCTAACTTGAACAAAGCACGTCGCAGAAGAGGTCATTGATTGGCTAACGTAGGGCCAGATTTCAGGTTAAGCCAATCAGAGACAGTCTGACAGAGTAGGGCGGGTCTTACTATATGGCTGTGGCAGAGCCATATGTAAACACAGACACACAAACCCTTGTAACGCATACACAGAAAACGCCGGTTGAACGGACATTATTACCACACGCTACAATGGCAAATGCGGATGACAGCGAGATCGGATGCTTTGTGGGTTGGAAATACAAGCATTATTTTTGAGTACTTGCGGGTAAAGGACGACAAAAACATCGAGGTGAAAATGCTAATTATGTGGCGGACAGAAAGCATTGTCCACAGCCAAGAAGAGCAATGCAAATCTAAGAAAGCATCTTAAATCAGTCCATGAGCTAGGCTGCCTCACATGGACCAACACCACCAAAACAGACATAGATCGATTTTAAATCGCCACAGAGGCATGTCACCAAGAGTCAACTTGACAAAATGATTGCCAGGTATCAGAGCCTTAAATAATGTATGTTGTTGAGGAAATGCTTCCCCCCTCAACGGTGGAGTCTGTTCCTTTCAGAGCACTGGTCAGCAAAATACCAGTGAAAGCAGGGCCAATGTGCAGAAATACATTTTCCAAATACCTGAATAGTGAATATTCTAAAATGGAAGATGAGCTCAAAAAACAGACGAATAACAGTCTAAGTCCACACTATTGATCCATAATATATAAATGATAGATAAGGGTTCAGGACAACGAGGCCTTTTCGTGGAGGGGTCAGTCTGAAATTTGGACTTAAACTGTTTTTCGTCTGTGGTACTCATTTGATGAATTAGAATATCTCTCTACCACTGCAGATATATGGACTCATTTTTTATTTGATTATTATTTATTTTTTCATATTGCACAGCACCATTTGTTTTGAAGGCAAGTTGAGGCTACAATAAAGATGCCTGTCAAAATTTCTGAACATAAATCTAGTGCCTATAATTGCCCGTTATAACCCCTCTTTACACGCAGTGAGGAGGAGCCAGGTGTTGAACCGGGAACCTGTCACTTCTCCTGCTGTAGAGAGAACGTTCCAGAACATCATTAGGTTGTCCTGATCCCATCACGTGATCGGAAAGAATGGGTTAACCCATTTTGACCTGAGATCAGATTCTAAAAATGTCTTCTAAAGTTTTCTGAAAACGCTATTCTATGTCAGTCGTTCTTCGATTTTTCAAAAATAGCAGACCACTTGGTGGCGCGCTATGAGCTTGTAGATCTGCTATTTTTCAATAGCTAAAGCACAACATAATGCTAACACCAAAATGGGTTAATACATAAATTAATACATTGACAAAACAAGGTATTTCCTTGCATACGGTAATGAAATGTATTCCATTGTCGCGCTGGCCTGGCCGTCTGCTTTGGGGGCAGCAGGCCCGTCTGCTTTGGGGGCAGACCCGTCTGCTTTGGGGGCAGCAGGCCCATCTGCTTTGGGGGCAGGCCCGTCTGCTTTGGGGGCAGCAGGCCCGTCTGCTTTGGGGGCAGGCCCGTCTGCTTTGGGGGCAGCAGGCCCGTCTGCTTTGGGGGCAGGCCCGTCTGCTTTGGGGGCAGGCCCGTCTGCTTTGGGGGCAGGCCCGTCTGCTTTGGGGGCAGGCCCGTCTGCTTTGGGGGCAGCAGGCCCGTCTGCTTTGGGGGCAGGCCCGTCTGCTTTGGGGGCAGCAGGCCCGTCTGCTTTGGGGGCAGGCCCGTCTGCTTTGGGGGCAGGCCCGTCTGCTTTGGGGGCAGGCCCGTCTGCTTTGGGGGCAGCAGGCCCGTCTGCTTTGGGGGCAGACCCGTCTGCTTTGGGGGCAGGCCCGTCTGCTTTGGGGGCAGGCCCGTCTGCTTTGGGGGCAGCAGGCCCGTCTGCTTTGGGGGCAGACCTGTCTGCTTTGGGGGCAGCAGGCCCGTCTGCTTTGGGGGCAGGCCCGTCTGCTTTGGGGGCAGACCTGTCTGCTTTGGGGGCAGCAGGCCCGTTTAGAGTTTAAATTGACAGATATCACTCAAAAGGGAGACATCGAAGAGGAATGACGGGTGGGGGGGGATCAACATAATGGAATGTCAGCTCCATATATGGAGATCTAAGGGTTTGAGGTTTGAGGTCAGTTGCTGGCCGGCTCCATATATGCAGGTCTATAGGTGATGATCAGGTCTTCTCCATGTATGGCTATCCAGGGTTTGATGAGGTCAGTGATCGTGATCTTCATATATGGAGACGGCCATATATGGAGCATGTCAGGAGACGTGACGGACTGACGGCCATATATGGTGGCGTGATGTGTCACGAGGCGTGATGTCACGAGGCGTGATGTCACAAGGCGTGGCCTATCAGGAGGCGTGCTGTCACCAGGCGTGATGGACCGACGGCTATATATGGTGGCGTGACTGACATGATGGCGCGACAGGTTTTGCAGGTTTTCATAGTAATCTGCAGCCTCTATACGGTCGCAACTATTCTATACTATGCGGGGATGATGGAGGCTGTGAGCAACCTTGATGCAAAATGAACCTGGTATACATGCGTGGTACATTGAGTAAATACTACTTCTCTTCTCTTGGTACATTAAATAAGGCTCTGGGTATACTGTATGTGATGAAATACATTACAAGTAAATGTGCTTTTTAACTGTGATAATCTGTATGCTATTGTACTGTACTTTATATCTACACTATACTATATACTATGTCTCCACCTTGGGCTTATTGATGGTTCCTCATCCTCGCTTCCCGTGGACTAACCGCACGCACGCACGCACGCACGCACGCACGCACGCACGCACGCACGCACGCACGCACGCACGCACGCACGCATGCACGCACAGGCACAGGCACAGGCAGGCCATAAAACTCAGATGTTTTAGTGATAGCGCCGGCCACCAAAGACGTTCTCACAGTGAAACTGATGAATGGAGAGCAGAGTGGGGATCTCTTAGGGAGGGAGGAGGGGGGGTTGGGGGGGGGGGGGGGGGGGGGGGGGGGGTCTGGGACAACAGGAGAAAAATGAGGGATGCGGCAACCGAGAGGACGGACGAAAAAGGTATTAAGCACAGACTGTAGAGCTGAAGA
>NC_136792.1:52644093-52648206 GCF_951216825.1 Electrona antarctica | reverse complement strand
AGGAGGGCTGGTAGAGATGGAGGGAGAGGAGAGGAGAGGAGAGGAGAGGAGAGGAGAGGAGAGGAGAGGAGAGGAGAGGAGAGGAGAGGAGAGGAGAGGAGAGGAGAGGAAGGCTGGTAGAGATGGAGGGAGGAGGGAATTGATCTGAGAATGGTTAGTATGCAGCTCCCCGCTAAAGCCACCCTACTCCCAACCCCCTCTCCATCCACCCTCCCTCCCTCTGTCTGTCTCTCTCTCTCTCTCTCTCTCTCTCTCTCTCTCTCTCTCTCTCTCTCTCTCTCTCTCTCTCTCTCTCTCTCTCTCTCTCTCCTCTCCCATCAGTCAGTGTGAGGGCTGAGCTTGTGTTGTGGACCACTGCCCGGATACCTCATACATATTAAAGCCCCCTGCTATTATTTATATCATGTCTCTCCTTCCCCTGCATCCCCCCCCCCACCACCCCTCCTACAAACCCACCCGTGTCTCCCCCTCCCCTCCCCTCCCCTGCGCTCCCCAATTTTATATACACACGCACACGTGAGCCAATGGGATCCACAGCAACATGCGGGCACTGTAGTCGTTGGTCGCGTGCGGCGGTGAGACACGCGTGTGCCGTACCGCAGGCTCCGTCTCTCCTGATGTTTCTCTCCCCCCCCCCCCCCCCCATGCTCCGTACCTGTTTTTTATGTCCGTACCGTACCTCAATCGCTGCCGTCCCGCTTTCATCTTTTACTTTCTGACTGATCTTTCCGTATACATTCCTCTCTCCATGGCAGTGACGGAGTGATATTATTCTGATATATGGTCTGAAGCAAAGCCCATAAGGAGTCTTGTCTGTCTGTCTGTCTGTCTGTCTGTCTGTCTGTCTGTCTGTCTGTCTGTCTGTCTGTCTGTCTGTCTGTCTGTCTGTTGACGAAATTGTCAGCATATTTAGTCTTCTTATAGTTTTAGTCATCATAGCTTAGTTTTCCTCTGTGAAAAAAGGTAGTCGACGAACATTTTTGTCATTGTTTTAGTCGACGAAATCAACACTAACTAGCAACCCCCCAAAAAATGGCCGCCGGTTCCGTGAAAAGCACCAAAGGTTCCAAGAATCTAGTGTGCATCATGTGATGATTAACAGAATCTAGTGTGCATCATGTGATGATTAACAGAATCTAGTGTGCATCATGTGATGATTAACAGAATCTAGTGTGCATCATGTGATGATTAACAGAATCTAGTGTGCAGCGTGTGGTGATTAACAGAATCTAGTGTGCATCGTGTGGTGATTAACAGAATCTAGTGTGCATCGTGTGGTGATTAACAGAATCTAGTGTGCATCATGTGATGATTAACAGAATCTAGTGTGCATCGTGTGGTGATTAACAGAATCTAGTGTGCATCATGTGATGATTAACAGAATCTAGTGTGCATCGTGTGGTGATTAACAGAATCTAGTGTGCATCGTGTGGTGATTAACAGAATCTAGTGTGCAGCGTGTGGTGATTAACAGAATCTAGTGTGCAGCGTGTGGTGATTAACAGAATCCAGTGTGCTCTCTACTCCCTCCATCGCCGTCTCCAGTCATCTCGGTTCTCCATACATCTGACCAGCTCATTTGTGCTTTCTGCACCAGCATCTTTCTTTAGTACGTCCACGTATGGTATAGGTGTGGGACGTCCTCTCCATCGATGCCAGTGTGTTGGTTACCACAGTATATACAAGCTATTTGGCCGGGAGTTATTGGTGTCGGTGGCGGCTAGTGGCCAGCTAGTCTCATCCTCCTTACTGCTATCTTCTCTGTTACACTTGGTAATGCCCCGTACAGTGGCCAGCTAGTCTCATCCTCCTTACTGCTATCTTCTCTGTTGCACTTGGTAATGCCCCGTACAGTGGCCAGCTAGTCTCATCCTCCTTACTGCTATCTTCTCTGTTACACTTGGTAATGCCCCGTACAGTGGCCAGCTAGTCTCATCCTCCTTACTGCTATCTTATCTGATACACTTGGTAATGTCCCGTACAGTGGCCAGCTAGTCTCATCCTCCTTACTGCTATCTTCTCTGATACACTTGGTAATGCTCCGTACAGACTAGAGAACTGCGGATGAGCTTTTTTGTCACCCTAATCCGCCCGTACATATTAATGATCCGCCCGTTATCCGACCGCATTAATTAATTAATCCAATTTATATATCCGCAACCACCCGAAATCCGCTGCAGGGATAGCCAATCTACAAACTCACAACGCGTCGCTGGCTCGCTGCGACGCGTTGTGAGCTTGTAGATCGGCTATTTATAAGTTGTGTCACTCACCACTGCCGACAGTTCACCAAAGTTACGGTTGTATATTCCCATTTCCATGGCAACAAGGCTGCCGTCCGTTCAGTCAGTCACGTTCGCACATCGCAACGAACGTCTTTTCATGTGGCATATATCCAGCCCTCGCTCCCATGCAGTCCCATGGCACCGAGTCCCACGCCAAACTTATATTCTTCCCTTCTGTTTCAGTTAGTTGTAAGTTTCTTTCATACTCTCAGCTGCCTGTTAGCCTAGCAGCTAGCAGCCCACTCGTTGTTGTGGTCCTTCTTAGCCAATATAGGCGTCTAATTTGTGCCTGATGGAAAATATTAAAATACTACTAACGCACGCATGCTGAGATTTTGTGCCTTTTAAAAAATATATTATAAGACTATAGATAGATATCATTAATTTATTTCCGTTTTAAAAGTTATAAAGCCTATAGATAGATGGCTGCCATTCATTTATTATTTCCAGCATTATTTCACCCGCGGTTTATCCGATATTAATTTATAATATATTGAATTGACCCTAATCCACCCTAAACTGCGGTTCACCCGCGGCAACCGCGGCTAAATCCGCCACCCGCTGGTCTCTAGTACAGACGCTTGTTGGCGATGTGCTCGTCCCTGTTGATGTTGAGTACCACACGTAACATTCTGGTGTAGCAGGCCCCGTCCAGGGGTTTCTGTAGGGCTTGTGTTTAGTGTCCATCATTCACAACCATAGAGGAGGACGGACTCCATGCAGAGAAGAAACTGATCTGGATGTGTCGGGGGAGGTTGGATTTCCACACACTGGTCATACCATTAACTCAACCCTGGCTATAAGGACTCCTTCGATGTCTTTTTAATGATATCCCGCTCCACCAACGAGTCAACGACGCCTTTAACGTGCTAATTAGCGCTCTATTTAATGATACAACTATCAAGTTGGCTTACCGCTAATCAAAGCTCCCCTCGAGCGATAGCTCCGTGTTCCATTGCTTCCCCTTCAGCCTCGATGCATTGGAAAAAAGATGAAGGTGGTTTCTAGGCCTTATTAAGAGTATTCCATTTCAAATCGCGCTGGATATATTGAAAGTCTTTATTTGGAATACCCCTTGAGATGCAATATCTCGTTTTCGAGAGATAAATAAAGCGACTGTGTTTAGTGGCTCAATAGATCTTCCCTTCCGAGAGTGTAAAATGAAACCGAATGGACCCGGAAGGGTCCATTCCCTCAAGATTTAAATTTGGTTATAACCAACTCTCCATCATTTAGCGTGGGGACCACCTGGAACCCCTTCAAGGACCACTGGCGGTCCCCGGACCCCTGGCATATAGACTGATGGAGGTCGAGGATGACCGAGAGAGATTTGTACCCCCATGAATCCTACAGTGTTCTGGGCATAACCTAACCTGATCTACAAGCAGCTTGTAGGTCGGATATTTTCGCAGAATATAGACTTGCCAAATTGTGCAATTTGACAAGTTGGCATTTCAGTCTCACAAGCCTTTGTGAGACTGATATCCCGTAAGCCGGAGAGACAGGCGGCGTGCTGTAATTGACATGTCAGTAGATCCCATACGCCGGAGAGACAGGCTCTATATATACATCACCGATTGGCTCACGGGACGGGACCTGCAGGACGGACCATTGCTCTGAGGTGATTGGTTCACAGAATAGACGTATGGTCGTCATTGGCCGATATGAAACATTTTTTAGTGAGTTGATTGATTGGTCCCTGGGCTGCTGACAGCGTCCACAAGAAATATGACACTGATCCGCCTTGTAGTTTGAGTAATTACACACGCGCGCACGCACGCACGCACGCGCGCACACACACACACACACACACACACACACACACACA
>NC_136792.1:52366593-52639093 GCF_951216825.1 Electrona antarctica | reverse complement strand
CCGACCCAGCCACGGTGAAATAGCACTTCTGTACTGAACTCACCCAGCCCGACCGACCCAGCCACGGTGAAATAGCACTTCTGTACTGAACTCACCCAGCCCGACCGACCCAGCCACGGTGAAATAGCACTTCTGTACTGAACTCACCCAGCCCGACCGACCCAGCCACGGTGAAATAGACCTTCTGTACTGAACTCACCCAGCCCGACCGACCCAGCCACAGTGAAATAGCACTTCTGTACTGAACTCACCCAGCCCGACCGACCCAGCCACGGTGAAATAGAAATCTGTACTAGTGAAAGCCACGCCTCCGTCGTGGTCAAAACAGTATAGTCGTGTGGCCCGGGCGGCTGGCGTTAGCCGTCTGGGCACCGTGGCTGGTAATCCAGTCTGGCAGTGTGCCGTGGGTTCGACTCCCGATCCCGACGGCCTTTACTGCGTGTCACCCCCCCATCTCTCTCCCACCATTTCCTGTCAGCCTACTGTATACCTATCCCTCTAAAATAAAATAAATCATGAGCTACGTCAAAAGTTATTTAACAGATGTCAAAATATAGATCTGATGTGGTTAAGTGATGCAGAGCGACTGAGATGGATTTTCGAACAGAAGCTATTTGCATTACCAGAATATATAGAGAAAGCTTGGGACATGCGGACAAAGAAATGTGATGTATTTTATTTTTATGTTTTTGTTTATTTCTGTTCTGTTTTTGTTTTTATCAAATACTTGGTGTAGCTTCTGTGTGGGAAGTGAACGTGATATTGTTTATTTATGTTGTTGGTGTCTTATAATCCCGTAAGGGATGGTTCTTAACGACAAGACACGAAAATGAAGATGAATTAATTAATTAATTAATTAATTAATTAATTAATAATTCATTCATTCATTCATTCATAAAGACGAAAGCCAAAAAAAAAACGGAAAAAAAACAGTAGTCGTGTAATATGTACATATCTTTTGGGGGTTTCTAGGCATGTATACATGTACGGAATTGCAATTCCGTGGCTATTTCGCCGTATTTCCGTGAGACGGGGTGGTTTGGGATGGGCATTTTCTTTTCTCATCTCCCCTCATCCCCCTTTTGTCTTGACCTCCCTCTCTCTCGTGGGCTCTTTGTTCCCTCAGCGGGGCCGTCGAGTCCACACTCGTTAGGCGACGAGCCGCCCGACCGCGGGTTCTTCATCCGCATGAAGTCGACGCTCACCAAGCGAGGTCTCCACGTCAAGTCTTCTGGATACAAAGTACGAGTGTGTACACACGATTGAGTGAGCTGGTGATGACCCAAATATATACTGAGAAACAGAACGTATAGAATCATTGGGCCTGGAGGCAAGGAACGCCACGCGGTCCCGTACGGCAGTGGTCCTCCAATATGTGTTCACGTCTAAGGATAGTCTATAGATCAGTGCAGGTTCTCTAAACCTTTTTCATGTCAAGGACCCCCAAATTTACACTTAATTAGCCCCGCGGTGGACCCCCCCCCCATTTGAAGAGACATGCCATGCAGGGACCCCCATAAGAGAAGATTTTTGCGGCTCTAGCAGTGATTCTCAACCAGTTTCATTTCAAGGACCCTCAGTTTGACCCCCATTTAACCCATTTTGACCTGAGATCAGATTCTAAATCCTGACAGTTTTCTGAAAAAGCTATGTTTCTATGTCAGTCGTTCTTCGATTTTACAAAAATAGCAGACCTACAAGCTCATAGCGCGCCACTCGGTGGCGCGCTACGAGCTTGTAGATCTGCTATTTTTCAATAGCTAAAGCATAGCATAATGCTAACACCAAAAGGGGTTCCCGCTCAAAATGGGTTAATGGCATTTCTATCTGTGGGACCCCAATTTACGGTACATATTAATTACCCCATCAGAGAAGATTTGTATTATTAATAATCAGTGGTGGAAAGTAACTAAGTACATTTACTTAAGTACAATTTTGAGGTATGTTTTCTTTACTTGAGTATTTCCGATTTCCAGTACTTTTACTTCTACTCCACTACATTTATTTGAAAACTTTATGTTACTAGAGTTACTTTGTAGATTTTGATTATTATTACAAAACCACTTCAACCCTACTCTATATAGATTTCGGCCGTTTGAAAATAGCCGATCTACAAGCTCACAATGCGTGTGCGACGCATTGGCACTTCAAGTACATTTTGATGGCAATACTTTTGTACTTTTACTCAAATACATTTAGAATTATTTACTTGTAAGGCCTCACTCAGACCTTTACAACAGATTGCTGTATGCTTGCTGTATACAAAGGGTGTGACACAGCTTGCCCCAATGCATTTCCAATGGGAGTCACATGGTCTGACACAACACTTGTGTTGTGTGAGGGGGAGGGGCGCAGTCGAAACACAGCCGAAAGCCATACAACAGCTTGTAGTCCAAAATGTTGTATCAAACCATATGACTTCCATTGGAAATGCATTGGGGCCGCCATGACACTCACAACATTCATAAAACAAGCATGCATCAATATTTTAAAGGTGTGAGTGAGGCCTAACAGAGCATTTCTACCTATGCAGTATTGATACTTCTACTTAAGTAAAACAACTGAGTACTTTTTCCCACCACTGCCCGTAAGAGAAGATTTATATTAAAAAAAAAATTAAAAAAAATTAAACTCAGGTTTAATCAGGGCCTAAAGGTTGACCACTGCTGCACGGTACGGTATGGTCAAGGTACAGTCTTAAGGTCCTCCTCTCTGTCTTCTCCACATGACAGGTGATCCACGTGACGGGACGGATCCGCTGCCGCCCAGCCCTGGTCCCGGGCAACCCCCGCTCGGTGCGTCGGCCAATGGGCTTGGTGGCGCTGGCTCACACGCTCCCGCCCTCCACCCTCAACGAGGTCCGCATGGAGAGCCAGATGTTTGTCTTCAGGGTCAACATGGACTTGCAGGTCACGTACTGTGAGAACAGGTGCGGGCGATTAAGACAGTTTGATGCTTTTTAAAACTGTTTAAGTGCCAGGGACGTTAAGACGAGCTGAATCTAATTATGCACTGATTGCCAGGGACGACAGGACGAGTAAAATGATGACATGCACATGACATGCACAATAGAATTACATTTTCTTTATTTTATTTATAATGGGCTTCGGTGGCACCCAAGACCAAAACTGGTGTCCACCAGGTGGCGCTGAAAGAGTTGTATTTTATCCCAGATTGGAGAATGAGCTTGCATGTGCACAGCACCAATGTACCGGAGAACTCGCCGGTTTTATACCAACTCGCGGCAGCGAAAAGTGGAGAGAAACACGTTTCAATGTCTTCATCGTTATGCTAACATGCTGTCTTCATCAGTGTAGTGTAGTATGTCAAACACACATGATGTTATGGTTCATTTACAAAGTGATCACATTATTTTGTGCAATTATATGGTCAGCTGGTAATGATAAAAAGGTATCAGGTATGTGAATAATGATGGTACCAATGATATTTCAGGATATTGTTTGCTAATGAATTACATTGTTTCGGTACTTAGCATTCCTACTTCATCTAGTGTAAACTCTAAACAACTGTCCTCTCGTTCTCTCAATTCAATGTCATTTAAAACCCATTTTAGGCGGGAACCCCTTTTGGTGTTTTAAACATTATTAAACATAATATAACATTATTATATTAGTTAGAATGTAGCTATTGAAAAATAGCAGATCTACAAGCTCATAGCGCGCCACTGAGTGGCGCGCTACGAGCTTGTATGTCTGCTATTCTTGATAAATTGTGAAAATATTTATTTCAGAAAACTGGAGGATTTAGAAGATTTTTTTTTAATTTCGAGGTCAGGTCTTGGGTTAAATAAAGGTGAAGTAAAACTAAAATGCACTAAACCGGCGAGTTATCCGTATACCCACGAGAGTGTGTCCATGACACTTTTTATGCCCCGGGATTTTTCAAAATGTAGGCGCTAAGAGTGCCCAGCAGATGAGGGAGATTTTACTCTGAAAAGCCGCCTGCCATGTCCCCCCCCCCCCACAAAAAAAATGTGAGGTTGACATTACTACCTGGCTGGCGCTAATAAGTCTGATCTCTCTCTAGAAGCGTTTATATTCCAAAACGTGATGCATGATGAAGTCACAAATTAAGAACAGAACTTCAGCGTTCTGTTCAAAACCATGTTGGACAGCGATTTGTCTGGGCCGTAAACCAGGAAGTGAATGGCTGCGCTCGCACAAAACAGCTCTGGGACGGTCGAGCAAGGCGGCGCCTAGCAACGGCCGCTGTCAAAAAATGGATGTATATCTATATAGGACATTTTGACCACTTTTTAACATAGCGCATCATTTTGTACACATTTTCTCCAATCTAGAAACACTGATTACAAGTATATTTCCGACTATTTGACTTTAACCCATTTTGACCTGAGATCAGATTCTAAAAATGTCTTCTACATCCTGACAGTTTTCTGAAAAAGCTATGTTTCTATGTCAGTCGTTCTTCGACTTTTCAAAATTTCAATAGCTAAAGCATAACATAATGCTAACACCAAAAGGGGTTCCCGCCCAAAATGGGTTAAAGAAAATACCCCAAAAATAGATTTATCTTTTCACTTTTTTTGCCATGTATTATTAATCTCCATTGTGGCTGCCATGCTCTAGGAATGAAAAAATATTGTTCCACTTCATGACGTCTTTGAAGAGATAGTTCACCCCCAAAATGGCTCTTTTTCTATCGATTAGAACGATTACTCACCCCATGGAGACTTGAATCCATGGATATTTTGTTTGTTTTTGTCACATTCCTAAGCCAATCATTTGATGACCAGCAGTCCCTATATGGAGACTCTTCCATTTGTACACTTTGTCACTTGTTGGAGTTAAATGCAGGGATCGCTACTGACCATTTGTTTGCCCTACACGTGATATGTTTATATGGACAGTGTGTACTGTGCGTATATATATATATGCCTATAGCGGCGGTACACTGTACACGGTGAAATGAACACAGAGGATTTCCTGGAGTATGTGTTGCTGTAGGCATGAACACGTGTGGAAGCCACCCTTTAAAAGTTCACTTGAAACAGAATTATTGTCATGATATATCTGTCTAAGTGTCTATGAGGTGAACGACCCTGGAGTCGTTTTTATGTGCAATGGTGTATTAACTTTGTATTTAGGGTTTCTTCCTGGAGGCTGAACCCTTGACAGTCAAACGGGCCAATGAAATAAACAGTAATATAGTGACACCACACTATCAGCCCCTCCCCTAACCCCTCCCCCTTTATCATACAACTACAGCTGTGGGTGAGGCTTCAGTTCAGGTGGATCACCACCCATCAACACCCACCAGGCAAACCAGGCATACTTAATGAACTGGTGGGCGTGCCCACATAAAAGCAACAAATACTGTACAAATACTGTACACCTTATATTATAATAATGCCTGATAATCATGTTTAAGGGTGGAAAAGAATCGTGGCACTCCATCTTTAATTAAGTGCATAATATGACCACCGGGTATGTGATCTTTAATGTTCTTTTTGGGACTCAAAGTACAGTATATGATTAATTTCCCCTGTGTTGCAGGATCTCGGAGTACATGGACCTGACCCCAGCCGAGGTGGTGGGTCACACCTGTTACCACTTTGTTTACGTAGAAGACCTGGACAACCTCCGACAGAGCCACGAAGACCGTGAGTCCATCCTGGTCTCTGTTAAAGGCCTCTATTCATACAGTCATACTTAGAGTTTTACGTGATAAGGTGACCACCGAAACGGAATACAAAACAACTCGCCCCTTTACCAACTCGCCCCGGGCGTACAGCCGGCGGAACATTGATTGTGTATACGTAGGTGTGAAGCTATACATCAAACTAATCGATTTAATCAGTCGATAATTACAATTGATAATTGATCGATTCATGAATTGATCGATTCATAATTGATCCTTATTTTGGGGCATCGTGTCATTATGAGTGAAAACGTCCAAGAACTTTCCAAACCAATGGAAATGTACAAGCTGCTCCGTCTATGTCTGTATGACCCACATGTGCAATGAAGCATACAATACTGCTTTAGTGGTTATTCGATTCGTAAATATCTGAAAACATGTATATTTATAATAAAAAAAAGCTGCTTCTTGATTAATCATAAGTAAATAGAACATACTAAATAGAGTATAGAACAATGGGTAATAAAATGAAGGACGGTTGCAGCCCTAGAGCTGATTCCACTCCTCTCTGCAGCACTGTGTGTGTGTGTGTGTGTGTGTGTGTGTGTGTGTGTGTGTGTGTGTGTGTGTGTGTGTGTGTGTGTGTGTGTGTGTGTGTGTGTGTGTGTGTGTGTGTGTGTGTGTGTGTGTGTGTGTGTGTGTGTGTGTGTACGCCGCTTCTCCCCTTTTGCTCTCCTTCTTAAATTATGTTCTCCGTGTCAACCCCCCCCCCCCCCACCTCCCCACACACCCTGCCCCCCCCCCCCCCCCCCCCCCCAATCCATCAATGTCTTCTAAATCATGACAGTTTCCTGAAAAACCTAAGTTTCTATGTCAGTGGTTCTCAAACTATTTCATGGTCAAGGACCCCAAAAATGTTTTTTAATTGGCCCGCCGACCCCCATCTGAAAATATGTTGTTCCAGGGACCCCCCCCCCCCCCCCCACCCACCCAGCAACAAAGGCACGCTATGAGCTTGTAGGTCTGCTATTTTGGAAAAATCGAAGAACGACTGACATAGAAAACTGTCAGGATTTAGAAGACAATTTTAGAATCTGATCTCAGGTCAAAATGGGTTAAGTTAAAAACGTTCGCTGTAGTAAAAGAATATATATTGAAATATTTGCACACATTTTCACGATAAAAAAGCAGATCTACAGCTATTTTATGTCACTCTCTTATGCCTCTTCTTCTCCCCTTTTGCTCTGCTTCTTTTCTCCCTGTCCGCCCCCCACCCCCCCATCCCCCCCATCCCCCCCCCCCATCCCCCCCCACCCACCCCACCCACCCACCCACCCACCCGCCCCACCATGCAGTGCTGAGGAAGGGCCAGGTGGTGACAGGTTACTACCGCTGGCTCCAGAGGAGAGGCGGCTACCTGTGGATCCAGTCCTGCGCCACCGTCTCCATCAACCACAAAGCCCCGCACGAGCGCAACGTCATCTGGGTCAACTACGTTTGCAGGTCAGTCCACGCACAGTATAAATTAAGGGCCAGTGCATATAAGGGAGGAGTTTCACTCAGAACGGGTTATTCTGGCTGCCATTTTCCTGCCTACCCAGTAGGCTAGTAGGCTATAGTAGTATAGAGCGTCGCAGTCCCGGCCCCTGTCATGACGACGCCAGGCCCAGGAAATTATTCCCAATGCATTTTTCCCATAGACATTTCTATTAGTATTTATTTAAAGACGGTTACGCCGCGGACAAAGCCAACTCGAGTTGTGACAACTCATGACAACAAACACAATATTTTGGACCAAACAAATAATTACAAAGAAGAAAAACAACAAAAAAAGTGTTGTAACCTGCCGTTTTTTTCTTCTTTCTAATTATTTGTTCGGCCCAAAAAATGGTGTTTGTTGTCATGAGTTGTCACGACTCGAGTTGGCTTTGTCCGCGGCGTGAACGTCTTTAAATAAATACTTTCTGAAATGTCTATGAGGAAAATGAACGGAGAATCATTTCCTGGGCCATGGTAGGGGGCGGGACTGTGACGCTCTATAGGCTGCTAGGCTATATTTTCCAGCCTCACTGTGGAGACATATACCGTTGTAGATATAAAATTAAATAAACACTGTATGGTTTGGGTGTCAGATGACAAAATAACATAACCTTGATCCACAACAGTAATGGGTCTGCCCTGTCCGTTTTTATACTCTTGACTTGTCCATTCCACCGCGGGCCGTCAGAATTATGCTTCCATTGTAGCCTTGCAAGTGCGTCGTTGACTGTCGGAGATATCAAATAATTAAATACACGCTGTATGGTTTTTGATTTGGGTGTCAGCTGACAAAATAACATAACCTTCAGCAACATTCCCAAACACATGTATGCTCTGCTCTCTACCTGTCCTCAAACGAGCATGACGGTGTAATCAAAATAATAATGGTCAGATCGCATACAGACAGATTATTTATTTACTGCGGAGAGAACACATGTTTGACT
Organism: Electrona antarctica; assembly: GCF_951216825.1. NCBI lineage: Eukaryota > Metazoa > Chordata > Actinopteri > Myctophiformes > Myctophidae > Electrona > Electrona antarctica. Next base: position 52,630,991 of record NC_136792.1, on the reverse strand, counting down.
GATCACTCGTCACTAGGGTTTAATATTTTCCCGGATTTGGCTCATTTTAATTCCCGGGAATTTGCGGACCTTTTCCCGGGCTCCCGCGGGAATTCCCGTCAGAAAAAAAAGAAAAGAAGTGCCCACCAAAATGCATTTATATGTATAGATACTTCATATGTTCAATAGAATAGTGATATTTTTTGGTTTAAAACGTTTTATTTGAACGAAATATGAACATATAGCCTACAATAAAAGTATTACATTAAAATATTAATAATGTTATAGGCCTACTACGCTATTCAGAAAAAGGGACACAGGAGTTTGCACTAATGTGACTGTCGAAGCACGGGGAAAAAACGACCTCACGTCTTTCACATAGATACCTTAGCCATGGTCTTTCACCCTTTGAGCATGCAGCCATGCAGTGGGTCCCCTTCTCCGCTGCAGAGAATGTGATCATCCCGCTTTGTACTTTATGAAAAGTCCGATTGGGTGTTAAATTAGCCAGCACGTCCAGTGCACAGCACACTGATTATTAGAGAGAGAGAGCGAGAGCGAGAGAGATAGAGAGAGGGAGAGAGAGAGAGAGAGAGAGAGAGAGAAAGACGCTGCGTGCTGGTGGTTATTATAAAACAAATTGTAGCCTACTCATCTTTGTTTGTGTTCCGTTTCACGTTATTGCTGCACACATGCAGGCAAAAGCAAAAAGGGGTTTAGAAGTGACAATGTCCATCACAGGGACAGGAAACTCCTCGCTCAGTCGCTCCGTCCGTAATACACACAATTCTCACAGAGTGACTGATTAGGCTAATGATTGACAGGTGCAGCAGCTTTGAGAGCGTGCCTGAAGATGTCTGTCAGACATTCATATTTTGCTAAAGTGTATATAAACTCTGTAGGCCTATCTGATTAATTGCGGGAGGATGCAGGATTCGCGGGGTCCCACTGATTTCATCTTGACCGGCCGGCGGCCGTGCCTGCCCGCCCGCAGGTAGGCTATTTAAATACCGCCCGCGCCGCAAACATTTACATTGGGTCCCGCTGGCTCCAGTTCCCGTTGCAGGCTTGCAGCCCTCGAGTGTAATCCATAATTCCATATAAATATCATCTAACATGTTTGAAAATGATGGGAGGGTTCAGATTGAACATTTGATCACTCATAGATAAGGGGAAAGAACGCGCACTGTGTGAAAACTCCAATAGTGTAATTTCCCTACAAGAAAAAAAAAAAACTCCGGGACAACGGGTCCCGAAGAAATTTCCGGGCGGGAAATTGCGTGCCCTATAACCGGGAGGACCGAAATCCCGGGATCCCGGCATTAAACCCTACTCGTCACTCTCGTGGTGTTTTCCCCCTCTCCCTGGTTCCGTAAGGCTATGTCCACATCGATGTCTTCTCGTCAAGTAAGATGTAAACATTGAGAACTGTTTTGACGTGAGGTGAGGGGAGGGGAGGCGGCTATCACATCAGAACACCCGAACATTTTCTAACGGCGAATAATAATAACTCTCCGGTTCGGTCTCTATCCTTCTATTACTCTATGGCTTGCTCCAAGCGTGCCACCCCTCTATAGACCAGAGAGCACGCTGGCTGGTCCAGGCTAGTGGCACAGCACGTGACGTAGACATGTCTGTAAAACAACTGCCCTTTCCTCCAGACCATGAATGCAGCATTTCCTATTCCTATCCGAACGCAACATTCAGGAGAATTGGCGTTTTTTTCCCCAAACTCTCCTGAACTCACCACGCAGCATTTCCGCATTGAGAGAGATTTGTCCTGTGTAGAAATCCACGTCGTATACGCCTTCAAATCTTCAATAGCTTCAGTACACCTGCGGGTCACGCCCCGACAATAGCTGCGCCGCTTTGAGAGCTTGTAGATTCCGCTATTTCTTTAATCTAAAAGTGCCCTTTTAGATAATTTCAGCCCCTGCCTCTCTAGCATTCTCTGCACGTCCCCGGTCAGTGGAACCGTGAGGCAGTGGCACCCCGCACAGGCCGGCTCCGTGACCTATATATAACCCACGCACACACATGCGTGCTGCGTGGTGCACGCCACGTACGCATCCATGCTTACTGCATGGTGAACGGGGCGATTGTAATTGAATGCTCGCCCCGTAGTGATTTTCTCTCATTGTACGCATTACGACAATATTAAAGGGTTTAGTTCACCCCAAAACATTACTTTTTTTTCCTCCTATCGATTACTCCCCATGGAGACTTGAATTCATGGATATTTATTTTTTTATTGTTGTTGCATTCCTAAGCCAAACATCTACTGACCGCCGTGACCGGTGTGTGTGTGTGTGTGTGTGTGTGTGTGTGTGTGTGTGTGTGTGTGTGTGTGTGTGTGTGTGTGTGTGTGTGTGTGTGTGTGTGTGTGTGTGTGTGTGTGCGTGCGTGCGTGCGTGCGTGCGTGCGTGCGTGCGTGCGTGCGTGCGTGCGTGCGTGCGTGCGTGCGTGCGTGCGTGCGTGCGTGCGTGCGTGCGTGCGTGCGTGCGTGCGTGCCACACACACACTTCTGCATATACCATCTCAGAGCTGCGGGCTATTAGCCTGGTTAATAAACCAGACCGAATCAGCCGTTGGCAAAAAAAAGTTGCCTACCAGCGGATTACGGTCTGGCGAGGCTCAGTAGCACGCCTCTTTCCTACAGCAGAGAACAGGTCGGACCAATCGGGACACGGTATGCAATATAGGCGGGCTTTGGTACAGTGACGTTCAATGCTTGAGACTTTTGACTGACAGTAGCTCTGACCAATTGCGTCAAAGAGAAAATGTTCCCCGGTAAATGAAATCCAAGTGGAGCCAGCCCAGACTGATATACCGCGACACGTGTTGTGTGATATTAGTCTGGCTTATTAGCCAGGCTAGCGGGCTATAGGTGCAGGCTATGTGTCTTTATATTTGCCAGCCTAGGGCATATGCACAGACTGGTTGTTAGAGGGTTCCAACAACTTGGGATGCCCAAAAACGAGGGAAAAAGGCTGGCAAAGTATTGTGGTGTCTCTGCTATATTTGGTAGCCGTCATATATGACGGAGACGCTGTTACTTATACCCATAGAGTACTGAGTGACATACCTTGAAAGCACATGCCATGATTTTGTAAGTGTAACTCCAACGCACCTATAATTATTTGTGTCCTTGTATGCATCTCCTTTGTGGACATAAATAAATGGTTAAAATGTGCGTGCGTGCGTGCGTGCGTGCGTGCGTGCGTGCGTGCGTGCGTGCGTGCGTGCGGTGCGTGCGTGCGTGCGTGCGTGCGTGCGTGCGTGCGTGCGTGCGTGCGTGCGTGCGTGCGTGCGTGCGTGCGCGTGACGCATGGAGAGTCCTCCCCTGTGGAGAGAACCGTGCTGACAGAGCTCAGAGCTCGTCCGTTCTGGTCAAAAGAACAGCTGTGTGTCTGTGTGTTTGTTCGCTCACCGCCGCGGCTGTCCAACAAGTCCGTGTCGTCCATTTGTATAAAGTATGCCACCGATCAGGTCCACCGCATGTAAGGTTCACACTATTGTTCTGCCCGCATCAACGTCGTAAAGAGTAGATCGTTACACACAGAACAGTTATGTGTAATTAATAATACATATAACAATAATGACAATGTCTCGTGAGACCTCAATTACCCACATTAATCCCAGCATCGCTATTCATTTTCATAATGGACGATCGTTTGGCAAACAATGACAGATGGCAATGCATATAATTGAATTGTAATGTTGCTGCTGCTGCTGTTGCTTTACTCCAGGGGTGTTCAACGGGTGGTCCGTGGGACCACTGGTGGTCCGTGGAAAATGTGCAAAATGTGTTAATTTTTTTAAGCCATTTTGGGCGGGAACCCCTTTTGGTGTTAGCATTATGTTATGCTTTAGCTATTGAAAAATATTTTTGAAAAATAGTTACAATTCTGGCGCAAATATTTGAATATATGTACTGTATTCTTTCAGAGCGAACGTTTTGAAATCAAATCTATGCTTCTGGGGGGGGTCCCTGGAACAACATATTTTCAGATGGGGGTCGGCGGCCAATTACATATATTCTTGGGGTGCAGTACTTAGTTTAGACAGTACTTGGTTTAGACTAGCTATTGGTTAGAGACCAGTCATTAGTCCTACAACTACAACCTATCTCAAACCCTCACCCTAACCCTAACCTCCCACGGGGCAGCACACCTAAACCTAACCTTAACCCCTAACCTCCCACGGGGCAGCACACCTAAACCTAACCTTAACCCCTAACCTCCCACGGGGCAGCACACCTAAACCTAACCTTAACCCCTAACCTCCCACGGGGCAGCACACCTAAACCTAACCTTAACCCATGTCTAACCAATGACTAGTATAAACATACTTCTGGGGGTCCTTGCCATGAAAATGTTTGAGAACCACTGAAAACCTTTTCAGAAGACTTCAGTTTCATGGTCAGTATCATGGTCAGTATCATGGTCAGTAGCATGGTCAGTATCATGGTCAGTATCATGGTCAGTATCATGGTCAGTAGCATGGTCAGTATCATGGTCAGTATCATGGTCAGTATCATGGTCAGTATCATGGTCAGTAGCATGGTCAGTATCATGGTCAGTATCATGGTCAGTATCATGGTCAGTAGCATGGTCAGTATCATGGTCACTATCATGGTCAGTATAATGTCAGTATAATGGTCAGTATAATGTCAGTATCATGGTCACTATCATGGTCAGTAGCATGGTCACTATCATGGTCAGTATAATGTCAGTATAATGGTCAGTATAATGTCAGTATCATGGTCACTATCATGGTCACTATCATGGTCAGTATCATGGTCAGTATCATGTCAGTATCATGTCAGTATCATGTCAGTATCATGGTCAGTTTCATGGTCAGTATCATGTCAGTATCATGTCAGTATCATGGTCAGTATCATGTCAGTATCATGTCAGTATCATGTCAGTATCATGACAGTATCATGGTCAGTATCATGGTCAGTATCATGGTCAGTATCATGTCAAATCATGTCAGTATCATGTCAGTATCATGGTCAGTGTCATGGTCACTATCATGGTCACTATCATGGTCAGTATCATGGTCAGTATCATGGTCAGTATCATGTCAGTATCATGGTCAGTGTCATGGTCACTATCATGGTCAGTATCATGGTCAGTATCATGGTCAGTATCATGTCAAATCATGTCAGTATCATGGTCAGTATCATGGTCAGTGTCATGGTCAGTGTCATGGTCACTATCATGGTCACTATCATGGTCAGTATCATGGTCAGTATCATGGTCAGTATCATGGTCAGTATCATGTCAAATCATGTCAGTATCATGTCAGTATCATGGTCAGTGTCATGGTCACTATCATGGTCAGTAGCATGGTCAGTATCATGTCAGTATCATGGTCAGTATCATGGTCAGTATCATGTCAGTATCATGGTCAGTATCATGGTCAGTATCATGTCAGTATCATGTCAGTATCATGGTCAGTATCATGGTCAGTATCATGGTCAGTATCATGTCAGTATCATGGTCAGTATCATGGTCAGTATCATGTCAGTATCATGGTCAGTATCATGGTCAGTATCATGTCAGTATCATGGTCAGTATCATGTCAGTATCATGGTCAGTATCATGTCAGTATCATGTCAGTATTTCGTGCTCAGACACACCCAGCCACCCAGCCACCCACACACATAGTCACTTAAGGAAGTGGTTGCACCACTTAAAAATCGAAGAACGACAATACATAGAAACATAGCTTTTTCAGAAAACTGTCAGCAAGACATTTTTAGAATCGTTCCCAGGTCAAAATGGGTTAAGTGGTTCAAGTTTGACTAAAAGAACAGAGTTTCGTGGAGCGTCTTTCTTACAATTAAGTGTGTAATAGTCTTAGTATAGTATTAATGGCTTGCTTTGTTCTCTCTGGATGGATTACATGAACAGCTTTGTCTAACAGCTTTGTTCTTTCACTATGCAGACACAAATAACAACCTTGTAACACGCACGCACACACGCACGCACGCACGCACACACACACACACACACACACACACACACACACACACACACACACACACACACACACACACACACACACACACACACACACACACACACACACACACACACACACACACAGCGTGACACGGAAGCGTGCACACATGTAGTGCACGTGAGAGAGGTGTTGGATAAAAACAAGAGGAGTGGGCTGCATTTCAATGCTAATTGGACCGAAGCTATGTAATTACTACAAATGGATGTCAGAATTTTGGGGGCTGAATGGTGTTTTAGTTAATTAGTGCTGTAATTACAAGAGCTCATTAACTGATCCAACTGCCTCTTCCGTGTTGGGGGGGGGTGGGGGGGGGCTGCTGGGGGGAGTAGAGTGTGCTGTGGAGTGGTGCGTGTGTAGGTGTGTGTGTGTGTGTGTGTGTGTGTGTGTGCGTGAGTGCGTGCGTGCGTGCGTGCGTGCGTGTTATCAGGTTGTGTTCGAGTCTGTGTTTTTTCGTGTGTGTTAAGGGCTGTTGTTTTGATTGGTTAGGGGCGTATTGGGCGGAGTCTAATATAGACAAAGAGTTGGGCTGATTCTTTGTTTTAGAGCTACTTATTAAACTGAGTTATTAACATTATTTCTACCAATATGTACAGTGTATAATGTATATTATAGTATAGAACTAGCACATCTCCAGTGTCAGAGGTGATCTCCCCGTTCTTCAACATTTTGACCCCATGGCGTCAGGGAGGCTTCATCGCTGACCGCTTAACCCATTTTGGACGGGAAGAGCGGGAAGGGAACCCCTGTTGGTGTTTTAAGCATAATGTTATACTTTAGCTATAACATTATTTAGCTAACTCACTTGGCAAATATACCAAGTGCCGCGCTACGAGCTTGTCTGCTATTTTTGAAAAGTTGTGAAAATGTAGTGCAAATCTTTGAATATATATTCTTTCACAACAAACGTTTTATACTCATATCTTTGCTTCTGGTGGGGTCCCTGGAACAACACATTTTCAGATGGGAGTCCACGGCCAAATACAGATAATTCTGTGGGTCCTTGACGTGAAAAAGGTTGAGCACCGCTGACATAGAAACATTGGTTTTTCAGAAAACTGTCATGATTTAGAAGACATTTGTAGAATCGAGCTCAGGTCTAAATCGGTTAAATAATCAAGTAATTTGAAGCCGATGGGATAGTGTTTCTCAACAAGGGACAGTACAGATTAAAATAAGATAAAGGAGCATGTAAATTAGAACAAATACTCCCACCTTTGATACAAAAAACACAGCTTATTTAAAGCCCAGGCAAGACCTAGCTGTTATATTAGACATCATTGGGATATACAATGTTAAATAAATATGTTTTGAAATTGGACTTAAAAACAGCGATGGTTGGGGATTTCCTAATGTAAGCTGGAATATAGTTCCAGGTTTTTGGTGCATAATAGTGAAATGCTGCTTCACCACGTTTTGTTCCAACTATCGGGTGAACAATTGGTAGGCCAGCCCGTTCTAGAGGGTTCTAATGGCGACACTATAGCGTTGAATCCCGTTGTAACATTCTATCTCAATGGGATAGTTCCAATGTTTGGAACTATAGCCCATAGCACCCCGCTTTGCGGCGATATCAAAGTGTGTCGCCACTCTCTTACTAGATTACTCTGTGTGGAACTATGCACGCACACACTACACAGCTGCTTCCAATTCAGTGTTTTACCCGTGACGTGAGCGCCCCCCTCCAGAAATATACCTCCGGGTCCTACTTTTGTGTCGCTTTTGTGTCCCCAGGCATAGAGTTATACAGTACTGTGTCCCTGAGACGAAAACAACCACGAAAGTCTCATTTTACCGCTTTCCTTGCAACAACAAAGCTACTGGTCTCCCAAATCTGGCTGTGACAGGCCGTCTGCCCCACACTGAATACTATCGCCATTTTATTTCATTGTGTCAACTAAATCCTCATTAATGCAAACTAGATTCGACATACTCAACCCTGCACACGTTCTAAATATGCCCCCGAAAAATGTACTGAGCAAATGGACTGTTACCACCTTCAATAATGATGATAATAATAGTCTTTATTGTCTCCACATCATATATTTTCTTCACATCATTTCACAAGTTGTGTGTATAAAGATCTTACACCACTGATCTGTCTTCCTTCCGGTGTTGCAGTCGGACGGAGTTGCCCGACACTCCTCTGGATCTGCTGCAGCTTCCAGAGGGCCTGAGAGCGGAGCGGCTTCGCGTCAGCTCCTCCCCCTCCAACCTGTCCACACAGGGCCGCGGTAAGGACCCCGCCCACTGTCACCTCGCCATGCAAAACCCCTGCTTAACGTTTAAGCCATTATAATATATGTGGCTCTTTTTGATACAGAGACAGTCATGGCGGCAAGACTGACTAACTGTTCAGGATAGGAGAAAAACATATTTCTTTTTTTAATAAGTTAATAGCACAGGCAGACTCTTCACATACTAGAGCATGTCTGAAATAAATGTCAGAGCTGAAATCGATATGTAAATATGAAATAAATGCTTAAACATGTAGTTAGGTGTAATGTTAAGAGTCCACAAAAGTGAACCTTTTTCAAGCCTGTTTTCTCAACTCGTTGTTTTCTGCAAGACATTACTCTATAAGCCATATCTCCAAAACTGGTGGGTCAAACTGAACAACCAATATGTCAATTTGAAGCTATGATTCCCTGCTTTCACATGACATTAAAAAAACGAAAAAAATAAATAAAAAATCAATGACTTAGCCTCAGTCAGAAGCGGACACACACACACACACACACACACACACACACACACACACACACACACACACACACACACACACACACACACAGTATATATATATATATATATATATATCGATATATGGATCGATCGAGGCTAATCGTTTTAGTCGATTATAAAATAAATCAATTGCATTTCTTCTTCTTTTTTGCTTTCACCTTTATTTTATATATTTTATGGAGGGACAGACAGTAGGCTGACAGGAAATGGGGAGAGAGATGGGGGAAGACAGTAAAGGCCGTCGGGATCGGGAGTCGAACCCGCGGCACACTGCCAGACTGGATTACCAGCCAAGGTGCCTGGACCCCTGAGCCATGGCCCAGGCCATCAATTGCATTTTTATATAATCCTATATTAAAATTGGCTACTGGGACATAACCGCCATAAACAAACCCGATTTGGCAGTGGTTTCCAACCAGTGGTCCAGGGAGTCGGACCACCAGTTGTTCCAAGTGGTCCCCAGCTAAATGATGGAGAGTTGGTAACCAAATTGTGGACAAAATAATTATAGTCTTTGGTATGAGAGGCTAAATGTCATCAAATGGTAGTACGTGGCTCAAATACAGAATAAATAATGGGCCGCCTTGATGTGAAAAGTGTTGAAACCCACTGCGGTACGGCCATATATATACAGGCATGTCACTATGACTCGGACACCAATATATAGACATATCTGGAGCTCCGGTTATCCAGAGCCAGAGCCTTAGATATAGACAGAGTTACGCAAACTGCGTTCACTTCATGGGGCTTCAGTCCAATGGCGGCTCTCCTACATAGACTTCTATTGGTCACTTCATGGGGCTTCAGTCCAATGGCGGCTCTCCTACATAGACTTCTATTGAGAATGGGGACAACAAATAGGGACAAGTCCTGGACCGGAAGTATAGGCAGAAATGCATTGGACTCAGGCAACAACCCTGCTTTAATGATCTTAGATTTTGTAGTAATAGTACAACATAAACATTAAAGAGACTTTAGTTGTTACTGTACAATACTTTAAAACAGTTGTCATGTTGCACGCATGCTTAAAATAGCTCTTATTTGCGCCGCCCTCGTTGAAAACAATGTATTTCCAACTCCAGCTTGTCCCCAGGCTCGAGCGCTCGGTTTCTGCTCCCTCAATATCGTAACTCTTCTATTAGATGCCACATATCTGACCATGTGCACATACTGTACGGGACAACTTCAAACTCGGCTCGACGGCGCTGCCCGCCGTCGAGTCGTTTGGATACGCGGTTGAACAAAGATATACAAAGATATGCCCTAAACGCATCCAACACACGATCATCTTCTCTCTTCCTCCGCAGGTTCCCAGTCCATGAAGGGCTCTGTGAGCAAAAACGACAGCGAGCCCAAAGGCCGAGAGACGTACAACCCGGTCGCCGTCCAGTCAGACGAGAGGAGGAAGCGCCCGCTGCGGCCCGACCCCGAAGGCGTTCCCCCCGAAACGCGGCGCCGGCTGGAGGAGTTCCGGCAGACGGAGGAGAGCGTGTCGGCCTCCTCGGACCTGGCCAGCGACAGCGAGGAGGACGAGGAGAGGGAGTGGGGCCATGAGGGCGAGGAGAGCGAGAGGGTGAAACAGGAAGAGGGAGGGAGCGGGGTCAAGCGAGGCGGCGGCGGAGGAGGAGGAGAGTCCCCCGCCAGGAGGGAACAACGGGCGGGCCGGGTCCATAACGGCCGGGCCGTTATCCAGCAGCTGAAGAGCGTGGTGAGCCCGTCCTCTCTGTCCGCCACGGCCAGCATCAAGACCGAACAGGAAGCCCTGGCCCCCGGGGGGCGCTGGGGAGCGCACACGCAGACGCCCGCGTCGCACACCGCCTCGCACACCACCCAGACGCAGCCCTCGCACGCGCACACCCCTTCCGGCAGCCTCAACGGCGACAGCCCCACCACGCCCATGCCCGACTCCTCGTCCAGCAGCGAGGCCCCGCCGAAGGGCCTCTTCACCCCGCCGTCTCCGGCCCTGTCCCCCGCCATGTCCGTGTCGTCCCCGCTGCCCCGCGAGGAGAGGGCCACGTCGTGCCACGTCAGCCGGAACGGCGGCGGAGGCGCGCCCGGTCCGGACTTTGAGCTGCTCCAGAGGTTGGCCGCGGGCGGCGCGGCGGGGCGGGTCCTCTTCCACCCGCTGGCCTTCGGCCCCCAGGGGCCCCAGAGCCTCTACGCCCCCAGCACCATCCGCTACGCGCCGCCCGAGCTGCCCCCTTCCCACCACCACTCGGTCGGACACGACGGGCTGCAGCTGCGCTCGGACCACCACAAGGGTCCGCCGCCCACCTTCTTCCCCCACCTCCAGAGGCTGGCGGGCCTGCCGCCCTTCAGCGGATTCTCCCCCTCGGACAATCCCTTTTCCTCCAGCCTCCCCTTCTGTATGAACGGTTTGAGAGGAGCTGCTGGCTCCGAAGAGGACTGAGGAGACGCCGAAGATGCGAGAGAGAGAGAGAGAGAGAGAGAGAGAGAGAGGGGAGGGGGCAGGAGCAACGAGAGGAAAACGAGGGACCGAATGACAGACAGAGAGAGAGAGAGAGAGAGACATTAGAAAAGGAGACAAGCGTCAAGACGTCGAGCCTCTGAGGACAATGATAATTGGACGACGAGTTGGAAAAACAGCAATCTAAAATGTGTGACAGGTCTGGTCACATAAGAAATATGTCATGTCTGACCTTCATGGACAGGTGACAGCAAACTGTGAGGGAGAACGGACGCGTGGACACTAGACACCGTCCCCCGGAGACGTGTCCCCTCTCTCTCTCTCTCTCTCTCTCTCTCTCTCTCTCTCTAGAACAATAATTAACTCTACTCTCTGTTTTTTTTGTCTCTGTGACTGTGTTGATTTCTGTGTCTCTTCCACTCAGAGAAGCCATATATTGTACATAGGAACAGAACCATACAGTACACCCCCCCGCAGCTCCCACAAGCCTCTCCGTCATCCCCGCTAATCCCACGTCTGCGGAGAGAGAGAGAGAGAGAGAGAGAGAGAGAGAGAGAAGAGAGAGAGAGAGAGAGAGAGAGAGAGAGAGAGAGAGGGAGGGGCGGTCTCGCCCCTCGTGGGGATGGAATGAGTTTGAAAAAGTGAAAGGGAGTTTTGTTATTGCAGTATTATTGAAGTCATCTCTTATGCTGTGTCGAAAGGTATGGACGGTTAATTCGTTGGGTTTCCCCTAGCGTTTTTTTTGTACAATTGTGGGCTCAAAAAAGATGGACTAAAGATAATTCCATGATATTCACGAGTCAGCCATAATTAAAGCACACTATTGAAGACAAATAAATATGACTAATGTAGTCCCAGACATTCCATTATTTGTGGGGGGAAAAAGCAATGAACAGGAGAACAAGTACAAGCATTTCCGTTAGTGTTTTGATTGTCAAGTTATTTTAACTGAGCCAAGAAATTTGACTATAAACTGTATGACGGTATCCTGAGATTGTGGTTGTTTATGAAAGCCATATTCCTGTTTTTCTTTTCTTTTTAATGTTGTATCTTTACTTTTTATTTTATTTTCATTTTGCTACTGAAGATTTGACTCGTTGCAGATGAAAGAGTTGGAAGAGAAGAAGTCTGGACAGGCAATATATCATTAATGGTGTTCTGGGTGCACAGTTTAGTCCAGACGCCTTTTATATTATTCTTTTTAAAGAAAATAATCCTGTAAAAAATATGTTTTTAGGAGGGAAAGTCGACACACAGTAAAATCCTCAGTGTTAATGTATCCATTTGTATAACTCTGAGAGGCGTATACATGTACAGTTGGGTGCCACCGATATTGTCCCTTATCATTTGACCCATTTAGGCCTGACCTCAAAATTTTAAAAAATCCTTCTAAATCCTCCAGTTTTCTGAAATAAATATTTTCACGATTTTTCAAAAATAGCAGACCTACAAAGCTCGTAGCGCGCCACTCGGTGGCGCGCGCTTGTAGATCTGCTATTTTTCAATAGCTAAATTATAACATAATGTTTAAAACACCAAAAGGGGTTCCCGCCCAAAATGGGTTAACTGTCCTTTTGCGCAGATCACGCAAACCTCAGCAAAAAGAAAAGGACAATATCGATGGCCTCCAACTGTAACTAAATTGACTTGTTAGGGTCCGTTTGGTTAGATTTGTAAACTCAGGATTTTACAGTGTAGGAAAAAGGGAGCATAATGTTGTTTTTAATTATCCTCTGTGTGTTTGTTTGAGCACTTATGAAATCTGTTCTGATTAGGAACTCAAAGCACTTCATCACTTATTGTTCCCCGTGTGGTAACGTTACTGTAAAACAGAAATTAATACAGAGTGGTCACTAACACCGCAGCCTGACCACAGAATGTAGTTTAATGGTCATCTTTTTTTCTTTTTTTTTAAGGGGCATTCCACTCATTTTCAACATTTTACTATGTCATTAATATACCTTAGAGCTGTTGTGTGGAAATAATAAAAAAGTCCCCCCCATTCTGTGTTTCCTAGAACTGCAATTATGAAAAAAATCATTAACATGGTCATCAAGATGTGTTTCACCATGTTAATGATTTTTTTCAGACCTCTAGTTCTAGGAAACACAGAATGGGGGGGACTTTTTATTATTTCCACACAACAGCTCTAAGGTATATTAATGACATAGTAAAATGTTGAAAATGAGTGGAATGCCCCTTTAAGAACCTCCCATACAAGCATGTATGTGGTCAGTCTAATTAACCACTTGAACCCCAGTATCCATATTCTGGTTGCCCAAAAAAATAGGCAACTGAACTGACAAGCTCACAATGCATTGCAAAGCAACGCGGTGTGAGCTTGTAGATCGGCTATTTCTTTTACGGCAAAAAGGGATTTGGTGTGGCGTGAAAAAAGAGCGTACCAAGTACAGTTGCAATTCAGGTCCGTTTTACTAAGTATATAGAGGGTTTAAGTGGTAAACTATACGGTAGTTTTGTCCACATGTGGTCGTTAAAAAAAGGAGACCGGTATTGGTCAATAAAGATGAACTTCACTGATAGTCAATTTAAATGTCTTTGTTTTTGTTTTAAAGCCTTTTAAATTGTTGTCCTTCAATTGCTGATCATAATTAGAATTGAAAATGTGAACATATATAAATTGGGGTTATTTTGTATTGTAAAAAAGGGGGGTGGGGGAGGGGTGAAGAACTGAAATTCATCTGTTTTTTATTGTTTGAGAATTATCATGGTAATTATACCACGATGATGACAAAACAGAAAATATTCACCTCAAAGTATACATTGTTCAAAAAATATTGTCTCCTGCCTTGCAATGTAATATAAGTTCACGGGAGCACCTCTGAATCTTTACGACAAGTTGTTTTCTGAGCGAAGGGTTCAGTTTGTTCTATTTTTAATGGCATAGAGCCGATGTACACGACACACTCATAATGTAGCTGTCTCATACCGGGGTGTGTACGGTACGCACACGTTGTTTCCGGAGTGTGTGTGCGTGTGTGTGTGTGTGTGTGCGTGTGTGTGTGTGTGTGTGTGTGTGTGTGTGTGTGTGTGTGTGTGTGTGCCACACGCACACCTGCGTGCGCACGTGTGTGTGTGCACGCCTGCGTGCGTGAGTGTGAGAGAGAGTATATGTGAATCTGTGTTCTTGTGTGTTTTATGTTCAGATATAAAGCTAATCTCTTTTCCATCACTGTGAATCTAACATATTCTCTCGTCATTGTGAATATTCCATCCTCCTCTTCAAATGAAAAAAAAATGAAGCAATGTAAACAGAATAAAAAAAATAAACAGTGATACAGATAACAATAAAATATTCCACTAGAGGAACACAACTGTAAGTTCTCTTTTCTCTTGACTTTGCTTTTTTAAGGCTGCCACACACGATATTAAAACCATATTTTATGTGAACTATCAACTATCAATTCACATGCCGCCGTGTTCTCCCCCTCATGTTACAATCGATTGATTGAAAGATGATTGATTGATTGATTGATTGATTGATTGAAAGATGTATTCATTGGAGAATTACAGTACATTTCAAGCACAACTCAATACAAAAACTGTTAACTTTGGCCGACACCATAAAGCATTACACTTGTTTACAATAGGGTCCACCATGTTCAATTCATCATAACATTTAGAGACGTACAAATATACACTTCTATATAGCCAAAAACAGGGCTAAACGATATTTTATGTGAACTATATCAACTATCAATTCACATGTGTGGGTATTATCACACGGAAAGATGAAATGACCTACCTATAGGTTCCATCCTGGAGGCAAATCTTTCCGGTGATAAAATGGCCACCAACGTAATCAAAAAAGTCAACCAAAGAACAAGATTCCTGTACAGGATCTCCTCACTGGTCAACAAAAACACATTGGAAGACCCTGAGCCCTCGTATACAAGGTTTCTACGACTATGCATGCAACTCCTGGTACCACAGCACCACAAAGGCCCTTAAAACAAGGCTCCAGACTTCCCAAAACAAACTGGTCAGGCTCCTACTTGGCCTCGCTCCCCGAACCCACCTCACCCCTGCCCACTTTGACAGGCTGGAATGGCTTAGGGTTGACGACAGAGTACAGCATCTTGCAATGGGTCTCGTCGACAAGATTCGATACTCCACCAAGATACCCATGTACCTGTCTAAATACTTCCTTAATGTCAACGAAGTCCACACCCACAACACCAGAGGGAGTTCAACAAACCATGTGCAACCCAGATTCGGCACAAACAAGGGACTAAATTATGTTCACTCTTACGCCCTACCAACAGTCATTAAGATGAATCCCTTGACTCCTTCAAAACCGCTCTCAAAGGGCACCTACGGACGGCTGCAATTCGAAACTGGCCCCCGTAAATGATGATTTACTGTTCTTTGGCTATATAGAAGTGTATATTTGTACGTCTCTAAATGTTATGATGAATTGAACAAGGTGGACCCTGTTGTAAACAAGTGTAGTGCTTTATTGGGTCGTCCACTCACTGTTAACAGTCTTTGTATTTGAGTTGTGCTTGAAATGTACTTTAATTCTGCAAACTGTTAATAAATACTTAAATCAATCAACCAATTCCGCCGTGTTTTCCCCCTCATGTTACAATCATTGTTAAAGATACAATTTTTGGGACACAATTATTAAGACAGGGAAAAGAACAGCATCATCTACAAATTGGTCTAATCATAAAACTGAATACAGCAGTATAATATAATAAGGGTAATAATAATAATAATAATAATAATAATAATCATAATAATCATCATAATAGGCTAATAATAATAATAGCCTAATGGAAACAACTTAATAAGCTCAATAATTTGCTTGCACGGTGTCGTAGAATGTCTTCTGAACTTGAGAACGAAAAAGCCTGAGGAAATGTTTCAAATGTAAGACGTTGGATAGAATTAAAAGCAGCTGAGGGTTGGCTGAATTAAGTGACCCGTGGAATGATGCAGAGACGACTGACTGACTGTCTGGCTATTAGGCCATGTTGGATGATAATGATAAAACAACATTACATTTCTCTCTCTTATAAATGGCTCTGGAAAATTAAGACAAAAGCACAAAGTGTGCGTGCGTGTCTGCGTGCGTGGTGTGCGTGCGTGCGTGGTGTGTGTGTGTGTGTGTGCGTGCGTGCGTGTGTGTGTGTGTGCGTGCATGCATGTGTGTGTGTGTTGTCTGAAGCGGCCCCGGGGAGGGGCTCTGACATTGAAGACGGGTTAAATCCTGTTTTACATTCAAGTGGCAGGCCGCGCTTCATTAGAGTGAGGATCATTCCTTCTCAACACCAAAGGAAGCGCATACTAAACAGAAACACACAGCAGTTGTTGGGGAGAAAACGCCGGCGTACGTGCACTGAAGACCGCATGGCCCAAAAGACCGATTCATAGCAGGCCTATCTATACATATTATTAGGCTAGATGTAGGCTACAGTGTGTGTGTGTGTGTATGTGTCGACACACACTGTGTGTTGGGCCTGCCTGACGACGAGTTATTGTTGTTGTCGGCAAGCGCCAACATAATGCGTCATGGTGTCGTCCACAGTTAACAGTTTTTGTATTGAGTTTGTGCTTGAAATGTAAAATAAAGCCGATCTACAAAGTCACATGTGTATTTAAATAAATACATTTTCAGGTGACAAAAATAAATGTCAGCCAATCAGGAGAGTACCCTTTATGAGCTTCATTCCAGTCAGCCAATCAGGAGAGTACCCTTTATCGCTTCCAATAACTTGAATGGTTTAATCTGTAATCCTGACTTGAGTTATTGTTCTCTATCCCGATTGGATAAAACTGGTATCCCGACCTGATACCTGCATTTTCTGTTTAATAACGAGCTGATGGCATGGAGACAGAGTGGAGACTGTTACTGCACAAACACTCCATGAATAGGCCTACTATCAGAATATAGAGTTAACATTAGCTTATTCTATTCTAACCAAAGACAATCACTTACCCTTATATACATTTAGTCTAGGTACCCATGGCTTTTATTTTCGTTCACCCTACCTTTAAATTGTGTTCAATATTGTACTACGTGCGTGTGCGTGTGCATGTGTGTGTGTGCACGTGCGCTCATGTGTGTGTGTGCGCACGCGCAAGCACATGCGTGTATGGAGCAAAAAAAAAAAAAAAAAAGGACAGAAAAGGGTAGAAAAAAACGTGAGAACGAGGTTATGATTCTTTTAATATCTCAACATTCCCGATGTCACCCCCAGCTGCCCACTGCTGATAGCCTTTACCTAGTGATAGCAAAGGAAGGACTGGCTCGCATGGTTGCGATAACGTATACGTGTGTGTGTGTGCGTGCGCGCGCTTTGGCACAACTGTCCTCCCTGCCTCCTACCTGAGCCTGTCATTGACGCACCCATATATGCCCCCTCTGTCAGTGACTCTGACGGCTTATCTTGCCCCTTGAATTGGAGTCACAGTCCCGGGGGAAATACCTGAGCACATGTAAATGCAGTTGAAAAGAGTGAAGAAATATGGCTAGGAATAATGGAGAGGGATGAATGGGGGCTCAAAGACAGCTCTCTCTCTCCATATCTTCTATCCCTTCACCTTTTTTTCTCTCTCTCTTTTGCGGTCTGCCTTTCTATTTCCATCTCCTCTCCCCGTCATCTTCCTCTGCTCGACACTTTTCTCCTTGAACGCACACCGACCAACCATCTCCGTCCAACGCCACTGCGCCTGTCTCCCATCCTCGCTCCTTTCCTTCTCAAACTTTACCCCAGTCGGGAGGAAGAGAAGGGAAGGTTGATCCTCTGGTGTTGATGGCGTTCTCTAGTCTCGGCAGGCCTTCTGATCCGTGCTCGTGGCATTTAACACCTGAGAGCAGACGAGCAATCTCTTAAGCCATTTTGACCTGGGAACGATTCTGCAAATGTCTTCTAAATCCTGAAAAGCTATGTTTTTCTATGTCAGTCGTTCTCAAACACTTTGTCACTTTTCACGATTCTTCAAAAATAGCAGACCTACAAGCTCGTAGCGCGGCACTCGGTGGCGCGCTACGAGCTTGTAGATCTGCTATTTTTCAATAGCTAAAGCATTACATAATGCAACACCAAAAGGGGTTCCCGCCCAAAACGGGTTAAAGTCTCAAAACAACACGAAGGTTACGGCTACAGGGTTGAGGCTCTGGTCTCGAATAAGGCTTCGATGGAAGCCTAATTTATATACATACTATCGTGTCAATGCCGGTACGATGAGTTCTGCTTTTGGCAGGAGACACCGTCGTCGTGTGAGTGAGTAGAAAGTAAAGACCTCGCATTTGTTTGTGCACAGACCCAAGGGGGCCACGGGCTTGGGAGTATGGCCTGCTTGCAGACTGGAGTGGGTTGCTTGCTATAGCTTGCCTAGGGGTCTGGGGCGTAGATGGTGTTTGTCAGGGAGGGCGCGTCTCCTGCCTCTGGGCGCCCTGCCCTTTAGACGCGCCAGGCCCCGGGAGCCTCCTGCATGCCAAGCAGACCTGTGCAGTCAGACGCAGCCACGGTGGTGGTTGGGGGGGAGGCGGGGGGGTTGTGAGGAGGAGGACTTGAGGGCGAGGGGGGTGGGAGAGGATCTAACCCATTTTGACCTGAGATCAGATTCTAAAAATGTCTTCTAAATCCGTTTTCTAAAAAAGCTATGTTTCTATGTCAGTCGTTCTTCGATTTTTCAAAAATAGCAGATCTACAAGCTCATAGCGCGCCACTCGGTGGCGCGCTATGAGCTTGTAGATCTGCTATTTTTCAATAGCTAAAGCATAACATAATGCTAACACCAAAAGGGGTTCCCGCCCAAAATGGGCTAAAGGAGGAGAGGAGAGGACTCGGGGAGGAGGTGCAAGGAGAAGATGAGGAGGAGGAGGAGGGGATGCATTGGTCACACTGCAGCACCCACTCAGGACACACCCTGCATGAAGAAGGACAACCGCACTGAGACGCCTCGGGAATCGACGAGAGGACGACTGGAAGGAAGGAAGGAAGGAAAGGAGTTCGGCGGAGAGAGACAGAGGGGAGAGATAACGGATCGAGATAGAGAAACAGAGGCCGACTCCGAGGTGAGATTAAACGGCAACCTTGTCGATGACTTGAGAGATATACCTGGGACCCTCGCCCTAACCCAGTCAGTGATAGTTATCACCAACAACCCCACGACACACACACACACACACACACACACACACACACACACACACACACACACACACACACACACACACACACACACACACACACACACACACACACACACACACACACACACACACACACACACACACACACACACACACACACACAGCTCAAGAATACAGCTCACACACCACATCCAATACGATAATCTCAAAGGTATACAAGAATACCTTTTGTTACTTTTTTTTCATCATAGTTTGTGTTCATATTATATTAGACTTAAAATATGAGTGTTTTGACAATTATTTTGGGGGGCCCCCTTGTAATATTCTCACGGCCCACCAGCGGGTCCCAGCCCACAGGTTGATAACCACTGACATGCGGTATGTATGTAAGCATATATTAAATACACACACACACTATAGTACGCCTCTCTTTAGACGGAAGCGTTGCTGAAACACACATTATGTTGCACGATATTTGCATCATCCAAAAAATACAGCTTCACCATGAGTCATCCGGTGTTGCATCAGCCCGTACGTGCAAAACATATAGTCCATCTCCCACACGGTAATTTACCCAAAATAAATAAATAAGCAAACACGCGTTCATGTGCATATTCAATGAGTTTGTATTATGTACAAGAGAATGCACTGAGAGCCATGCACACAGGACACACAGAGATACAGTTTACATCCCAAATGCAATAGGACTGCAGCCCACGAATGTCCACTCAATTATTACGATGCTCAAAACGTTGCATCATTTTGTAGAAAAAATAATAATAATTGGAATTGATTTACAGTGTAAAACTATTCCAAAGATGACCCGACGTGCGCTGTGACACTTTGAGATTGATGTGGAGATGAGACACACACACACACACACACACACACACACACACACACACACACACACACACACACACACACACACACACACACACACACACACACACACACACACACACACACACACACACACACACACACACACACACACACACACACACACACACACACACACACACACACACACACACACACACACACACCTTCTGAAAAATATTGCCATCAAGTCTACAAAATGTCTTGATTAACTTGAACAAGAAACTAACAAACACAGTCAAAGTGCTATTGCGATTAAAAAAAGAAAGAAAATAACAAGCCTTTGAAAATATATTTTTGGAATACAAAAGAAATAAAATAAAGATGATCATACAAGCATACCAATGTGAGCATGAATCATTCCCAGATTTCTATGAAGAATTCAAGTAGTCAGATTAACAGCATCCACAGAAGTTGGCTCCGAGTGAAACATTAAGTAGCAAAGAAGGAACAGTTTGGTACAGAGCTCTTCAAAGCAAACACAACCAAGAGGGATATAACACTTATACACCTGTATATGATGCAGCAATTATGGCATTGTATGCTTAATGTTAGGTCCGCAGACAGTCAGGAAACCAAAGGTACAGAGAGAGCGGAGACACGCAAGACAAAATGAGAGGGTGGGGTTCGAACCCAGGTCCTCACGCTCACAAGGAGCATAATATAGTCCATGCAACTGGCTGAGCTACCAGGCACGCCCTATATTATGCAAATATTTGGAGGCAAATGTGTGCACGTGCACATGTGTGTTTGTATGTGTGTGTGTGTTTGTATGAGAATGTAAAAAAAAATTCTATAATTTTTAGATATGTTGTTTTGATTGATGGTGTAATTTAGAACTAAAAGGGTTCTGTGCAACTAAAGTTTGGAACTAATTCAAACTCAAATCGGCTTCAGCACTTTAACCTGGTTTCCAAAAATGTCCTAAATATAGATTTTAATCTTTGAAATAATCTTGTCTACACATCAAATATACAGTAACAAAGAATAGCAGTCTTATAATTTAAAAATAGCACGCACGCACGCACGCACACACACACACCAAGATAAGTGGAATCCCCAACTTAGAACAAAACACACATTTCTCCCTCCCCCCCAACCCCCCCCCCCCCTCCCCCTCCCCCCCGGGAGAGAGCTCTACTTGTTCTGTCCTTTGTTGTCACTGCCCTTGTTGTCTCCGTGTCTATCGCCATGGGAACCCCGGCGGTAACCCCGGTGGTGCTCGCGTCTCTCCCGACACTCCCTGCACTCCTCCTCGTCCTCGTCCTCCTCCTCCTCCTCCTCGTCCTCCCCGTCGTGGATTATCTCCACCTCCAGCCGTCCGATGTAGAGCGACACCGCACACAGCCAGAAGAGGGCGATGCTGCCCACCACGGCCGAGTAGAGCATCACGGCCGGCACGGAGAGCAGCATGAGCCTCCGCAGGGTGAGGAGACTCACGACGTAGGAGGCGGCGCCGAACGACACGCACACGCCGCCCAGGATGAAGAAGGCTGAGGGGCCGGGAGGAGGAGGAGGAGGAGGAGGAGGAGCACACAACAACAGAATGAATGCCAAAATGAACTTTTTGTCCCAACAGAGCCTATAATACTGCAGTGCAAGGCCAGAATGTCAAATCAGTTCTCAAACTTTAACCCATTTTGACCTGAGATCAGATTCTAAAAATGTTCTTCTACATCCTGACAGTTTCCTGAAAAAGCTGTTTCTATGTCAGTCGTTCTTTGATTTTTCAAAAATAGCAGACCTACAAGCTCGTAGCGCGCCACTCGGTGGCGCGCTATGAGCTTGTAGATCTGCTATTTTTCAATAGCATAACATAATGCTAAAACCAAAAAGGGTTCCCGCCCAAAATGGGTTAACTTCAAGGTCTTGAGAGTGTATGGTATGAATGGAACCAAATTCATACACTGTCAGAGTTACAGAACCTGCAAGGGCAGGTCCAACAACGCCAAATTAATGTAATCTCTCCGACATGCACTTTTTCCTGATGCGTGCGTGCACTGTGCAGCCGCAGCACAACATGCAAACAGGCCTACGGCGCTTACCTAGATAAACGTGTGATTAAACATATTGTAGCTTACTGTAACTTGTTTCCTTTTCTTTATTTATTTGTAGAACCATGGCAATCATCATGTGAACCCAATGCCAATGACCGTTCATGATTATCCTGCAAAGTAAAACTAGATAATTGAAATCCTGGTGGTTTGTGGCTCCAGTTTGAACTTTAAAGCCTAACAAATAGGGGTTGCAGGCTTTAGTTCCGACATACTATTCGTCCGGCATCTACCTAAAAACCCTGACCTAACCCTGACCGCGAGCACGGAGCAGGGCATGTTCGGCCGCATGTCCGACGGTTGTTTGCGCATGTCGGATCTTTGGTGTGTCGGATCTGCGTGTCCCCTTTTACGATTACATTAGTTAGACACCGCCTAGAATTTCAGCATGTGTAAGTAATTCGTTTTATGGTCTACCTTGCTTTGTTTGGGTTGTGAAGCATGATCTTGAAACGTTATTCGCCCCAAATAAATATCCATGAGGCCTAACTGTAGGCATGGGATATATTTATATATATACATACACACACATTATAATGCGACATATATAATATATATGTCGCATTATAATGTGTGTATATATATGACACATTATGTGTCATTAACCGTTTATTTTTGCGCCGGGAAGCGTGTTTCGTTTCCATGCGTTGCATCATGCTGAAAATATCTGATCTGCAAGCTCACGTCGCATCTACGGCGCGCTGTGAGCTTGCAGATCAGATATTTTCAAGACGAGAGTTCTAAAGACTTTTTCCTTCACCGATAGACTATGCAATGTCGCCCCCCATTGGATCTATGCATTGCAGCTTGGTTAAAAGCACGTTCTATCAGTGCTCAAAGTTTATTTTTATTATTATTCAATTAATTAAAAACGATGGTTCGGACGTCCCCTCGAAAATCCCTGCCGAAGCACGAATCCTATAACTCATTTAGGCCTGATGCCGATTCTAAAACAAGCCCAAATTGATTAAATCAATTAATTACCAGCTGCATTATTATTATCTGTGGGTCTGCTGCTGACGTTATGCCACTTTTTAGCTGCGCTCTGCTGTTCTGCTCAAATTAGTGACCCTAAACAATTCTGAGGCAACATGGCTGGAGACGAGGCAGCCAATCAGAACTGCTCGACTAGCCATGCCGTGCAGACGATGGGATGTTATGGGTTGTTGCCAGTGGTGGCAACTGTCGTGACAGAAATAAGCTAAGCAGCCTCCAAAAACCAAACCGGGCAAGCAACTGTGAATGAATCCACGTTAGGCTGGAAATATGCAGACTTGGCAACACTCAGCAGAAAGGAACTAGCGGTGTCAGTCTACCAGAGCAGAAATACTAGCGGTGTCGCAAGTTTCCCAGGTAAACACTGACCTGCCGATTCTACGAAGCAGCTGGTAAAAATGGCTTCTAAACAGTTTTCTGAAAAACTGTGGTGCTCAACCTTTTTCACATCAAGGACCCCCAGAACTATCTGTATTTGGCTGCGGACCCCCATAACCCCCACAATATGTAGTTCCAGGGACCCCCCCAGAAGCAAAGATTTGAGTTGAAAACGTTCGCTCTGAAAGAATTTGTATTCAAAGATTTGCGGCACATTTTCACGATTTTTCAAAACATTGCAGGTCTACAAGCTTGTAGCGTGGCACTCGGTGGCGCGCTATGAGCTTGTAGATCTGCTATTTTTTCAAAATCTAAAGTATAACATAATGCTTAAAACACCAAAAGGGGTTCCCGTCCTGAAGGGGATAAACAGGGCTCAGCCTTAGTGTGTGTATTTCACAAATGAATGCTACTCTTTAACTCTGTATGTATTGCAATGGTGGTAACAGCCATGTGTCGTTGCAGTAATAAACACAAACATGAAGGCCAATACCATATCCAGCTTCTCGACCAACATCACTCTGGACAAAGGCTATGACTCCAATCCCAGTGGCCAGCAGACCGTTCCGGAACCACGACAGGAAGCCTGTAATGACACACAGTAGACAACGCTGAACAGTCTGAGGCAGATTGTGTGTTCATGCTGGCTGGGAGATTTGTGAGAAGGTTTGTACAATTTTGCCCTGTGTGACATTAAGAAGTGTAATTTATTAAATAGTATATAAATAACTAGAAAAAGTGCCCCTCGGGGCACAGGTCTCCACCAGGGCAGGTCAGGTTGTGGCCTCCTGGTGGCGCTATAATAGGCCAATGTGAAAAGGGTGCCATTTCTTCATACGCCTTTGATGGCAATTGGATGATTTGAGGCATTTTGTTCCAAAAATGTGTTTTGCAAAAATCAACCTGTTGGTGGCGCTATAACAGGCCAATGTGAAAAGGGTGGGATATATTCCTCAGCCTAGTAAGAAAATGTGTGAAAGATTTCACGTAAATTGCATGCTGCGTTCATGATTTGAGGCTTTTGTTCAAAACGGGGCAATCTTGCAAACTGTGAAAGCCAATTATAGCCAATTAGGATGGAATATGAAATATCGGACAGATCCGACTTGAGCACATTACCATAGAGATACTGTGTAACGATTTGTGAGATTTTTGGACAGAATCTGGAGGAGTAATATCAAAAAATGTGTTTTACAAAAGTCGGCCTCCTGGTGGCGCTATAAAAGGCAGATGCGGAAAATGCAGGTCAAAGGTTTATCCTTGGCCTCTAGGGAGTGTGCATGGAACGTTTCACGCAGATCGGTGCAGTTTTAGGTAAAAAATGTGAAAAGCTGCCTCATGGTGGCGCTATAACAGGCCGTTCTGGAAAATGTGGGGCAGAGGTTCATCGTTGGCATCCAGGGAGTGTGTGTGCAAAGTTTGGCATCGACCAGGTTAACGGTGCCGGAGATTAGCTGTTCACAGACGGACGGAAGGACGGAAGGACGGACACACGGACGGAGTGCAAAACATACTCTCTCCCCATGCCTTCGGCCTGGTGGAGACAATAACGGCATCACAGATAACCCATGCATAGACTTTAAGCATTGCTTCGTATCAGGCTTTCAGAGCAGTGGCCGGCTGTAGGTGTTTTACCGCTGGTTTTCTCTGCCGTCTAAGCCCATTCACAGTATTAGTAAGTCTACAAATGTGACCAGATTTGACTGAGAGACTGCCATTGCGCAAATTCCAGCTTTTCACCAGAGGAGAAAAGCTAGAGCATAAGCGTCAGAGCTGAAATCGACATGTCTGTTTCAATGCTTAAACATGTAGCTAGGTGTAATGTTAGAGATCACAGAAGTGAACCTTTCAAGCCTGTTTTCTCAACTCGCTGTTTTCTGCAAGACATTACTCTATAAGCCATATCTCCAAAACTGGTGGGTCAAACTGAACAACCAATACGTCAATTTGAAGCTATGGTTCCCTGCTTTCATATGAAATGAAAAAACAAAAAGGAAAAAAAAATAGTTCACCCAAACAATTACTTATTTTCTATTAATTGCACAGAATACACACACCATGAAGCCTTTCCTAAGCCAATAATTTGATGACCAGTTGAGTCTATTCGTTAGGAGACTCAAAGACTCAAAGGGAGTTATTGGCTTAGGAATGAGACAAAAACTAAAGTCTCCATGAATTCAAGGCTCCATGGCATGGCGTTTGTTAGCCTAAGATTTAGACTCTCGTAGATGTATTTTTCGATTCTGACGTCTGTACGAGAGTCTAAGTGATCATTACTCATGGGGTTTAAATTTTTTGCTCGCGGACCTATAATCTCTCTTAACATGTACAAAAAATACATCTACGAGAGTCTAAATCTTAGGCTAGGCGTGTGTAATTGATAGAAAATAAATAAGTAATTTTTTGGGGGTGAACTACTCCTTTAAAATGCTGCCAGTAGTCTGAAATTCTCTGAATCAAGTAGAATAGGTATCTTGTTAGGGTAGGGGAGCATTCATTGTAACGAATGTTCTGCGTAGGGTAGGGGAGCATTGTAACAATGTTTCCATGGTCACAATGTGTTGTCCTTGAGACTTTTATTTTAAGGGTTTCCTGCCCAAACGTCAGTTCTCCAGTAGTCTCGCGTAGCCAGACAACTATAGACCTATCTCACAGAATTTCCCGCCCCCTTTCGGGACTAATGGTGATAGCGTGACGTCACTCCATAGACACTACATGTTAACAGACGTTATTTAAGAAGTCTACAACTTTTGTTTTCTCAAGGTAAGGTTTGTTCTATCTGTTCGAGCTGATTTACCATCTTGTTTGCTTCATAATAATATTGGTCTGTCACATTTTTACATTAGGAAATGTACTTAGATTCTCCAGAGAAAAAAACGTGTAAATGCTAATGTTAAATGACACCACTATCTACCGGAAGTGGGCGTGGAAAGCGGGCTGAGATAGGCCTATTCCACAATCTCCGAATGCTATATATAGTCTGGAACTACACCTCCCGAAATCCGAGTAAGGAAGCTGCCATTTCCGTTCACGAAAATATATTTTAAATTATCTTTACATTTTATTTTTTTATTTCCTTTTCAGCTAAGCAGCAAGCAATAGATGCTTAGATGATTTCTATTTACATTAGGATAAATTTGCGCGACTGTAAAGACGAAACGGAAGTGGGGAGGAGGCTTCACTTCCGCTTTATAGAGCACTGACGTCCTGACGTCACTGCCCTCTACTATCAGTAGAGGGCGCCAGTCCCCAGGTTCGTGTATTTTTTTATAAGCATTGTAATCCTTATAGGGGGATTTTAGATCGCCTCATATAAGAACTGTGTTTGAAAAATAATGGATATGAAGCATCGACTGAAGGTGGAAATGTACAAATATACCCAAAGAGTAACAAAATAAGCGTTAGAAACGAGCCAAACAACCCAGAGACTACATTTCCGGGTAGGCTGCATCTGCCCGCAGCCCGTCGCACAACAGAAACTGAACGTTAATTACGTTTATTTTAATTGTATTGATATATAATGTATCGTGGTTAGTACGAGTCGAGTCACCACCAGCTGAGCTTACGTCAACGAGGAATCTCAGGAACGCAATATGTTGACAGCTGGGCGTGGCGTATATGCTCAGCGACATTGCATTCATATGTAGTTTCAAGGCTTTTGCGGTCACATTAATTCCATTTTCTCCAGAAACTGGCTGTATCAAATATGAATGGACATCATTAACGACGCACCGCCACTCCCCTGACAGAAAGGCCGGGGTGGTCGGTTTATTTTTCAAACACAGTTCTTATATGAAGCAACATAAAATCGCCCTATGGAGATTTCAATACAAATAAAAAAATACACAAACCTGTGTGTTGGTGCTCTCTACTGAAAGTGACGTCAGACTTCGGTGCTCTATAGTTTACTCATGACAGCTCTTCTGTTGCTCCAGACTGCATGATGGAAGCATTTGGAAATTGCGAGAGGCAACAGTCTGGCAACGCAAGACTAGTTCTCCAGTGCCTTTGATTGAAGGGTTTCCTGCCCACAGGGACGTGCCCAGCTGGTGTTGGGTGAAATCAGCCCTCAGCTATCAGCTGCAATTAGAATGATCAAGTTCACCTGTGGTGCTGACGCCCGGGACGGGGCTGCAGATAGCAGCATTACATCATACAACTGCCACCACCTGCCCACCTAAGAGGAACAGACACTGCCACAAGATGGGACTAGCAGGTGGAAGGAAAGTGTGTCTGCTATGGAAAGTTTGGAAAAAGGCTTATTAAGGGAAGGAATTAAGGACTGACGGAAGGACGGTCAAACACCAAACTATGGAACAAACTGGCTGGGGGAACAAGGTTAATCCTTTTGTTCTACTATTTTCACTGTTGATGGTTACTGGAGTTTGATGGACTTATCGTTGTGGAGGGTTTATTTGTTATGGTAGATACAAAAGGAGTTATGTTAAACGATATGGCGCTTCACAATTCACTTGTGAAAGATACCCAAGAAGGACATCTTTCACAAGCGAATTGTTCGCTAATATCGCTTTACATAACCACGGTTACTGCACGGTAATGAGTAAACAGTGATGTAGCTATGGTTCATGTGAACATGGTTTATTTATAATGTTTAGGCCTATAGACCAATTATTTGTTTACAAACATTGGGACTGGGCGCACGGGTGACTGTTTCATGTAATCAACAGATCTCCAAACCTGTTGTTTTGGGGAGCGCTGGTTTCAGTCCATTCAACCTCCTCTTGTGAGTTGGCTAGTGAGGTGCACCCTAGGATACATTTATACTTCAAAGCCCAACAGTATTGCGCACAGAGAACAGCTGATATACAATCTCACATCGCATCGCAGATGCGACTGTTGTGAGCGTAGAGGTCTGCGTGCGCGACACCATTGCGGGACGAAGCATAAATTATACTTGATGGGCTGCAGGTGCGCGTGCAGCCGTGCACAAATAGGCTCTGCTGCCGTGTTCATGAGCACACCTCTCGTTCTTATGACAGCGACTGGAGGTGTGGTTTTGAATTGCTATTATTGTTCAAACACAACAGAAACCAAGGATTATATATTTCAAGGGCGAGAGATCACAATAAAAATCCTAATCGTTCTTCCTCCACACTGGGAGAAAAGCAGCATCTGAAAGTTTAATGGGGCATTTTTTACACGTGCGTGCAGTTAGAACTTTTCCATTGCATCTTATGAGAGGTGGTGTTCTTCTGCTGCCTTTATGCGCGTGCATGCTGTTTCTTATCAGTGTGACGTCGTCTGATAAGGCGTCTATATGCATATGTCTCAACCTTTGCTATGTGTACATGTTTATGGATTGTAATTTATGTTATGTATTTTTGTATTTCTACGGTTAATTTTGGAATAAAGTATCAATCAGATCAGTCGGCTTCACCCGTGTTATTATCCAGCCAGGGTCTGCTGTACCTTTGTTCAGCCCTATGTTCCCTGAAAACTAACATTAACAGCCACCAATACCAAAGCCGAGGGAACATAAGGCTGAGGGAATATAGCCATGGTGACCCCATGTGCAGCATGGAAATAACATCTGAATCCTGCTTTATGCCTTCTCATTGGGTGTCCAGCAAATAAAGGGCCACCTCACCCTTTTTGCAACCAGATCCTTCCTGGACTACAATTCCCATAATGCTTTTGTGCACCGATCCTCCTCGTGGATAGGGGGAGAGCTGTCTTAACTCTTAAGCTGTTGCCAGACCTGGGCAGACAGGCGCAGCCGTTTTCAGCTGTCTGCCGGCGTGTCTTCCGGGTTTTTAGACAGCTGGTGGATGGAAAAGAAGCTCCACCCACACGGTAGCCCCTTTCGGACCCTCTGTAAAGCTTTTCTGAAGTTTGGACCTCGCTTTACGTAGGGTCCCTGTGCATTTATTCCACGCTCTATGGTAGGCAGATGTACAAATTGTACATACCCTCCGTTCAGGCCGTGCTGCGGCCTGGTGGTGGTGGTGAGATGTTTCGTTTTGGCTTCTCTCTTCCTCACTTCCTTGACTTCCTTATTGACTTCCCATTGTACCGCCTCCCGCACCGAGACTGGCTAGCTGAGAGAGCAGATCAGAGGCAGGAACGTAGGGACGCGCAGCTAGCCACTCTCGGTGCGGGAGGTGGTACAATGGGAAGTCAATAAGGAAGTCAAGGAAGTGAGGAAGAGAGAAGCCAAAACGGTCAAACAACAATACTTAACGGCATCTGCGCCAAATTAAATTTCTCCCACGTTTCCTATAGGCGCTTTATGCATCTTTTGAAACATCTCACCACCACCACCAGGCCGCAGCACGGCCTGAACGGAGGGTATGTACATCTGCCTACCATAGAGCGTGGAATAAATGCACAGGGACCCTACGTAAAGCAAGGTCCAAACTTCAGAAAAGCTTTACGGAGGGTTCCGAAAGGGGATACCCACACGGCAGAATGACGCTGGGGAAAGCTTATCCGAGAATCTGGCCGTCGTGGCGGTGGAGCTTCTTTTCCATCCACCAGCTGTCTAAAAACCCGGAAGACACGCCGGCAGACAGCGGAAAACGGCCGCGCCTGTCTGCTCAAGTGTGGAAACACTGTTACTGAGACAACATATGTAGTCCAGCAAGTAAGTGAGTGCAGTGTCCAACATCATGGACACTTTGAAATACTAAAATATCTAAAAACACATAAAACCCCCAGGAAAGTGTTTGTCTCCCAAACATCATTAAAATAAGTGGCCCTTTAACTCCAATCTTGTTGGTTGGTTACACTTTGTTATGCTTTGTACTTGTAGCTTAATCCACTGAATACAGAGATTGGCCAGTTGCGTCATCACAGTTGAGTTACCTGTTTCATGTGACTTTCTCAGCATCTGCCAAAATAAGAAGGGTAAAAAAGTTAATTACTCTGTTACAGAATTGACAAATGGTGATTGATAGATGCAAAGAATGAAACTGAATGGGATAACTTCCATTGCATCCAGTACATGAGGGGAACGGCATGACACTGTCATGTTTCAGCTATGTATTATGAGTCTCCTATCCACCACAAGCAACGTTAGATGCGGTCTGTATCTAGGCTGCAAAACGAGCTCCATTTAAAAGCTAGCCCATTCATGAAACAAGTCATTTGTAATGTGAAGCACACACGGGTGTTTTCAAACTCCCACGTGCAGCCATTATGTTTGTTGTCATTGAAATAACTCAACAATCAGTGAGTGAATTAGTGCTTCCTCCCCGAACTTTGAAAAATCATATAGGTATAGGCTATATGGGCTGCAGTGCACCCAGTTCAGAAAGTATAGTTCATAACATGACAGTGGGGTTTTATGGACCTGAGCTACCAGGCTCCGATCATCTGTAGATCTGGATCTTGGGGCCAAATAATGTATATACTCTTGCCTTGTTGTTATCATAATGAGGCTTTTTAGTTATACTTTTAACCTGCAACTCACCAGGGCATCCGCCTTGTCCAGTTCATCTATTCGGTACTGCTGCTGCTGCTGCTCTGGGGAGCGGGGACTGCTCTTCCCCCAGGGTCCCTTCTCCCCGACCCGGCTCCGTGCCGACCCGTGGAGCCCCCTCCTCGCCGCCGGCAGACACCCGAAGTACTGCGGCGGCCGCGCCACGTTTATGATCCTAGCGAACTGAGTCGCGACCTGAGGCAGGAGGCGCCTCTTAGTAAACAATAAACTCCTCCAAGCAGCCATCATCATATATATCACTCACATGTAGTGAAGGAAACAACCACAACATGAACCTTCACACCGCCCGTCCGCGGCCAACGACACCAGGAAGAGATGGAGAAGAGGCAGTGTTGCCAGGTGGTGTGAGAGAAACAGGCAATCTAGGTAGGCATATATGAATACACAATTACAAGCACAATACAAACTAGATAAAGTAAAGATATTATACCCAAGGTGTGTATTTTGCATTTGTACATGATATATCATGTAAAAATGCAAAATACTCACCAATACATGACCCATTTAGAATGTAATCAGCTCCATTGGATTCCTTGTCCCCAAAAATGTAGATTTAATGCAATGTAGCCATTTTTAAAGATCCAAGATGGCTGCTATACCGATCTCGAAAAAAATGGCAACAAACATTTTCTGATTTGTTAGGCTATAAGGTTTCCAAAAATATATAGTTTTAAAGATCTTCGTCTTCATCCTATGAAATTACATAAGGAACCTGACTGAACCTGACCTGTGCCCCTGATCGGGCACCGGGGCACAGGTCTCCATCAGGGCAGGTCAGGTTGTGGCCTCCTGGTGGCGCTATAATAGGCCAATGTGAAAAGGGTGGCATTTCTTCTGACGCCTTGGCTGGCAATTGGATGATTTTTGTTCGTTCCAAAAATGTGTTTTGCAAAAATTCACCTGTTGGTGGTGCTATAACAGGCCAATGTGAAAAGGGTGGGATATATTCCTCACTCCTCAGCCTAGTAGGAAAGTCTGTGAAAGATTTTATGTAAATTGCACGCTGCGTTCATGATTTGAGGCATTTTGTTCAAAACGGGCCGATCCTGCAAACTTTGAAAGCCAATGTTAGCCAATTAGGATGGAATATGAAATATATAGGACAGATCCATCTTGAACACATGACACATGACATCTGGAGGAGTAATATCAAAAGATGTGTTTTTCAAAAGTCGGCCTCCTGGTGGCGCCATAACAGGCCGTTGTGGAAAATTTGGGGCAGAGGTTCATGTTGGCATCCAGGGAGTGCGTGCAAAATTTGGCACCGACTGGGTTTTTTTTTTAAGATTTGTTTTTGGAGATAGACAGGAAAGAGGGAGAGAGAGAAGGGGAGAGACATGCAGCAAAGGTCGCCATGAACGGGACTCGAACACACGACACGCCAGAGCATATGGCCTATATGTGGCATGCGCCTGGACCACTAGGCCAGCGGGCGCCCCGGCACCGACTGGGTTAACTGTGCCAGAGATTAGCTGTTAACAGACGGACGGACACACCACACACACACACACACACACACACACACACACACACACACACACACACACACACACACACACACACACACACACACACACGGACGGAGTGCAAAACATACTCTCTCCCCATGCCTTCGGCAGTTCGGCCTGGTGGAGACAATAGGTAATTTAATTTACCTGTATTAATTTAACATGTAGGCCTACATACCTGCATGCATAAGCCATTAAAAAAAACATTTGAAAAATGTGGAATATTTATTTTAAACATTTTAATAACACAAACACTTATATGGGGTCCTAATAACATAATGTGTTTTCGGATGGGCGTTTGCGGACAAATTAATTAATTTTAATTTTATATATTAATTTGTGGGTCCTTGACTTGAAAATTAAACACTGAAGTTTGAACAACATTAGGGAACAAGCCCCCCAAAAAATGCAACCTGCAACTATAAATATTTACAAGTAGGATACCTTTACAGAAAAACAAGTCCATAGTCGCTTATAATAAGGGGACATGGCAACAGCGAGAAGAGGGCCCCCGGTCTTCTCTGAAAAGGTTAACGGGAATATTATAGCGCCATCCTGCGGTTCACGCCAAGGTTCAAGCATTCAAGGCTATTTTTTTTACAGTCTATGATTCAAGGTTACTTCTGCACAGACCAGGCAGGCAGGCTGCAACCTATGGCTGCAACTTATTTTTGTAACGCTACCTTTCAGACAACAATATAGCAATAATAGGAATTGGTAATGATAACTACTAGTTAAGAAAAAAAGAAGGAAAGAGGAAGCCAGATAATAGCAAAAAAGTCAGTAGTTTTAAACTAGAAATACTAACAGGATAGTTAAAATAGCTCATATAGACCTACACACAATGTATTATGCATGGCATAGGCTATTAAATACGTCAGCATTCATCAGTAGCTGCCAGTGCACAGCACCGACGGTAAGGTTGGTGAGAAAGTATGATATGAATGTGATGTGATATATTTATTATGTATAGGGCTATGATTAATAAAATGGCCTAATTCATGAAAGGTGGATTATTCAAGATGAGTGGGTTTGTGGTGGTGGAATTTCTCTTTGGTATGAATGATCAATGTGGCTCAATCAATCCGCTTTCCTTTTTGACTGCGCCTGAAAATACTTTCTGAAACACAGCATTGTGATGTCATGTTTATCTCACTTGGGGGCGCTAGAGGACACTAGACTATAATTAAAATCGATTGATTCAGATGAGCTTTATATTGGCAAGAGAAAACAAACGGTTAAATTGCCAAAGCAAGTGTCAAAATAAAAACTATTAAAAATGAAGATATTAAATGTACAGTTGAAGGAATACAGCAACGTGTAAACAGCTGTCATTGCAACTTGGAAAACGGTGTCTGTCACTCACTCAGTCACACAGTATCTCTCTCTCTCTCTCTCTCTCTCTCTCTCTCTCTCTCTCTCTCTCTCTCTCTCTCTCTCTCCTCTCTCTCACTCAGTCACTCTCTCTCTCTCTCTCTCTCTCTCTCTCACTCAGTCACACTCTCTCTCTCTCTCTCTCTCTCTCTCTCTCTCTCTCTCTCTCTCTCTCTCACACACACACACACACACACACACACACACACACACACACACACCCATCCAGAGCGCAGGAATACGTGTCCCTGTAATGTTGCACCTAAATAACCTGTGACTTATCTAAAAACCAGGTGAGATGAACACAGTAGGCCTATATTAAAGCTAATGTACGTCATTAGGCTACTATAGTCTATACTCTATCCATATTAATAAATTCACCTTTCTATTATAATTGACCCGTGATATATAACACTGATCCCATGCCATGACAAATAGATAAGAAATATTGTTATACATTACACATCATACCAAGATTCCACTAACTGTAACTGAAGCTACCTCGTAAAAAAGATCAAATACAATGATAGTTGCATAGCATAATTCTATTTCCAAATACAATGATAGTTGCATAGCATAATTCTATTTCTGAACATAGACAGAGAGTTCAGAACAGAACTGTCTTCATTCTTGTCATTTAACTT
Organism: Electrona antarctica; assembly: GCF_951216825.1. Taxonomy (NCBI): domain Eukaryota; kingdom Metazoa; phylum Chordata; class Actinopteri; order Myctophiformes; family Myctophidae; genus Electrona; species Electrona antarctica. Next base: position 52,596,383 of record NC_136792.1, on the reverse strand, counting down.
GATGTATAATTTCCATCAAATATACAGGTAGGCCTACATTTAGGTTTGTTTTAGCATGTATATTGTACCATTTTGCTCTTAATTCTAATGTCTGCTACACCATAACGCTGTGAATGATTCCGTTTGTCAACTCCGATACTGCCTCCATGGAAGGCGATACTGCCTCCAGGGAAGGTGATACTGCCTCCAGGGAAGGCGATACTGCCTCCAGGGAAGGCGATACTGCCTCCAGGGAAGCCGATACTGCCCCCAGGGAAGGCGATACTGCCTCCAGGGAAGGCGATACTGCCTCCAGGGAAGGCGATACTGCCTCCAGGGAAGGCGATATACTGCCTCCAGGGAAGGCGATACTGCCTCCAGGGAAGGCGATACTGCCTCCAGGGAAGGCGATACTGCCCCCAGGGAAGGCGATACTGCCCCCAGGGAAGGCGATACTGCCTCCAGGGAAGGAGATACTGCCTCCATGGAAGGCGATACTGCCTCCATGGAAGCTGCCTCCAGGGAAGGTGATACTGCCTCCATGGAAGGCGATACTGCCTCCAGGGAAGGTGATACTGCCTCCAGGGAAGGCGATATACTGCCTCCATGGAAGGCGATACTGCCTCCAGGGAAGGGGATACTGCCTCCATGGAAGGCGATACTGCCTCCAGGGAAGGCGATATACTGCCTCCAGGGAAGGCGATACTGCCTCCAGGGAAGGGGATACTGCCTCCATGGAAGGCGATACTGCCTCCATGGAAGGCGATACTGCCTCCAGGGAAGGCGATATACTGCCTCCAGGGAAGGTGCCGAAGGCGGAGGTGCAGCGCAGCGAAAGACATGAATCAAACACTGTGAAGCCCTTTTTCACCTAAAGCAGGGGTTTTCAACAGGTGGTCTGTGGACCACTGGTGGTCCGTGGACCATGGTTTCCACTAGTTGAGAAACCATGAAGTCAATGACCTGGTGACCTATGATGACCTTCCACGTAGTCATTTTACTGACAGTGTCAGTATGACACTGTTTAACTCTCTGTCTATGTTCAGTATTAGAATTATGTTATGCAACTATCATTGTATTTGGAAGTAGAATTATGTTATGCAACTATCATTGTATATCTCCGGGGTTGAGAATCCTGCTCATATCATAATTGCAAACAACCTTTTTTTGCAGATAAAGTGAAGTTTGCTTTGGTCCGACATGTATTACGACCTGCTTGCGGTTATGTTTAGGTTTGGGGTTTGGGGTTAGTAATAGTAATGTCCGACATACAGTATGTTCACCCGTGGCTTCGTGTGGTGCCACTCAAAGTGAATACTGCAGGGTTGGGCTTGCTGGATGCATGTTCCAACCCCTGGTATGTCTGTCAGAAGACATTGAGGGGTGATTTCACCCACGTGCGGCGATGCTGTGTTCACTGAGTCTGTACCTATAGTCAAAGCAGAGTGTAGAGTAGGAGAGTAGCGACACGCTTTGATCTCGCTACAAAGCGGGTGCCTATGGGCTATAGTTCCAAACATTGCTCCTATGGCTGGAACTATCCCGTTGAGATAGAATGAGCACGTCCGCATTCCATTGTTACAATGGGAGTCAACGCTAGTGTCGCCACTCTCTTATTAAATTACTGTGAGTCAAAGCAAGCTTTCCTTATTTTTGGACTGGTCAGATAGGCCTCAGGTAGGCCTATTATTTAGACTCAAATAATAGAGGCAAATTAGAGTCAAATTCCTTTGGTTTTGGGTTGACTGTTTGCAGAATCAATTATGTCAGATATAGCGTTCTTTTTTTGTGGTTTATTCCAGTGGTTTATTCTGTCTGGTGCATGCATGGCTTTCATGTGTTTGTGCACAGAGAATAACTAGACTATAGTGTGCAAAGTCTCTCGTGGTGTGTGTGTGTATGTGTGTGTGTGTGTGTGTGTGTGTGTGTGTGTGTGTGTGTGTGTGTGTGTGTGTGTGTGTGTGTGTGTGTGTGTGTGTGTGTGTGTGTGTGTGTGTGTGTGTGAGTGTGTGTGTGTGTGTGTGCGTGCGTGTCCTCAGTGAAGCCAGTTCCAATGCACAGGGGGTCTTTTGTGTCCCAGAGGCCTCCAGGGACCCAAGAAGACCACACCCATCATACCTGATTGTTTGGTGTTATCAGCACAGAGAGCTGGACACGAGCCTCAGAAATGTTTGTACTTTTGTGCAGACGCGCGCACACGCACGTGTGTGTGTGTGTGTGTGTGTTCGTGCGTGCGTGCGTGCGAAGTTTATGCAGGGGTGGGTCCAAACTTTGATCTGATGACCAGCTGACCCTCTGGTCTCTCTCACGCCATCATCCTCCACAATGTTTTTTTATGAATAATCTCGATGTCCTGAATTATGACCTTCTGTGCACCATGATACGAGATGCATGTTCTTCTGTTCCTGTTCATTTCTGTTCTTCTTATATCTGAATAATTTAATTGATTGAACATTTTATTAACAGTTTGCCGAATGGGTACAGACGCTCCTCTATGTGTCTTCGATCCTCACAAATACCCCATTTTGAACCCTCAGGGCTCCTCATCATATATAGTTTTTTTTATGGAAATTGCTCTCAGAACAGGCCAACTGACTTGGTAATAATAATAATAATACATTTTATTTATAAGGCGCCTTTCAGGGCACTCAAGGTCGCCGTACATCATGGTTAAAACAGTTTATACAAACATAGTTAAAAGCAAAACATAGCTAAGCTACAGCTTGCAGCAGAGGTCAGCCATATGCCATGCCTAAACAGGTGGGTTTTGAGGTGAGATTGGAAAATGGTGATAGAGTCCATGTTTCTAATATCAGGGGGGAGGGAGTTCCAGAGTTGAGGGGCAGAGCGGCTGAAGGCTCTTGATCCCATGGTGGAGAGACGGACTGGGAGGTGGTACCAGTGATCTCATATCACACTTGAACTTCCATGCGCGGCCAAAAGAAACTGTCTTTTGCGTCATTTCCGGGTTTTTAGACAGCTGGTGGATGGAAATGAAGCTCCACCCACGCGGCAGAAAGCCGCTGGGGCAAGCTTTTCCGGGAATCTGGCCGACGCGGCAATCTGCCGCATGGGTGGAGCTTAATTTCCATCCACCAGCTGTCTAAAAACCCGGAAATGCCGCAAAAGACAGCTTCTTTTGTCCACGTATGGAATCTTAGGTGTAGTTTTAGGGAGTGTATTGCCCTACTTGGTATAATCCCTCCCCCTCTGACCTCTTCAGTCCTAAATTTGCATTTCCTCTTTGTTTACAATGCCTGCCATTGTTGCCATTTCCGCTCGCGGGACGCGGTCATATCATATCATTTAGATATATAGAATGAAATAAAAGTATAACCAAAAGGTTGCGGTGGCTAAATATAGCGACACCAGCCACATCAAGACAATGTGGTACTGCAGCTGAAACTGCTTTAGAAGCCATACAGAAAGGACTTGAACTGGTTATATCAGAGTGGTGATTTAGGCTCAAACCATTAGAAAAACATTTGAGATCCCCCCCAAATTACGTACAGTCCTGTCGCCCAACTACTTTGCCATTTCTTATTATTTTGAAAAACATTTTTGAATAGTTATAATAGCCAATGTAGTATATTGTTACCCCATATACACATAATACACTTAATATGATGTAGTCTGTATCATGTAGAACTCCAGATAGCCTGAGCAAGGCTATCAGGCATCCCTTTTCTCCTCCCCTTTGTTGAGAAAAATAGAGCGTCGCAGTCCCGCCCCCAGGAAATTATTCTCCGTTAATTTTCCTCATAGACATTTCAGAAAGTATTTATTTAAAGACGTTTACACCGCGGACAAAGCCAACTCTTGTCGTGACAAATCATGACAACAAACACCATTTTTTGGGCCGAACAAATAATTAGAAAGAAGAAAAAAACGGCAGGTTACAACACTTTTTTGTTGTTTTTCTTCTTTGTAATTATTTGTTTGGTCCAAAATATTGTTTGTGTTGTCATGAGTTGTCACGACTCGAGTTGGCTTTGTCCGCGGCGTAACCGTCTTTAAATACATACTTTTTGAAATGTCTATGGGAAAAATGCATTGGGAATCATTTCCTGGGCCCGGCGTCGTCATGAAAGGGGGCGGGACTGCGACGCTCTATAGGCCTGCTCTGAAGTGATGTATAGGCAACATGTCTTTATACCAAGTCACAAAAACCCATACTGCAGAAACACCTGGATTGCATCCACATCACAATGTTATGTTATGCCATGTATTTCACATTGCACAAGTAATGAGTTGTTGTTTAGATGTAGGTTTACATATTCCATGTTTAAAAGTAAAGCCATGTCCTGAAGACGTGGGGTGAGCTTTGAGTGGTCAATATTGCGAGACCCGGAGTTAACAGGTCAAAGAGGTCAATATGGTTCCCATGGAAAGTTTATCAATGGATGTGATGTGACTACCATCGTAATATATTCTATTATCTTGAGACCTTAGTTACGTCCTTGGTTACGTATTGTTAATGGTTACACACACACACACACACACACACACGCACACGCACACGCGGGGCGGCGGTGGCTCAGGGGTAGAGTCTCCGGATGGTAACCGCAAGGTCGCAAGTTCAAACCCGGGCTCCCCCAGAGTTAGTGCCGATTTGCCGAAGTGTCCTTGAGCAAGACACTGAACCCCTAATTGCTCCTGATGTGCTGGTTGGTGCCTTGCATGGTTTCTTCCGCCATCAGTGTATGAATGTGTGTATGAATGGGTGAATGTAATGCACAATCTATGTAAAGCGCCTTGGATAAAGGCGCTATAAAAATGCACCATTTACCATTTACCACACACACGCACACTCACATGGTCACATGCATTTAGTGCATGTGAATAGACACCCCGTATATAAGCACCTCATTTTCCCCCCGTACTTTGCTTTCAGTGAATATTCGTCCTGTTGGCCACGATTTGGTCTAATCATTGATGTCCTTGAAATAAACTCTAAATTAGAAAGAAAGGACACTGCCTGGACCCTCTCTTTTTTATACAACCTGCCTGGTATATATCCACCTATTATCAACACGCAATAGACTACACCAATCTACATCGACACGTTGTGAGCTTGTAGATTGACTATTCAAAAATGTTTGTCAAAATAGTAAAAAAAAGAAAAAGGCAAAGTATAGTTTAGGGATAAAGGGGTTTCGCATGGATGAAAATAGCAGTATTATGTGTGTCTTAAGTACCATGTCTTATGACTTAACTTAAGACCTGGAGGCGTGGTCAATGCTGTTTGGCCACTCAGAATAGCCAAATGGCATTGACCACGCCTCCAGGTCTTAAGTTAAATCATAAGACCTGGTACTTAAGACACGCATAATACTGCCCTAGCTAGTGTGTAGGGTCACTAGGGTTTATGTGGTTAAATAATCTGGGCATTATGAAAACATGGACTTCATATAGTCAGGCATCTAGTCATACTGTACGTATCATGGTAATTAATTTGAGAGACGAGCGACACTGTTACGATGAATCGTGAATTAGGCTTCACTCGTCATACACAATAGTGACACAGCATATAGAATGTGACCTGAATATCGTCGCTGTCGCGAGGAAACCACCTATAAACTCCATTTATGAGGTTTTAGATTTTTATTTCTCCATAAATCAGTGCTATTGAACACCCTTTACGTCTGTGTGTTGGTAAAGACAAATGTAACGAATGGAAAATATTAAAAAGTGCTTTGGACAAAACCTCTTAAAGGTATATTCAGTGATTTGACTTAATCTAAATATCACTTATTTTTTCTTTTTTTCTGGATAATCCTCCCTACTATAGAGTGTGCTGACCATATAAGGAGTTCCTCCCTGTCCCCAGTGAGCCCCTGGGGTCAAAAGACCCTAGTTTCAGTTTTGGTGGCGGGTGGCAAAGCCTTCATCCAATCAGGATGAGAGGGGCCTTCCTCCAATCATGATCGAGTGGGGGCGGGCCTTGATGCACATGCTGTTGGCCTGTTGCACTTCCCCCACTGTAGAGAGTGCATGTGCACATTTTGTTACCGGGGCGGACTGGGTGGTTTTCCAAATCACTCAAATCACTGAATGCTCCTTTAACTTCACTGGACCCTCGAACTGTCTTCCCATGCAAGTAAGTGACAATATATAGTCACAATACCTACTTTGATGATGCAGTATTGCATTGTTTGGGGGCAGCGGTGGCCTAAGGGTTAGAGGAGCACCCTTGTTGCCGAAAGGGTTCCATTCCCCGGACGGGCAGGAAAGATCTGGGTGGGGAAGTGATTGTCATCACTCACCCAACACGCTGAAGTGCCCTTGAGCAAGGCACTGAACCCCCAACTGCTCCCCCTGGAGCTGCTTAGTGGCCAACAGTATAAGACTGTGGTTGTACTGGTCAGCTCCCAGGTTTTAGTGTGTGTGTGTGTGTGTGTGTGTGTGTGTGTGTGTGTGTGTGTGTGTGTGTGTGTGTGTGTGTGTGTGTGTGTGTGTGTGTGTGTGTGTGTGTGTGTGTGTGTGTGTGTGTGTGTGTGTGTGTGTGCAGGGCGTTGCTGAAAATGAGCACCTGTGCTCAGCTACTTCCCTGGGTAAATAAAGAATAAAAAAAAAATGTCTTCATTTCCTGAGTTAGGTGGTTTCAGCAGAGATATGTAGAATACCATTCAATATGGATAACAGGATAGCCAGATTAATGTATAGATTGTGTATACAATATTCAGACTAAGACTACGTTTAATATAATACATGTGCATCATTTTGAAGGTAATTATTCAGTATCTTTGTTAGTCTTTTAGAAGGAGATGTAGTAGAACATAAACATAAAAGACCATCTACCAGCTAGGCTGGTTGACCCTTGTTCTCTTTAGTGATTTCGTCGACTAAGACGAAAAATTTCGTCAACAAATAAATACATTTTAGTCGACTAAATCAACTGTAGATTTAAAACTAGACTAACACTAAAACATTCCAGGTGACTAAAATGTGACTAAAACTAAATGAAAACTATTGAAGAGACTATGAATGAATAGTTTATTTCGGTGCTTTACATTTACATGTTAAGTTTCATCATTTGCATTTAAGTTTTTTACAAAGAGGTGGCACCGAAAAGGTGTATAGGCTGAAGCCGAAGCTTATTTTGCCTAGCCTTTTTTAAGAAAAGAAACAAAATACAAAATTAATACAAAGAAAAGCAAAACAAAATACAAAGGAAACAGAAAAAAAGAAAAAAAGCATTTTTTTATAACTTATGATAATAATCTTATGTTAATATTTAATAATGACTATGACTAAAACTAAATTAAAAATTTGCTGCCAAAAACAACACTGGTTCTCTTATCATCCTGTACAATGTACAGGATCAGCCTGGTTGAACTGGTTCAACTTTATGTACAGTGCAAATTATGTAGAGTGAACCTAACCAGTGGCGTGCACACACAGACATTGTGAGGGGCATGGCTGCTCAAGTGAAAAAAGGCACCTTGTGCGGCGCGTGGAATCGCCGGCTACCTTAATAGCTAGTGTGTGCGATTTGTAGATTTCGTGACATAAATAATATATTAACAGCTCTTTTGACCTGAGATCAGATTCTATAAATGTCTTCTACATCCCGACAGTTTTCTGAAAAAGCTATGTTTCAATGTCAGTGGTTCTTCGATTTTTCAAAAACAGCAGACCTACAAGCTCGTAGCGTGCCACTCGGTGGCGCGCTATGAGCTTGTAGATCTGCTATTTTTCAATAGCTAAAGCATAACATAATGCTAACACCAAAAGGGGTTCCCGCCCAGAATGGGTTAAATCCAGAATTGGACGATTACACCACGTGCTGCATACTGTACACGGAACATACAAAAATAAAAAAACAAACTGTACAAAAAAACAAACTTTCAAAAGGGCACATTGCTGTCCAGAGGGCAAAAGGCAGGTGCTCTGGCATTACCATACCTTGTGTCTATCTGTGCACAGTGCACACCCCCGACTTTATGTACAGTGAGAGAGAGAGAGAGAGAGAGAGAGAGAGGAGGAGAAGGAGGAGGAGGAGGAGGAGGAGGAAATGTGTATACGTGCAGATTTGCACTAGTCTGTTGAGCAGGCTGGGAGATTCCCGTCCAGCTGCATTGGGAGCACTGACCTTGGCAGTGACTGCACTGTTTTGCAGTTCCTGGAAGAAAAGGAGAGAGAAAAAAAAGAAAGCGTTAAAGAAAGATTAAGTGTCAGCTATAGTCAACAGACAGGAAGCATGGGTGAGGTGTTTTGGTGAGTTTCCTGTCTAATATGAATATGATAATATGCTTTTCCCCCCCTTTCATTTGGGCACTGGATATTCAGCCGTAAATGGTAAATTTATAATAGCGCCTTTATCCAAGGCACTTTACATAGATTGTGCATTACATTCACCCATTCACACACACATTCATACATGGTGGAAACCGTGCATGAAGGTACCAACCAGCACATCAGGAGCAATTAGGGCTGTATTTTGCGTGTCTTAAGTACCAGGTCTTATTACTTAACTTAAGACCTGGAGGCGTGATCAATGCCATTTGGCTATTCTGAGTGGCCAAAGAGCATTAACCACGCCTCCAGGTCTTAAGTTAAGTAATACGACCTGGTACTTAAGACATGCATAATACTGCCCTCAGTGTCTTGCTCAAGGACAGTTCGACACTAACTCTGGGAGAGCGCGGGTTTGAACTGGCAACCTTGCGGTTAACATCCGGCAACTCTACCCCTGAGCCACTGCCACCCATGCCACGTCAGACAGCATTAGTAAAGAAAACGCTATTACACTGCCAGGCCCTCTGAACATTCCCCCCAAGGTTCTTTACCCTATATAAGCTTAACCTCGCCACGCCTTCCGGAGTCCATTTTGACCTAAGGATGGCGCTAGTCAGGAAAGCAGTGGGGTTCATCCTCCGTGGAGCTACAATGCACACAGCTTGTTTCGTGGCATCCCGGCCATTCGACATTGAGATGCTGTGGTTCATCTTCTGGCGAGCATGAGGGTGCACGCAATTGACACAGTAGTCTTTTCAGATAATTGTGTACTTTGGTTTGGGACCAAGTGGTTGACTGACTGACTGACGGACGGACGGACGGACGGACGGACGGACGGACGGACGGACGGACAGACAGACAGACAGGATTCCAGCTGATGGGGGGGACTAACAACATGGGGAAAGCTCCCTCATTAGGACCATTAAAGGACACCGGATAGGAAGCTGTGAAGGTCAGGAAGCTTTATTTAGGTGCACACAAATGTACTGCATGTGCACGTGTCTGCACATGTTGGCCTGTTGTTTCCTTTAATTATGATCGTGCTTTCCTTTCATCTCTTGATACAGCATTCACCATTTTATTTATTTTCATGGATTTTGTTTACTCCCTGAGTCCCTAGGCTCCATTAGTGCATCAATAACATTGTAGTGGCGTGTGTGTGTGTGTGTGTGTGTGTGTGTGTGTGTGTGTGTGTGTGTGTGTGTGTGTGTGTGTGTGTGTGTGTGTGTGTGTGTGTGTGTGTGTGTGTGTGTGTGTGTCTGCGTGCGTGCGTGCGTGCGTGCGTGCGTGCGTGCGTGCGTGCGTGCGTGCGTGTCTCACTGACTCCTGTTGAACAGTAATCAACTTCAGAACTAAAACAATAATGATATTAATCTGTTGTTAATCAATGTTCCTAAAATACCAACTGACAGACACCCACGAAAGAATGATTTTCCAACATTATGTCAACTGTATTTTAGTTATGTTTACTTTAATATATAACATCCATTTGTTTCATCACAGATAAGATAACAGCAACATAATGAAAATGACCAAGCCAATTAACCTATAGTCACACAGATGTGTCAAAAATGACATGTCTTTTTAAAGAGTGTACAGCAATAAAGTATCTTACAGATGATTGGCAATGGCAAATATTATGATGGAGTGGAGACAGTACAGTCAGTCCAACTGGGCTGACAGACTGTATACATTTTTAGAGCCTTACTGAAATGGAAGGAATTGGGGAAAGGAATATAAAGGGAGGCTCCGCACACTCAAATCTGTGCACAATCAATTTAATGCTGCAAGCTTTCGGTCTACTGACCTTCTTCAGCACCTCACTTAAAACCTTTATTTTGGGCGGGAACCCCTTTTGGTGTTAGCATTATGTTATGCTTTAGCTATTGAAAAATAGCAGATCTAGGTCTGCTATTTTTGAAAAATCGAAGAACGACTGACATAGAAACATAGCTTTTTCAGAAAACTGTCAGGATGTAGAAGACATTTTTAGAATCTCATCTCAGGTCAAAATGGGTTAATGCTGCAAGCTTTCGGTCTACTGACCTTCTTCAGCACCTCACTTAAATCTTCCAGCTGATGAGCGGTGGGCCGGTGGCTTTTTTACAATTTTGTCTGAATTGCCATATAATATAAAAGCTATATAAAAGTTGAATGCTTGTGAAGATAACTACACGGGCAGGGACGGATTAACCCCAACGAGGGCCCCTGGGCCGGTAATTTTAGCAGGGCCCCCATTTTTGTGTTTTTCCGTGTTTTTATCATCTTTTTGACCTAAATTTAACAAAATCAATGGCCAATGAAGGGCCCCAGGAGCCCTTTTCAGGGCGTCAAACCCAGTACCACGCGGTCCAATGCCCCACTGGCCCAATGGCTAATTTGTCCCTGTACACAGGGTGGCAGTGGCTCGGGGGTAGAGTAGCCGATAGAGCGGCTGGATGGCTGGATGTTCGATCCCGGGCTCCCCCAGAGTTAGTCGAAGTGTCCTTGAGCAAGACTCTGAACCCCGGCCTAATTCATTGCTCCCGGTGTGCAGGTTGGTGCCTTGCATGGCTTCCTCCGCCATCGGTGTATGAATGTGTGTGTGTGAATGGGTGAATGTAAAGCTTTCTTTTAGACTCTTACAGACCACAATACCAAAGTTCACAACAGATCTGTTATCTATTTTTATTACATGGCTTGGTTGAATGCTTGATTCTGATTGGTCAATCGCTTAATTCAGCGGTGAATTATGTGTCGATAATGACCGCTCCGCTGTATAACAGACCGCTGCCTAATCAAACCCTCTGAGCACCAGCTGCGCGGCTGCGCCCCGCTTGATTTACTGCTGTTTCCAACATGACAGCCATGTAAACACACACACTAGTGACACACAATGTCATTTACAGCTAAACATTGCTCTTAAAAATGTTTTTGGAAACATTTGAGCGAGAAATAGACGAAGCAGGACCCGAAAATGGATTCTATTTGATCAACTCACTTCCTTGTTTTCCGACATTGCTGCAGCCCTGCAGCTACAGACGCAGCCAGTGCAAACTTATGGAATACTTTTTTTGTTGTGTTTGGGGTCAATGTATTAATTTCTGTTAGTTAGCCATGTAATAAGCGGGATAATATCTGGCTAGGTGGTCATTGTCGGGATATAATTCACCACCTAGCCAGATACTATCCCTTACACACAATCCGTTAGCCATGATCTCATGTCCATGAGTGAACACTCACTGTCACTTATGAATATGTTCTTATGAATACACAGCCTTCAGTAAACCACTTTCATCTTGGCATCCCTAAATGTCCAAGTTTTCAGAAATAGCTCAATGTAGCTCACAAGATGATTCCTAGGGTTTAAGTGGTTAAGCAGTTGACGTGACTGACTGACTGACTGACTGGCTGGCTGGCTGGCTGACTGACTGGCTGGCTGGCTGGCTGACGAAAATTGACTGAATGAGAAAAAACAAGCTGGAACCTGAATATATGTTGCTATTGGTATTGGCTGCCCTAAAGTGTGACGTAAAGCTTGTATGAACCATGTGTGTGACTTCGTCTGTAGAGGCTGTTCCAGTATCACTACACCATTCAGCACAACACCATAGTTCAATGTGACAGGCTGACAGCTAGAGGGGTCAAAGTTGAACGAAGGTTGCTGTATATGGTAGAAATACGTTAACAATATAAATTACGCTATTCGTTTTGTGGATTCATTTATTTTTTATATAAGTGCCCCCCCACCCAAATGACCGGAACTACTTAGCCTAATATTCATCCAAACCAGACCAGAACTCCCACCACGGACACAGGCAATCAAATAATACATTTGCAACCACTATATTAATGTATGTAAGTATTTCCTTGTGCGTGCGTGCGAGCGTGCGCGTGTGTGCGTGTGTGTGTGTGTGTGTGTGTGTGTGTGTGTGTGTGTGTGTGTGTGTGCATACGTGCGTGTGTGTGCTAGCTTGCTGAGGTGTGAGAAGCCCTACTGATCCAGCCAGTAGTCCACATTGGCCTCAGTCTGACCAATCACGTATGTCCATGCTGAATGAATGTATAGCATGCGACCAGTGCGTAGTATATACTATACCAACCTTTTGTAAAAAATACCTCCCCTTTCCTCTATAGTAATCCCTCAGTGTGGGGCCCAATAATCCACCGCCTTAACCCCATTCCTGGCATTGTACTGTATAGGCTATACTGTATCTGGCACAATTCACCTCACTTCCCCTTAAACAAATAGGTATCAGGTACGGTCGCCCCTAAACCACCTCGCCCCTCGATTTCTTCCGCCAACCTCACGCCGACCGCTCGGCGGGATTCTCAGTAATTTTGTTTTACTGAGAATAAGGTTAGAAATAAGTTTAGGTTTAGGCATAGTTTTACTGGGGTTAAGTTTAGGTATAGGGTTAGGTTTAGGCATAGTTTTACTGAGGTTAAGGTTAGTAATAAGGTTAGGTTTAACTATCTAAGCATCATAATCTTACGTCTGGTATCATGGAGTTAGGAGGTTTTCGCCAAAGCATCTATAGTGGTTCTCAGGAATACCAAACAACTCGCCCCTTTACCAACTCGCCCCGGGCGTACAGCCGGCGGAACTGTGGGGCCTGGTATTCCTGGTATTAAGTAGCCTAAGTAAATTATGCTTAAAGGGTTGAACCTAACCTTATTCCTAACCTTAGCCCCAGTAAAACTAAGCCTAAACCTAACCCTATTCCTAAACTTAACCTCAGTAAAACTATGCCTAACCCTAAACTTATTTCTAACCTTATAAGTAGCCTTGCCGAGCCATGAGGCCCATAGGGCAGGAGCCTATCTCCTGTTTCTGTAGCGTGAGGCAGCTTGATGTGTACACCCCCTGGACATGACGCTAGTATGTCGCAGGGACTTACCCCCAATCTAACCCTTGATGCTGAGTGTCAAGCAGGGACTTACCCCCAATCTAACCCTTGATGCTGAGTGTCAAGCAGGGACTTACCCCCAATCTAACCCTTGATGCTGAGTGTCAAGCAGGGACTTACCCCCAATCTAACCCTTGATGCTGAGTGTCAAGCAGGGACTTACCCCCAATCTAACCCTTGATGCTGAGTGTCAAGCAGGGATTTACCCCCAATCCAACCCTTGATGCTGAGTGCCAAGCAGGGACTTACCCCCAATCTAACCCTTGATGCTGAGTGTCAAGCAGGGATTTACCCCCAATCCAACCCTTGATGCTGAGTGCCAAGCAGGGATTTACCCCCAATCCAACCCTTGATGCTGAGTGCCAAGCAGGGATTTACCCCCAATCCAACCCTTGATGCTGAGTGCCAAGCAGGGACTTACCCCCAATCCAACCCTTGATGCTGAGTGCCAAGCAGGGATTTACCCCCAATCCAACCCTTGATGCTGAGTGCCAAGCAGGGATTTACCCCCAATCCAACCCTTGATGCTGAGTGCCAAGCAGGGATTTACCCCCAATCCAACCCTTGATGCTGAGTGCCAAGCAGGGATTTACCCCCAATCCAACCCTTGATGCTGAGTGCCAAGCAGGTATGACGGGATGGAGCCCCCGACCTCCCAGTCTCAGGGCGGACACTCTAACCACAAGGCCACTGAGCTGGTATTTCTAACCTTATTCTCAGTAAAACAAAATTACTGAGGTCGGCGGAAAAAATCGAGGGGCGAGATGGTTTAGGGGCAATACCCTAGCAGTACCTGATACCAACTCCATGGGATCCTCAAACTATCTGCCAAACCAGCTATAGCTCCACCCGTTTAGTGTTTATCTTTTTTCATGAATGAATGCTATATGATTATGAACACACTTTATGTCTGTTGGTTAAACAAAATGTAACCAATGATTATTAAGAAGCGCGTGGCACAAACTGCATTGAGTTGTGCTTGAAATGTACTGTAATTCTCCAAACTGTTAATACATACTTCAATCAATCAATCAAACCTTCTATTAAACTCCACTTGAGCTGGATGGTTTATTTTTTTTATTTTTTTCATTTCTTGAAAAATGAAAATTATTTTTGGAGTTAGGTGGTTTCTTCCAGACAGCATAGATATAAAAAATATATATGTTGAAAACACAAACACATGTTAATATAAAGGAATCAAGGGAAGGCATGCCAGCCATAGTAGAAACACATCACGTGACCTCTGTGCACGTGTAACTGACAGCAGAGGGAATGGAGCACTATGGAATGAATGGAGAGAGAGAGAGAGAGAAAGAGAGAGAGAGAGATTGCGTTGGCAATGTAAACGAGTCATACCAATAAATCTCTTTTGAATTCAATTGAATTGAATTGCATTTGAGAGAGAGAGAGAGAGAGAGAGAGAGAGAGAGAGAGAGAGATAGGAGGATACTGTGGTGTGGAGTGTGGTGGGAGTTAACAGTGGAGGGAGGCGCACGTTCGGCGGAACGATATCGGACTTTCTGTTTGTTGTTGGGGTGTGTGTGCGTGTCAGTCTGTGTGTGTGTGTGTGTCTGCACTGTACTGTACCCCCCGCCGGTCTGGACGCTCCCCTGGTTTAATATAATACCAGCGTGAGCGTCGAAGAGCAAACGGTGTCGGTTTCTCTGATATTTATAACCGAGCGAAAAAGAAAAAACAAAATAAAAATAGCATGGGACGACGAGCGGCATTAGGAATCCCGGAACATGCGTACCCGCGGACGGTCACGTACGCGTCTGTAGCTCTGCCCATGGTAAGACCCCTTATGTTACATTATCTTATTTATTACAGTCTGTGGTGGGTGGACTAAACACACAACTATACAAGCTGACAACGCTTTGCACCATGACTTTTCTTTTATATCGTATATATTTGTCTTTTCTTTTTTTGTGTGTATGTCTTGTTAAGATCTTACAGTTTTATATATACCAACCCAAATTGTTGTTTTAATCAAATAATCGATGGACATCATGACATGAAGACCTCCTGGGCGTTTCAGTGCATATAATCGATTCATATTTCAATTTGGAAAAGAAAAGAAAAACCATTTAATTGCTACTAAATTCACCTAAAGTATAGCCTATACAGAAAGTAAAATCCTCAAGAATTTGCATTATTCAGAAAATATCAGACAAATAGCCTAATTAGTAATTAGTGACAGTAGTAGAGTCACTACTCGTACAAGAAGTGGTCTGTCTGTATGTATATATATATCCTACTTTAAATGAAAGCTTCCGGAGCAATATGATGATCCTTGTTTTCTATCAATCGGACTAACATCTTGTTTTCTGTTCTCACGTTTGCTTCAATGCCACCCAGGACATAAAGACTAAATGCATGGGAGTCTAATCCAGATCTTTGATGGCTGAAAGAAAGCCCTGTGGAAGAAGTCCTCAACGGGAAACTTCCAGAAGAAGAAGCAGCGCTGTTGTTGCCGCTCCTCTCTTCCTCAGCGGTCGTGTGCTGCCCTCACACTGTGACTCGCTGCCAATGAAGCCAGGAGGACGTGAGCTACGTGAGCATGCAGCAGCGCCGCACAATATGAAATGGAGAGGTGGGAACACATGGACCTTTTAGATCCCGGCTCTTCCCACCACAGAGCCGTCAGCGTCTCGGCGTCTCGGGAGAGACTGACGACGACGCGTGAGCTTCGGCCACATCGAGAAGAGAACATGGGACAGAAGCGCTACTGCACGGTGGTGCCGGGGGCCAGTCCCACCGCAGCATCCGAATTATTATTATCGCCGGGCCTCGCCTCCCAAACCGCTCCCGGTACTGGGTACACGGTCGTGCGGATGCAGTCCGAATTGGGAATTGGTCATTGTAACGGAGTGGTGTCTCCGTGCTCCAGCATCGAGGGGAGCCACAGTTGCATTTGGACTCAAACGCCCAAAGGCTACCCTCCGCCGTTGGAAGGGACGGCGGCGGAGGAGGCGCCCCGTGGTTACCCCCGTTTCAGCAAAGCATGCGTGATGGAGAATGGAGACGGAAGAGGTCCCGACAAATGTGATTTGTTGCCGGAAACGAGTGTCAACAGCGAGCTGAGACAGGCCAGACAGCTGCAACAACAGAAACGGAAAGGTGGGGAGAATCCCGAGTCGGAGACCATCAATGGTCATACGGGGTTATTATCGGGGTCAGGGTTAGGACGTTCTTCTGTGGCGCTGACTTTTTGCCCAGGAGACTCACCGACTGCAGATTTCAAAAGGAGGCGGCTTGCGGAGGACAATGTCCTTCACAAATCCTCCGAGCGATCTGGTGGCGCGCCCCGGGTTGTTGCGCCTCTCGCCGTCGTTGTCCACGGCAACGACATGACCCATAGCAACCAAATGAACCACAACAATAATTTGCACTATAGTGTACCTCAACCGCATACCTCCGACACCAGGCTCCACCACGGTGGATATGAGCCGTCGTCGCTCGGCCCGCCCTCTGCATCCGACGACGGCCAGGCCTCCCCCGCGGAGGCCAGCGTCATCCCGCCGCTGCAGGTCGCCGCCGGGTCGGGCTGGTCGATGGAGCGTGTCGCTCAGCAGTACGTCGTCCCCTGTTTGAAGTACTACGGCATCTGTCTGGTGGACAACTTCCTGGGCTGTGGGCTGGGCGAGCAGGTGCTCGAGGAGGTGGAGGTGCTGAACAGCACCGGGAAGTTCCGCGGTGGCCAGCTGGTCAGCCAGAAGAACATTCCTTCGCGGAACATCCGGGGCGACCAGATCGCCTGGGTGGAAGGATGCGAGCCTGGCTGCCGGAGCATCGGGGCGCTCATGACTCACATCGACGAGGCCATCATGCACAGCGCCGCCAATGGACAGCTGGGGAACTGCGTCATCAATGGTCGCACTAAGGTGAGAAACGATGCTGTGTTCCCCCCGCATGAAGCCGCAGTCATACTCCAGTTTGAGGTGACAGCTTATCACTGTGGTGTAGTTTTTTAAGGGTTAGAACACATCTCTCTGGGGGCACGGTGGCACAGTTGGTAGTGCTGTCGCCTCACAGCTAGAAGGTCCTGGGTTCGATTCCCGCTCGGGACGCTGTGGGTGCTGGCGGCGTGTTTCCTCCTCCGCGTCATCAGTGCCCATACCCAAGGTGTGGTTGGCGAAAGGGCCTTTCTGTGTGGAGTTTACATGTTCTCCCCGTGTCCCCTAGGGGACATGCAGTAATCCTGGTCTCTAAACTGCCTCCCCCTGGCCAGCCGGGGCGCCTGCTGGAGGGGAAAGGAACTGGTCGGAATAACGTGTTCCTTCCACGCGCTACGTCCGGCCAGGGAAATTCCCCTCTGTCAGGTGAAAAGAAGCAGCTTGGACTCCTCATACATAGAAGGAAGCATGAGGTCAGTCCGCTGCCCCCCCCCCCCAGGTTGGCAGAGGAAGTGTAGCGCCCAGGATTACATTAGATAATTGACACTGGGTGAAAAAACTGGGTTGCAAAATCGTGGAATAGCAAAAACAACAAAAAAAACATCACCGCGAGTATGATGGCCTCGACTCAGTATGAAGGTGACGGTGATATAGGTGAAGGTGACAACTTATCACCTAAAACTGGAGTATGTATGAGCCTTAAGAGGTCCTAGGACTGTGGTCCTGAAACGGCATCCTCCTGAACTGCAGGAACATGCTACTCGTAAGGGGGTGGGGGGGGGACAAATTTTATGTGACGATTGTTGTTGACATTTATGCCAAGTGAAGAAACACAGCTGGGAGACGGGGGAGGGTGATTGCAGCAAAGCAAAGCTGGTATATAGGCCACGAAAGTGTCTGATGTCAGTCTGGTGACATCACCACCAGTTCCTCTCAATGTCTCTGTGTCTGCATTGTTCCAGTCCATTCTATGTTTCACAACATCGGCGTCCGTTAGCAGGTGGACGGGAAAACACACACACACACACACACATACATACATACATACATACATACATACATACATACATACATACATACATACATACATACATACATACATACATACATACATACATACACACATATATATATACACACACACACACACACACACACACACACACACACAGAGCAGGGGTACAGTAGGTAGTGTAATTGTCAGGGTGAGTCAGGCTTAAAACCTGACATCGATATTATAGGCTAAAGATTCCAGATTGTATTTGTTACGTACCAGACACAGGTGGCACGCGAGAGTAAAACCCATTGGTTTCAGCTCCTGAACTTCATAGCGACATGACGAATGACCAGTTTGCACGCCAACCTGGCGTGGCCTTGGCTCTGTGCCCGGAGCCCAGGCCTGCCTCAGTCTGCCCCTGTCGCTGCAACAACACTGGCGTTGGCACCTCGCTTGGCTGTAGGTATCTCTTCTGCCATCGTTGTCTTCTGTGGCTTTGAAGATGACGTTCTATCTCGATCTCTTTGCCCGTACCGTACACAAACAAGGCGTCTTTAACGTTGGCATGGCGTGTGTATGTGCAATTTGCTCTCCCCCATATCGGTTGTTTGTGCAGTTATTTTCTCTTCATGAGTGAATATGCCCCACAGCATAAACTGTTTGTTTGGCCCATAAACCATGGATGGTATCTGTAGTAATGTTACTAGTTGGTATTTGGTAAAGTGACCCTGCTTAGGTTAGGGTTATCTGAGCCTGGTTTGTGTGGTAACGGGTATACCCTTTTCCATCTCGCCCCACTACTCTACTCTACCTAGCTGTAAATAACAAACATAATTCATGTTGGTGATTATATAAAAGGTATTATCATATTAATGTATCATTGTTAAGTTCACTCTGTATATCCACAGAGTATAGAGAACCAATAGGTTAATGCAATAATCAATTAATAATTGATCGCTTTTTTTGACATGTCATTACAGGCGATAAATCTCAAATCTTAAAAGGAAAAAAAGTGAAAATGGCCGATGTGATTTATACAAGCTTCCAACTTGTCCACACGTTGTGAGCTTGCCTGGCTTGTAGATCTGCTGTTTTCACTATCTTTGCACAACGTTTGTTGTGTTTAAGTGCTTAATCGATTATTCGATTAATTGACAAAGGAATGGATAGAATAATCGCTAAGAAAATAAATAATCTGTAGGGATGAGCCGACATTTTAGCCGATTATCGATATCCGATATAATTAATTGCTGTTATTGGCCGATAACCGATATTACCGGTTGTCGAGATGATTTCGTATCATTTTCATATCGCCAAACGATATTGTTTGATGATCCCAGCTGGTGTTCTTATTAAATGTAGCTACTCCTATTGTTTTTGACACCCTTTGTTGCTATCGATCGATCCACCTGTCTGTTCTGTTATCGGGTTGACCTGTCTGTTTATCTCTCACACGGTTGACCTGTCTATCTGTCTCTCACACTGTTAACCCATTTTGGGCGGGAACCTCTTTTGGTGTTTATAATTTAGCTATTGAAAAATAGCAGATCTACAAGCTCATAGCACGCCACCGAGTGGCGCGCTACGAGCTTGTAGGTCTGCTATTTTTGAAAAATCGTGAAAATATTTATTTCAGAAAACTGGAAAATTTTGAGTTCAGGCCTAAATGGGTTAAACATGTCTGTTTATCTGTCTCTCACATGTGCTGTCTGATCGTTATGGACTCTTGAATGGTGCCTGCCCTCCATGGCCTTGTGAGTTAAACATCACAGGCCTGTCTAGACAGTTTCACCCATTCAGTGGTATACAGTAACTAACTACATTTTTACAATACACTTTGACTTTGAGTTGCTCAAGTTAATTCATTGTAGAACACTTTCCCTGCGATTCACGAGTTGCCCCGAGTTATGTTTTCATTGTTTAATCCAAGTTTTTAATCAGTTTTAAGTCATACGGGCAATCCACCTGGACAGAATGGGATATGAGACGCGTTTTGACAACGTCATCGCACAAAGGTCCGTATAGCTCCGACGTGCAAAGGGTTACAATGGGAGAGCCACCTAGCAGCGCGCCGCGGCTGCCCCGTCCGGTCTGTTGTTGTGGTCGGCACTTTGGAATATTTTTGCAACACTACAACAAGCGGTTACACCGTTTTAAAGTGGATTCATGACAAGCAACTCAGCGGTCGGTGCACTGGCTGTTCAAAGGTACCTTTAAACATACTGTAGGCAGTCTAGCCTGAAAGACGGGCGTAAATTGTAGGCATTCAAGCTGTTAAAGGACCACTTCACCACTTTTCAACATCTCTTCATATAATTGGTCCTCACTAATGTTCATGATAAAACACCACCATTTTTTCCTACTCAGTCTGTGTCTCATAGGAGGGCTTTGGGCAGTTCGGACACCCGTCCACCAGTGACATCATCATTAGGCAGATTCTTTTTTAAAACAAGATTTGTTTTAAAATATATTTAGATTTGTATTATCGTGAGAACGATGGCTTCAACTTTTGCATTGCAACTTTTCAGGAAAAGAAAGCCTGCCGTTTCTATTAGCTTGGATTCACCATCGATGATGTCACCGGTGGATGGGTTTCTCAACTGCCCACAGCCTTCCTATGAGACACAGACTGAGTAGAAAAAAATGGTGGTATTTTATCATGAACATTAGTTAGGACCAATTATAGGAAGAGAAGTTGAAAAGTGGTGAAGTGGTCCTTTAAGTGAATGTCAGATTGAGTGGCAAATCGAGTGGCAAAGTCAGTGACAAAGTGAATTTAATGTTGTTTAAAGTAATTTAATGCAATCAAATAGGACTTTTCTGTTTGGATGAATGGGCTGGCAAGGCCAGAAAGTAGTTTTTTGCCACTCAGTAGGCATTCCGCATAACTTCTGGGTATGATGATGATGTCACGCGCATACCCTCTATTTTCAAAAGATTTTTAAACATTTGAAAACTTGAAATGGGACATTTTGCATAATGAGTACTTTTACTTTTACTTAAGTATATTTCGAATTTTCAATGTCAATACTTTTGTACTTTTACTCGGGTAAATGTTGCTTGTAGTAAAAGTATTTCTACATTGCAGTATTGATACTTTTAATACAAGTAAAACATGTGAGTACTTTCTTCCACCACTACACCCAATGCTCATTGCTTTCTAAACATTCAAGTCAAGCGTCAAGCTCTGGCCCCGGACATCCTGACATGTCTTTCTCCACAGTAACTTAGGTTACGTGTATAGTGTTGGTTTAAGGACATTGAGTAGCATATGTAAACAAGATATTGCAGAGAAAGAAATCCATAGGTTACGAAGGTAACCCCGGTTAATTAATTAGACGAATATACCGTACTCGACTCGTATATCTCTGCTGTCGGGAAGAAACCAACCAAACTCCAAAATGGTCATTTTTCAGGAAATTACATTTTTTTCAGGACATTAAACACATTTATTGCTTATGGCGGAATATTCCGTCATATAAAATCCAATCGTGGTCTGTAAGGTCGGGTGACTATACGAATATATCGGCAAGTGGATTGGATGAGTCCATCGCCGATTTCTTTTTTTAATTAGGCGATTTTCTTGCCCAATGTAGCCCAATTACAGCAAAATAAAGTGTGAGCAATATGCGAAGCAATCGGGCCAGCAAACTAGTAACATTCGCCGCTGGAAACCCCCCTCGTCCCCTTGTAATGGTATGCTCCATTGGCCCAGCAGCAGCAGGTCCGACCGTCCAGGGAGGAGATTGGGAAGGCTGTATGTTGTTACGTCTGTCACTCCAGTCCGACTCAGTTAAATAATATACAGTCGCACCAGAATGCACACTGCTGTCTCGTGTCTCATCACAACCTGCTTCAATGCGCGACCCGTGACCCGTGACCCGTGAAGGAAAAGACTGAGTGACAAGCGTTACCAACAAGCTAAGCTAACACCACCACCATTGTTAGCTTAGCTTGTTGCTGCTGATTCAACGCACTGATTCAACTTCACTTCATCTCCGCCTGTAATCTAGGTTATTTAGTTATTGACCACGTGAATGAACCCTTACACCGGCGGGCGCTGCAAACATGGGCTGATCTACAAGCTCTCAATGCGTTGCGAACGGCGCTGCAGATCCACAAGCTTTATAGCACAAATATATCGTCCATCTGCGATTTTAGGCCAGACGATGGGCGATAGGAACATTTTTGGGATATCGCCCAACCTTAGTGGTCTGCTTCTTCTTCGTCATTAACGCTTTTTAATGATATAAACGGGATCGCTGTTTCGCGCATGCGCACTGCCGTTCACTTCCTTGTTTACGGCCCGACTAAACCTTCTCTTCTCTCTAAATCTACGTTGCTCTCCATTGTTTTGATCAAAACGGCAATGTTCTGTCCTCATTTCTGACTTAACTTGTCCCCCGCCAACGTTTAATGTCATTAAATGCCGCAGCCTGCCGCTCATAGACCACCATTCATAAGAGCCTTCCCCAGAGCTACCAGTACCAGCTGATTTTTATGAACTGGAAGTGATAAGCAATAGTTTCAGGGGCGCTCTCTAAAGACTTCCATTTTCGTCATAAGCGCTGAAACGGCATCGCAAATTGAGGTGTATGATCACCTCAATTCTGAGAAAAAGGCAGATAAAGATCGTCACTAAAGATAGTCTGGACGGAGGGAAAATATTGAATGACGGCACAACACGGAAGCGAAGCGCTGCCTGGCGACGGAGAGCCAAGAACCGCTAAATATAATATTTGCGATGCTGGATAGAGTGGATCCGATTGAGTTAATCAAGCATCTCGTTTTGGAATATAAACGCTTCTAGAGAGAGATGAGATGTGACAGCGTGAGTAATGGAAGATTTCGCCTTCCGGTTTTGGGGAGGAAATGGAAAGCGATTGCTTTTCAGTGTAAAATCTGCCCATCTGCTTGGCACTCTACTGCCTTTTATTCTGAAAAATTCCCGGGCAAAGAAAGTGTTAAGAAAAACACAGATTTTGAAAACAAAGCAATACTGCCTCATCAAAGTTGGTGTTGTGACTTATGCTGCAAGTAATTGCTATATATTGTCAATTACTTGCATGAGAGGGGGAGAGGTGGTGGAGTTGGTTGCTTTAGCAGCCAGTTTGAAGGTCCAATGGAGTTAAGAGGTTTTGTTTTTTGCCACACAGCACAGACACGCACATGAGTGTATCTGCCAGACAAGTCTTATCAGTTTGTACTGTATTACCCCATCTTCTGTGTTCAAACAAGGACTGGTAGCTCTCACTCCCCTATCAGCAGCCTTTGCTCCGCTGCGAGAGAGCGGCCTTTGGCGATTGGAGGTCGAAGGCCGCACTCTCGTCTATTAAATGCTGTCGCGGTGACATTACAGACGGGTGGGAAAGTTGCAGTCAGCAGTTTATGCATTCTTATGAGACTGGGGAAGACATTATGTGTTTAAGGCTAAGCTGGTGAAAATTTACTTTTTTTTTATTGCCTCCTAATTACTCTGTTCCATCATGGACTGCATGTTGGTTTCAGTGTGGATGGATACAGTATTGTGAGTCAGCTGTACAATAATGTCACATATAATCAGATGCAACCATTTGAATCACACACAGTCAACATGTCAGGGTTTTTCCATGGACATTTTCAGTTAAGACTCTGATTGGCCGTAACTGAAGTCGTGATTGGTCCACGGACGTCCGTGATTGGTCATTTCATGTCTCTTTTTTTTGTCTTAGGGCAGGGGTTCTCAACCCGTGGGTCGCGACCCCTCGGGGGGTCACCAAATTATTTTGGCGGGTCCCCAAATTATTTAAAAAAAAAAAAAATGGGGGGGGGGTAGAGTGCCTGGATGATAACCGTAAGGTTGCCAGTTCGAAACCGGGCTCCCCCAGAGTTACTGTCGAAGTGTCCTTGAGCAAGACACTGAACCCCTAATTGCTCCCGATGTGCTAGTTGGTGCCTTGCATGGTTTCCGCTGCCATCGGTGTATGAATGTGTGTGTGAATGGGTGAATGTAATGCACAATCTCTGTAAAGCGCCTTGGATAAAGGCGCTATGCACCATTTAGTATTCATTCATGATATATTTTCTCTATTATTAAGGTTATTTTTGCAGTCAGTTTGTATTGGGGGTGGGGAGGGGCTGGGGACCCCCGGAAATGCTTTGGCCATGTCTCGGGGTGGCGAGACATGGCCAAAGCATTTCTGGTGGTGGTCCTATAATAACCTCTCAGTAGCTGTGACCCAGGCGTTATCAACTGGCTCCTGCAAGATGATTTGCACGGTCGGTCAATACAATCTACCCTCGTTCTTCTGCCCCACCTTTCAAAGTAGTTTGTTACCATACGCAGTTTATCCTGACACGGTCCTCTGTAAAGAGTCTACCGGAGCTACCGAAGATGAAGAGATGAGTGTGCACTGCAGCCAAATGGAGGGTTACACAGCATAGGGATGGGCAAAAAAAAATACCGTTTTCATATCGGTGTCTGCCGATAGGGCTGGTGGGTATTGCCTACAACCTCAATGAGTGTCCGTCCATCCATCCATCCATCTTCAACCGCTTATCCGTAGTCGGGTCGCGGGTGCAACAGCTCCACCAGAGTGTTCCAGACTTCCCTCTCCAGAGCAACATTAGTGACTTCCTCCTGGGGGATCCCGAGACGTTCCAAGGCCAGTGAGTCGATGTAATCTCTCCATCTGTGCCTTGGTCTTCCCCAGCGACCAAGGCTGCCTCACTTTCCAGGCGAAGAAGCAGTGACTATACTCCGAGTCTCTCTCGTGTGACTGAACTTCTCACCCTATCTCCAAGGGAGATGCCAGCCACCCGTCGAAGAAAACTCATTTCGGGCCGCTTGTATTCGAGACCTTATTCTTTCGGTCATGACCCACACTTGACCTGAACGAAGATTGCTGGGTAGATGCAGAGCTTTGCCTTCCGGCTCAATGAGTGTGTCCTACTCATTTTACTTTTGCAGAATCTTAGACCATCGATTGCCGATGTTTTGACCAATATATTGTCAGAAACGGAATTCAAACAAGGTTTCCGAAAATAGTTTTGAAAAACTTAGTTGATAACATTTAAACAAAAAGCAAGGTTAAATTAATACAAAAATGTTTTAAAGGATAAATGCAAAAGATGTAATCATATATATCGCCACTGTCGGACAGAAACTGATTGTTTTTTAAAGCCGCGTCACACAGCATTTCCTGCCGTATCGATATGGTAGCCTCTGTATCCATACGATTGTCGGCAAGGAATACGATACGATTATTGCCGTATCGATTACGAACACACCCCTATGGGCCGAGGTTGGCCTTCAAATGCAATATTGGTATCGAACCTATATCAGAATAATATCGGTTTTAGCTGATTATTTAATTTTATTATTATTTTGAAAAATAAAATAAAAAAATCCTGAAAAAGCCTTTTGCGATGAAGAAAGGCGGCAGTGTTTTATATGCCTTTTTCAGAATGGACAAAATTATTATATACATTTTTAATACAGAATGAGATCAATTATCAACATCTGTTAATTCTGTTTATATCGGTTATCGACCCTAAAAGCAACGGATATCGATATCGGCCAGAAATGTCATATCGACGGCCATCCCTATATTACTATATAGGGATATATAATCGCTTTATCTTTCCTCCTCCTGTCTTCCCTGTCTATTCCTCCTTTTGTTCCCTCTCTCTTGGATGTTCGTCCTGACCCCCCCGTCCTCTTCATCCTCTCACCTTCACCATGTTCGTCCTGACCCCCCCCGTCCTCTTCTTCCTTCACCTTCACCATGTTCGTCCTGACCCCCCGTCCTCTTCATCCTCTCACCTTCACCATGTTCGTCCTGACCCCCCCGTCCTCTTCATCCTCTCACCTTCACCTTCACCATGTTCGTCCTGACCCCCCGTCCTCTTCATCCTCTCACCTTCACCATGTTCGTCCTGACCCCCCCGTCCTCTTCATCCTCTCACCTTCACCATGTTCGTCCTGACCCCCCCGTCCTCTTCATCCTCTCACCTTCACCTTCACCATGTTCGTCCTGACCCCCCCGTCCTCTTCTTCCTCTCACCTTCACCATGTTCGTCCTGACCCCCCCGTCCTCTTCATCCTCTCACCTTCACCATGTTCGTCCTGACCCCCCGTCCTCTTCATCCTCTCACCTTCACCATGTTCGTCCTGACCCCCCCCCCCGTCCTCTTCATCCTCTCACCTTCACCATTCCCTCACTAGCTTCTCAGACAAAATAATCCCCCACTGTTTCCTTGGTAACGGGCCCATACAGAGAGGAGCTCTGCAGTGTGTGTAGAGAGAGACAGACAGACAGAGAGGGGCTGGCATTGTGTGTGTATGCGAGACAGAGAGAGAGACAGACAGACAGACCGAGAGGGGCTGGCAGTGTGTGTGTATGCGAGACGGAGAGAGAGAGAGAGACAGACAGACAGAGAGGGGCTGGCAGTGTGTAGAGAGAGACAGACAGACAGAGAGGGGCTGGCAGTGCCCACAATAATGTCAACCCAGCTCCGACTCGTATCGCTGCTATGCAGACCACAGACACTATCTTATGGAAGCAGTATGGTAGTATGCTGGAGTTAAAGGAGATGGGGGAAGTGGGAAGGCTTCAAGGTTGTACCTTATTCTTATACCTTGTGCAGAGCACGGGTATATAAGAGTTGTTTGGCTTCCTTCAGACAATATAGCAGCATACGTAAGTAAAAGAAGAAGGAAAAGATACGAGCAAAAGGAAGTGTCAGTACGAATGGGATAATAAACATAGATCATTGTTTGTACAATGTACTGTACGTATAAGCTTAGCATAGACCAGCAGCATATGTTTTTTACCTCTGTTATTATGAGTGTTCTTCAGTACTGTAGTACCACCTGGTATGGATGTTTGTCTGCAGCCCTAAAGTCACAACTGCTGCAACAACTGAACATTTGTTCGAAGATTGTTGGACAACAACTTCAGAAACTTTATACATCCATGTATGATAACAGCATCCTAAGGTTAGCAAGGAATATCACCTCTAATACTAAGCATGTGTTGTATGGAGAATATAGGTTGCTACCTTCAGGAAGGAGATATGGTGTACCAGCATACAATAAAGTCAGATTAAAGAGGTCCTTCGTCCACCAGTCGACCTTGAGGCTTAATCAGGAGTTGTAGTAGCCACAGGATAATCTAAGCGTGGATATTGCTCTTGTCTTCATGTCTTTATGTATGTAAATTGTCTTGTTCTTTGTGTTATGTCAAATGTGTGTATATGTGTTCTGCATACTTGGCTGCTGTGTCGCAAGACAAATTTCAGTGTGAACTGACAATAACATATATCATTCATCAGTAGTCACCACAGTACCTTCTATACAATGTGATGTTACGAATGAATGGAAAAGGTGTGGATATGGGAAGAAAACGGTGAATAATGAGGGGATATACTGGAAATCAAGGCAGTGGTTTGCAAACCTTTTAGCTCAAACTAGTGAAAATAGCAGAGCTACAAGCTCACAACGTGTCTTCTATTTTTTTTTGCTATTTTCACTACTTTGTTTTCTAATGGAACGTCTTTGATTTTTCTTTTATTTCTTCATGAAATCTTTTTTTTTATGTTTTGAAATAAAAAATAATTAACCCATTTTGGGGCGGGAACCCCTTTTGGTGTTAGCATTATGTTATGCTTTAGCTATTGAAAAATAGCAGATCTACAAGCTACGAGCTTGTAGGTCTGCTATTTTTGAAAAATCGAAGAACGACTGACATAGAAACATAGCGTTTTCAGAAAACTGTCTAGTGACTAAATGGGTTAAAAACAAAATGTAGGAACAAATGGGTCTCCCGTCCCGACCCAGTGTTTGGGAACCAGTTTGCTAGGCTATAGGGGCGCGGTGTGAGGAGCTGAACTGTGGAGTTGAGAACAAGAGGAGAGAGAGAGAGAGAGACTCCACACTGCAGATGCTGTTGTTCAATGCAAACGTCTGCTGCAGTGTGTCCTCAGGTGCCCCTCCCCCCCCCCCCACCCCCCGGCCGCAGCCCGTCGGCTCCCCTGTTGCCTGACACACACACACTCACAAACACCCACACTGCAACTGTACACACCTCACCATTACACCATTTAATCCATTTTGACCTGAGATCAGATTCTAAAAATGTCTTCTACATCCTGACAGTTTTCTGAAAAAGCTATGTTTCTGTCAGTGGTTCTTCGATTTTTCAAAAATAGCAGACTTACAAGCTCATAGCGCGCCACCGAGTGGCGCGCTATGAGCTTGTAGGTCTGCTATTTTTCAATAGCTAAAGCATAACATAATGCTAACACCAAAACGATTAATTATTATTGACGATTAATTATGCACACAAGTAATTGTGGTCAACAATTTAATTGTGTTTTTTTGTATTGAACATTGGGCTATACGTTAGAATTTGTATTTCTGTTTGGCTTTTAGGCTTTGTAATCACAAATTGCACAGAGCAGATAATATGCCAAATAAATAACTTAAATCACTGATTTAACAAAGAAATCAATGACGCATTTAATCATTTTTATATACATATATTTTTGAAAAATGTAAATATAATTACGATTATTTCAAATAATTGTGATCGGACGATTATGTAATAATTGTGACAAGCCTATAGGCAAACCGTGTTGGCGTTCCTCGCTAACGACAGGCCGTAGTGGAAGATGCTTTCGCTTAGTGGCAACGAGCATCAAAAATAACTCGTCTTGAAGAGTGTGTCAACTCATTCAAGTTATTGGCTGTCGTGATTAATTTAAGTGTTCGCTATACAAAGGAATATATATATATATATTCCTAATCTGTTTTATCTTAACCTCAGTAGACCTCAGTATGATGATCTAAAAGTATGATGATCAAAAAGTGAATTATATTTATTTGGCTGTGCAATTCCCCCTGGGAGAGAGAGATGTACAGTATGAGTACAGTATGAGATTCGAGTTAGATTTCGTTATGTTTTTACAGAACTCCACAACACATTTACAGTATGTTATGTTATGTTATGTAAGTCGGCTGAGTCACAGGGATATCCATTCCCATGTAGGCATCTTTTCTTGGGCCAGCGTGGCACCGTAAACGGCACATTTATCCCATTTAGGCCTGACGTAAAAACAAAACAAAAAAGGGGCATATTTTGCGCATCTTAAGTACCAGGTGTTATGACTTAAATTAAGACATGTAGGCGTGACTGATGCGATTTGGCCACTCAAAATAGCCATACAGCATTGGCCACGACTCCCGGTCTTAAGTTAAGTCATAAGACCTGGTACTTAAGACACTCAAAATAGGGCCCAATGTCTTCTGAAATAATATTTATTCAAAGATTTGTGCGCATTTTCGCTATTTTTCAATAGGTAAAGTATAACATAATGCTTAGTTAAAACACCAAAAGGGGTTCCCGCCCAGAAGGGGTTATAAAATGCTGTTGTGGTAGCAGCGCGGAGCTGGCAGGGCAGGGCATCTGAGGACTCTCTGCAGCACCGCGTCCTGAGTTACGACCACACGTCTGCTGCAGCCTAGCTCCTCTCTCTCTCGCTCTACACGATCAACTTTCCCTGCTTTCTGCACTCATCGATCCCCAGCTCTGATTCATCACAACGTTTACATTAACCACCACAGCATCGGCTTAACGTATCAATTGGGTGAAATGAAAGATTGTTGTTGTGTACGTTGATTTAGATTTATAGGTTATGTGATCTACACACACACTGAAAGGCATTTTGTGCATTACGGCTTGGCCCGTTTCCATTCCATTCCACAGCAACTAGATTGCTGACCAGTAGTGACTGAATCACTGTGCTGACTGCTGAGAGACACGTACGTACGTGCGCACGCACGCACATGCGCACGCACACAGGCATAGAAGCACCATAGAGAAGTTGTTGAAAACCACAGAGCACTTTCCATAATTCTCAAATGATTGCTCATACAGTATGCACTAGTACAATGCCAAGTCAGAGCAGGGGCCAAATCCAGCTGAAGGTTGAAGTCCACGTGAGACGTGCATTTGGGGAGTATATGGAAACGTCCGTGTCGTGACGTACTTCACTGGAGTGGTATCAAGGTATCCAGGGTGAACTTTAATGTTTGGAGGGATTCAATTTGAACATTGGAAAGTGGGCATTTTCAACTCCTACGTAATCATATTTTGATTTACAGGAAGAAAATATTATTTGATTTTGATTGATTTTTATTATGTTTATCCTACGACTGAATAGGACCCTTTTTAATAGCAGACACTTTGATGTGTAAAAACACGTCCAAAGAAAGGTAGTAATGTTATTGTGGATGAGTTTCAGTTTGTGTGCATGAAGTTGACTGGCAGTTGTCATTGTCAATGCTTGTACACAGTAACTCTCTAATTAAAGATGGAGTGCCGTGATTTTCTACACCCTAAAACATGTTTGACTGTCAAGGTTTCAACCTCCAGGAAGAAACCCTAAATACAAAGGCAAGACGTCATTGCACATAACAAGCACACCATATAACCCACAATTGCTTGTATTACCTTCAGGTGCGTTTGAATGTCAAATCGCAGACGTGCTTGAATCCAGCATGAAAGCCGACCGCGAGTGTGATATTGCTTAATCATTAATTGGGCTCGTAGTTGCGGAATCCAGCTGACAATACAATTTGAGACTTCTGCACTCTTAGATTACAAGAAATGCAGACACACGCAGGCACGCACACACACACGCGCTCACACACACACGCACACACACCACAGAACTTTTTGGGTGACTCGTACTGTACATCATTTTAACCATTGGGACTAACGGCAGGATTGACTCATCGGGGCTGAGGACCATTTTACCACTTTCGCTTTTGTGTCTCTATGTGCGCACGCACGCACGCGCACGCGCACACACACACCACAGAACCTTTTGGGTGACTCATACTGTACATAATTTTAACCATTGGGACTATCAGCAGGATTGACTCATCGGTGCTGAGCACCATTTTACCACTTTCTCTTTTGTGTCTATTCTCTCTCTCACACACACACACACACAGAAGTACAGTTAAGTACTAGTCAATGACGCATCACCCCCACAGACCCATTATCCAGCATATTATCCCATTTTGGGCAGGAACCCCTTTTGGTGTTAGCATCATGTTATGCTTTAGCTATTGAAAAATAGCAGATCTACAAGCTTGTAGCGCGCCACCGAGTGGCGCGCTACGACCTTGTAGGTCTGCTATTTTTGAAGAAATAGCAGAACGACTGACAGAAACATAGCTTTTTCAGAAAACTGTCAGGATGTAGAAGACATTTTTTAGAATCTGATCTCAGGTCAAAATTGATTATATGAAGAGCTGTCATTATCTACCAGGGGGAATGGAGGGCTGGATGGTGGTGACAAATCACTTGATGAGTTCTGGTCATGATTGATCAGGATTCAGACGTTCATCTCATCACTGTGCACTCCGCCGTAATCAAATGGAAACTAATAATGATTGCTACGCTGGTACTGTATATCTAACGATATAGTAAGTGCATCGAAAAAAATTATTTTAATTTCCAAGAATCGACGAAGTATATCGAAATGAAAACGGCAACGCTGACTATGTGTCGTAACGTATCGGTTTTGCAATGGAAATAATCGGTATCGAATCGTTCTGCTATGCAATTAATCGATTGTATCAATACTGCTGTATGTTTTTGTGCGTGGTATTTAGCAATTTTTTTAAAGAAAAATTAAAAAGAGGTTTAATTACTTAATTAAAAAAAATGTCAATGTATTTTAAATAGTTACTGTATCGATTTCAAATCATTGAATCCTATCGTATCGGATCGTCATGATGAACCAATATCGTCCATGTATCGTACCGTGTTTCGTGATACGTATCGTATCGCTGTTAAAATTTATTGTTACACCCCTGGTATATCCACCGCCACTAGGGGGCGCCAAAAGTCCCAGACCGCCACCATATATCTTTTATTTTATTTTATATATTTTTATTTTTTTCAAAAAAAAAGTCTAAAAAGAAAAAGAAAAAAAAAATATTATTATTATTCTTTTTTTACACGAAAAACACGTCCTTGGCGCTCCAGGACATCATGAAAAAGAAGTTAAATAAGTCATTGGCGACCATTGAGTTAATTGCCTACCAGCCTGTGGCTACTGTAGTGATTCATGGATCGTTCAACACCTTTCAATCTTTTCTGTATTCTCAATTCTCTGTCATTGCCTTCAGTTGTTTTCTTTTTTTTAAGACAATTCTTTGAGGCAACATACAATACATTCACCAGCAGGACTAACTGCGTAACCTGAGATATTAGTGATGATGTCATGTTGACCTTCATACAGATCTTCCTTATCCAATCATTTCATTTGCTTACTGATAGAAAACCCAAACTGTTGTTAATCGGAGTAGTCGATTAATTTAGTCGATTATAAAAAGCTATTAAATATTCTCATTTGATTCGTTGACGAACCTGCTTCTGGCTTCTTGAGGGTAGGTTATTGGTTCTAAATATCTTCTCGAGGGTGAAGTAGGTTATTGGTTCTAAATATCTTCTCGAGGGTGAAGTAGGTTATTGGTTCTAAATATCTTCTCGAGGGTGAAGTAGGTTATTGGTTCTAAATATCTTCTCGAGGGTGAAGTAGGTTATTGGTTCTAAATATCTTCTCGAGGGTGAAGTAGGTTATTGGTTCTAAATATCTTCTCGAGGGTGAAGTAGGTTATTGGTTCTAAATATCTTCTCGAGGGTGAAGTAGGTTATTGGTTCTAAATATCTTCTCGAGGGTGAAGTAGGTTATTGGTTCTAAATATCTTCTCGAGGGTGAAGTAGGTTATTGGTTCTAAATATCTTCTCGAGGGTGAAGTAGGTTATTGGTTCTAAATATCTTCTCGAGGGTGAAGTAGGTTATTGGTTCTAAATATCTTCTCGAGGGTGAAGTAGGTTATTGGTTCTAAATATGGGTTTCAATATATTTCCAGGTAATTGCCCAGCTCTATGTTAGAACATGTCGTTTTTGAGAATTCTAGTAAAGTTGGTGAAGGACATTTTTGTAGCATTAATCAGTGGTTTTCAACCTTTTTTTTCATATCAAGGTCCATTATTTTTTTCGGCATTTGAGCCACGGAGCCACGGAACCACCATTTGATGACATGTAGCCTCTCAGACCCATTTGAGCCACGGACCACCATCTGATGACATGTAGCCTCTCAGACCCATTTGAGCCACGGACCACCATCTGATGACATGTAGCCTCTCAGACCCATTTGAGCCACGGACCACCATTTGATGACATGTAGCCTCTCAGACCCATTTGAGCCACGGACCACCATCTGATGACATGTAGCCTCTCAGACCCATTTGAGCCACGGACCACCATCTGATGACATTTAGCCTCTCAGACCCATTTGAGTCACGGAACCACCATCTAATGACATGTAGCCTCTCGGACCCATTTGAGCCACGGAGCCACCATCTGATGACATGTAGCCTCTCAGACCCATTTGAGCCACGGACCACCATCTGAGGACATTTAGCCTCTCAGACCCATTTGAGCAACGGACCACCATCTGATGACATTTAGCCTCTCAGACCCATTTGAGCCACGGACCACCATCTGATGACATTTAGCCTCTCAGACCCATTTGAGCCACGGACCACCATTTGATGACATTTAGCCTCTCGGACCCATTTGAGCCACGGACCACCATTTGATGACATTTAGCCTCTCGGACCCATTTGAGCCACGGACCACCATCTGATGACATGTAGGGCTCTCAGACCCATTTGAGCCACGGACCACCATCTGATGACATGTAGCCTCTCAGACCCATTTGAGCCACGTACCACCATTTGATGACATTTAGCCTCTCAGACCCATTTGAGCCACGGTCCACCATTTGATGACATTTAGCCTCTCAGACCCATTTGAGCCACGGACCACCGTTTGATGACATTTAGCCTCTCAGACCCATTTGAGCCACGGACCACCGTTTGATGACATGTAGCCTCTCAGACCCATTTGAGCCACGGACCACCATTTGATGACATGTAGCCTCTCAGACCCATTTGAGCCACGGACCACCATCTGATGACATTTAGCCTCTCAGACCCATTTGAGACACGGACCACCATCTGATGACATTTAGCCTCTCAGACCCATTTGAGCCACGTACCACCATTTGATGACATTTAGCCTCTCAGACCCATTTGAGCCACGGACCACCATTTGATGACATTTAGCCTCTCAGACCCATTTGAGCCACGGACCACCATTTGATGACATTTAGGCTCTCAGACCCATTTGAGCCACGGGACCACCATCTGATGACATGTAGGGCTCTCAGACCCATTTGAGCCACGGACCACCATCTGATGACATGTAGCCTCTCAGACCCATTTGAGCCACGTACCACCATTTGATGACATTTAGCCTCTCAGACCCATTTGAGCCACGGACCACCATCTGAGGACATTTAGCCTCTCAGACCCATTTGAGCAACGGACCACCATTTGATGACATTTAGCCTCTCAGACCCATTTGAGCCAGGGACCACCATCTGATGACATTTAGCCTCTCAGACCCATTTGAGCAACGGACCACCATCTGATGACATGTAGCCTCTCAGACCCATTTGAGCCACCGACCACCATTTGATGACATTTAGCCTCTCGGACCCATTTGAGCCACGGACCACCATCTGATGACATGTAGCCTCTCAGACCCATTTGAGCCACGGGACCACCATCTGATGACATGTAGGGCTCTCAGACCCATTTGAGCGACGGACCACCATCTGATGACATGTAGCCTCTCAGACCCATTTGAGCCACGGACTATGGAATCAGGACAGACTCATAATTATCCGTATCCGTATAAACAGATTTGTACTCGTATAGGCAATTCGTAACAAACA
Source organism: Electrona antarctica (assembly GCF_951216825.1). Classification (NCBI taxonomy): domain Eukaryota; kingdom Metazoa; phylum Chordata; class Actinopteri; order Myctophiformes; family Myctophidae; genus Electrona; species Electrona antarctica. The sequence continues at coordinate 52,561,514 of NC_136792.1, read as the reverse complement.
GTATGCAAGTGTAAATCAGATTTGTATCTGTAATGTACAATTTGTAACTCTTATTCTCAGATTCGTAATTCAAATGTTCACTTCTGTGTCTCAAATAACCACTTTCGTGTCTCAAATACCCACATCTGTGTGTCAACTTATACATTTTAGAAGGATATTTATTTGTGACTCTCCACTGAATTTTGTGAGTAATTATGAGACTCTTTTACCTCGCTGTTAGTCATATGATTTGTAACTTGTAAGAAATAAAATCACCTATGCACGCACCAGATTTGTACTCGTATAGGCAATTCGTAACAAACAGTATGCAAGTGTAAATCAGATTTGTATCTGTAATGTACAATTCATAACTCTTATTCTCAGATTCGTAATTCAAATTTTCATGTATGTGTCTCAAATACCCACTTTCGTGTCTCAAATACCCACATCTGTGTGTCAACTTATGCATTTTAGAAGGAGATTTATTTGTGACTCTCCACTGATTTTTGTGCGTAATTATGAGACTCTTTTACCTCGCTGTTTGTCACATGATTTGTAACTTGTAAAAAATAAAATCACCTATGCACGCAGAGTCATTTGTCTATGCACGCAGAGTCATTTGTATCTCACATTTGTGTGTCAACTTAACTCAAATGTAGCTGTTAATTTGCACGGATGTGTGGGAGTATTTTTGAGACTGAGAGAACAGTCTCATAATTATCTGTATCTGTAACAACAGATTTGTACTTGTGAAGTGCAATTCGTAACTCTAATTGTCAGATGTATCTCAAATCTTAACATTTGTAATTCAACTTAGAAATTCTAAACGCAAATGTAGCTGTTAATGTCCACGGATGTGTGTGGCAATTTTGAGACTATTGTACCGTGGTGATTTCACAGCAATCTGTGACTTGTGTAGGGAGCAGTACCGAGTACCTCCAGTAGATGGCGGTGTGGGTACCAGATCTTCGGCTATGTATAATTAGCTAGGATTAGACTTCCTGTTTACTTCCGGGTTGGGAGCTAGCTAGGATAAGGCCTTCAGAATAAGAAGTTAAGACCTCATAATTAATGTGTTCTTTTAAATGTCATACATTTATTTAAAAAAAAATGCATTTATGATATGTCTTTTTAAAATGCGTATACTAGAGTACTTATATGTGCCCTAAAATGTTTTTACCGATTTAAAATGGCTATCCCATTAAATTGGACAGAATATGGTCAGTATAAGAGGTTAAGACCTCGTACTTAATAATACTTAATAATACTATTTGAATTGAAATCCTGAATATTTTTTACATTTTTGAATTGTAAAGCTGAAAAGTAACATAAAATGGGAGACCTCTACAACACCACACCATCCGCTAAGCGGGAGAGGTGTAAAATAAAAAGTTACCGGGCCCCCAGTGGGCTCAGAGGTCAAAAGTGTGCCATTTCCAGACCAGAGTGGACGCTGGACCAAAAACGGCTCTTCGTATCAACAGGTCTGACATATGCACACGTTCGGGGAGACCTCCTCTATAACACCACACCCTCCACTAAGTGGGAGAGGTGTAAAAAGTTTTTTGTCCAGCGTCCACTCTAGTCTGGAAACGTTTTTGACCTGAGCCCACTGGGGGCCTGGTAACTTTTTATTTTACTCCTCTCTCGCTTAGCGGAGGGTGTGGTGTTGTAGAGGAGGTCACCCCTTTTATGTTACTTTTCAGCTTTACAATTCAAAAATTGAAAAATATTCAGGATTTCAATTCAAATAGCAAAAAATAGATGATCTACAAGCTCAAAACTCGCCACACTGCGTTTTGAGCTTGTAGATTGGCTATTTTTGCTCCGACCTGTATGTATGCAGTGTGGCCGTCTGGAGTGATTGTGGAAATATAGTGGCCCTCTCCACCATCAAAGTTGCCCACCCCTGAAATAGGTGACGCTGCGTATAGGAAAATGTGCCAAGACTGCAAAGTGTCCAATTTAATAGGATAGCCATTTTAAATCGGTAAAACATTTTAGGGCACATATAAGTACTCTAGTATACGCATTTAAAAAATATATAAATGCATTTTTTTTTAAATAAATGTATGACATTTAAAAGAACACATTAATTACGAGGTCTTAACCTCTTATTCTGAAGGCCTTATCCTAGCTAGCTCCCAACCCGGAAGTAAACAGGAAGTCTAATCCTAGCTAATTATACAGAGCCGAAGATCTGGTACCCACACCGCCATCTACTGGAGGTACTCGGTACTGCTCCCTACACAAGTCACAGATTGGTGTGAAATCACCACGGTACAATAGTCTCAAAATTGCCACACACATCCGTGGACATTAACAGCTGCATTTGCGTTTAGAATTTCTAAGTTGAATTACAAATGTTAAGATTTGAGATACATCTGACAATTAGAGTTACGAATTGCACTTCACAAGTACAAATCTGTTGTTACAGATACAGATAATTATGAGACTGTTCTCTCAGTCTCAAAAATACTCACACACATCCGTGCAAATTAACAGCTAAATTTGAGTTAAGTTGACACACAAATGTGAGCTACAAATACAAATGACTCTGCGTGCATAGGTGATTTTATTTTTTACAAGTTACAAATCATGTGACAAACAGCGAGGTAAAATAGTCTCATAATTACGCACAAAAATCAGTGGAGAGTCACAAATAAATCTCCTTCTAAAATGCATAAGTTGACACACAGATGTGGGTATTTGAGACACGAAAGTGGGTATTTGAGACACAGAAGTGAACATTTGAATTACGAATCTGAGAATAAGAGTTACGAATTGTACATTACAGATACAAATCTGATTTACACTTGCATACTGTTTGTTACGAATTGCCTATACGAATACAAATCTGTTTATACGGATACGGATAATTATGAGTCTGTCCTGATTCCATAACGGACCACCATTTGATGACATTTCATAAAAATGTGTCCGTTTCTTCTCAAAGTTAAATAACCAGCAGAATTGGTTGAAAACATAAAGCCTTGTCCAACTTCACGGGTGGACTTAACGAGCTTGTATTTAACCATCTGTGTTGTGTTGGGCGTGTTGCATGTCTCAACATATCGAATTTGAGCAGACGGCACAGCTGTTCGACCCAGATGCACCCTCCTTGTCTTTTAGGCTGTGCGCTGCTGCCCCAACCCTGCATGGCACGACAGAATACAAAGTTAATCATCATCATGCACCTTTTGTATGCGTCACGGAACTTACATTTGTTGTTCTTGGCACTGATCCCAGGCCAGCCTTTTTAGCGGCCTGTGAATTACAGCTACATTAACTTGCTGCTGCAGCAACCTAACAACCTTTCTGTCTTTCCGTCACTTTCACTGTCACACACACGTGCACACACGCACACGCACACACACATGCACACACACACACACTTGCTCCAGTAATGGCAGCAGGACCTGTATTTGTTCAGCCTTATCTTGACCTCCCCCCTCCGCTGTCTCTTATCGGAATATGCGTGCAGCAATGCAGTTTTTATTTTCATTCTTGTCCAGAACAGTGCGTTCTGTGTGCATGGCCATCACCTTGGCAGTGCCGTTATCTACTCCGCGCGCCTATTAAGCCATTAATGCAGGCGGTTGGCAGACTGGTAGCTGTTTCCAAACAGACTGGTCTCATGGGGGTATAACTTTTTCCTTTTCCCCAGTGCTTCATGGGGTGTGTAATTGTGTGTAATTGCTTGGCTGAACTACTAGTTTTGAGTAATTTTTGGTGCGGCTTTCTGAGCCTTAATGATAGTGACAGAGACCGTACAGGAAACGGGGGGGAGAGAGTAGTGGATGACAATTAAATGACATGCAGCAAATGGTCCAACCCAGGGGTAACCAACCAGGGGTTCGGGAGCTACCAGTAGCTCGCACGAGCCATTCAAGTAGATCCCGGAGTGAGCGGGTGTCAGACTGACAGGCAGCCAGCCATCACTACCAATACACAGAATGTGGATTTTGAATAGCTCGCAGTGATGGCCCCAGACATGTGTATCGAGTCATCAACTGCAGCGTTTGTTTGTTCTCTTGTTTGACCGCTATCCGTTGTGCACAACTAAAAACCCACAGAGCTAAACAGCCTCTCACTCACTACTATACCTACACAGGCAAGCAGTCTGACTATGGAAAAATACATTTGTCTTAATATTTTGGCATTGATTATCAGTGTTTATTCTTATTTAAACTATAGTGTTTGTGTGCACATGCATTGAGCCTGTCAAAGTGTTTTTAACATAGCCTATTTTAGTGGTAGATCATGGCTTACAATTGGGAATAAAATGGGCTCTTGGGCTTGAAAAGGTTGGTTACCACTGGTCCAACCAGTCCTGGGAGTTGAACCAGGGACTCTGTGTCAGGCATTAGAGCCTATGGGCTCCATTTTTGTCACCACTAAACCCCTTATCCCTAAACTTCTTTGCCTTTTTTTACTATTTTGCAAAACATTTTTGAATAGATAAAAAGGCCAGTCTACAAGCTCACAACGTGTCAATGTAGATTGGCTAGTTGAACTATTCAAAAATGTTTTTCAAAATAGTAAAAAAAAAGGCAAAGAAGTTTAGGGATAAGGGGTTTAGCGGTGACGAAAATGGAGCCCTATATGTCCTGTTTTTGGCTATATAGAAGTGTATATTTGTACGTCTCTAAATGTTATGATGAATTGAAAACGGTGGACCCTCTTGTGAACGACTGTAATGCTCTATGGTGTCGTCCACTCACAGTTAACAGTTTTTGTATTGAGTTGCGCTTGAAATGTACTGTAATTCTGCAAACTGTTAATACATACTTCAATCAATCAATCAATGTGATAAGAGGGTATTGGGTACATTAGGGTAACTTAACCACATGAACCTATATGCTGGGCAAAGGTTGGCTATTTTCGTCAGATATTTGCTATATAGAGGGAAGAAAGGAGGGGGCCAAACCAAAGGCCCTGGTGGACTCCAAGGTCACTTTAGTTTGCTCTGATTGGTCAGCTGTACTGCTGTATCAGCCCTGCAGGGGCTTATCAGTTATCAGCCCGAGGGTTTAGCAGATGTCACACTGCAATTTCCACTGGTATTTTTGTGTTGTTTGTACATGTGCAATATATTTAACCTAAAACTACCTTTTTTTTCTTTGTCTGTAAAATGAGTTAATTCTTTCACCACTGGAAGTGAAAGACTTTCATGAACACAAATCAACACTACAAATACATAAACTATGATATCACTTCTATTTTATTTATTTTTTGTTTTTTTTGCGGCTTTCGCCTTTATTTTATATTTTTCATAGAGGGGCAGACAGTAGGCTGACAGGAAATGGGGAGAGAGATGGGGGGGGGGGGGGGGTGACATGCAGTAAAGGCCGTCCGGATCGGTAGTCGAACCTGCGGCACACTGCCAGACTTGGGCTGCCGGCCAAGGTGCCTGGACCACTGAGCCACTGCCCAGGCCATACCGTATATCACTTCTATTTGAGTGTAAATCTTCACTGTAAAGCCAGGGAAAACTATTGATATTTACATAATAGTATTGTACTTTTCTTATTTTATACTGTACGCCCAGTAATAGATTAGCTATGGGATACATTGAGGTTGCAGAGGTTTTTCAAGGACATGTTTTTTGGCTGAAGCTGCTGAAGCTCTGACTTGCTCTTTTAGAATCCCCCGTGAAGTCTACAAACGTGCATCTGCACTGTTCATTCTACCTACTGTGCTGTGTTGCTAGGCAACACCAGTGTAAATAGAAGTGCAGTGATTTCCATTCCAACCCCTGTCGACGGTGACAGAATATTTTTTGGGTATTGTACTTTGATGCCACACTAGCCTCGGAAACCCAGACGTTTTTATTTCCAGGGAGGGAAAAAAAAGTCTGGGTCCGAGTCCACTTCAATTCGGCATAGAGTAGCTCAAACATCACTCACTCTCTGCTGATTTCTGATCGTCTGCACCTTTGTTAAATTGACAAACACGCACACATGTACACACACACACACACTCCTCTCTCTCTCTGTCGCGTCTAAGTAATTAGTCTCATGTCGCGCAGCTGCGCATAGTTTCTCCCGGCGGATCCTGCCGGGAGCTGCCTATGTCATAAAAAGCATAGGTGAGTTCCAGGCTAATGCCACACTATATCTGTCAGAATGCTAATGGTGTCCCCCCCATACACAAAAATATAACGCCTCATACCCAACAAAGCAACAATTTGTTACAGCCTCGGGGACTTTCCAAATCTATTAATCGTAAAATATAGATTTTAGCTGGCAGTACGCAATTTTGGCCAAAACTTGTCTCCAAGCTTGTGAAAGATAAAAAGCGATGCTGTTTCTCATAACCCCTTTTGGTGTTAGCATTATGTTATGCTTTAGCTATTGAAAAATAGCAGATCTACAAGCTCATAGCGCGCCACCGAGTGGCGCGCTACGAGCTTGTAGGTCTGCTATTTTTGAAAAATCGAAGAACGACTGACATAGAAACATAGCTTTTTCAGAAAAGTGTCAGGATGTAGAAGACATTTTTAGAATCTGATCTCAGGTCTAAATGGGTTAATCATTTATATTCATCATATAAATATGTTGAGGCCATACTGGGGTCCACACTTCTTCTTTCTTTCCTGCATAAAGTGTTATGATGACAATGTCGTCATTGTAGTGGCAGAATTCAATATTCCACTGTTGACATAAAGCATACATGGGGAAAAATACATCATTTTCCCTTGGCCTACCTGCTGGCGATGTGAATAGGAATTTGGTGCCGATCGCTCCAGCAGTTTGCGATATTAGTCCTGTGCAAATAAACACACATACCCTCACGTAGACGGTTCTACAATTTACAATTTAGGCATTTAGCAGATGCTCTTAACCCATTTTGGATTGAGGCCGATTCTAAAAATGCCTTGAAAACCTGACCTAAGTTCTCTGAAAAACTTCAAATATTTATATACCAGCATCAAATATTTTTAATTTTTTAATACTGTACATACTGTACAGAACCCCAAGAGGGGTTCCCGTCCAGAAGGGTTATACAGTAACACCAAAAGGGGTTCCCGCCCAGAATGGGTTAATCCAGAGCGATTTACATTAAGCAAGAACAAAAAGCATGGCAAATACATCATATACCGTACATAAAAAGTAGTTATCATGAAACATGCGTAAGCTAAGAACATAACAGTGGAATATATCTACATAATGAAACCATATGTATAAACTATACATATATAATATACTATACTATACCATATACATATATATATACTATAAAGTGCTGTAACTACATAAAAAGCAATTCTAGTGCTGTCTACGTAACGCGCTGCCTTCGAATAAAGCAAGTAAGTAGCCTTGCCGAGCCATGAGGCCCATAGGGCAGGAGCCTATCTCCTGTTTCTGTAGCGTGAGGCAGCTTGATGTACAAGTACACCCCCTGGACATGACGCTAGTATGTCCCAGGGACTTACCCCCAATCCAACCCTTGATGCTGAGTGTCAAGCAGGGAGGCACTGGGTCCCATTTTTTTTTAGAGTCTTTGGTATGACTCGCTCTGGATCGAACTCCGACCTCCCAGTCTCAGGGCGGACACTCTAACCACAAGGCCACTGAGCTTCGAATAAAACCATGCCGTAAAAATGTGAAGAGCAAGGTCAAGAGTTGAGCCGGAATCATGCAAGTGGAAAAGGGCCCACATATTCACACACAAACTATAATGATCACACCCTAATGCACTGAAGAATGACCTGGGGAGTTGTTTGGTACTGTAGCAGAGGCAGTATCATTGGTTGGTTATTGGCCTCGCTCACACATGAAAGACAGGGTGTCTTCTCGGTGTCTCCTGTGTCCACTGTGTGTCGCGCAGCTCGCAATTCATTTTCAATGGGAGTCACGTGGTTTTGACGAAAACGGCCTTACTTGATGGCTCTGTTCTGCCCTCCTGCCCCCCCCCCCCCCCCCCATCGAGCAGAGCTGTTCTGTCAAAACCACTTGACTCCCATTGAACATGAATTGCGAACTGCTCTGCCCCCCCCCCCCCCCCCCCTCCCCCCAGAGCAGAGACGGAACACGTGTTCTGAATACCTCTCGGTGCACAGCAGGTCTGAATGCCAGTTCCGAGGCCAGAGACGCGTGGGGGGGGGGTGGGGGTTCCGAGGTTAATGAGCTCAGGCTGTGAGCGTTTGTCAATGATGAGAGGTGACAATGGGGGCTGAGTGAGCGCCGTCACACACCACTAACACCACTCGAGTCCACTTGGCTCTACATGAGCAGTGGTACACGCTGACTGACCCTCAAAGAATAGGCCGGGTGAAGCCTGGCCTGTTTTCTCTCGGGTTGGCTTTGAGGACCTGGTCATGGATTGGCTGCCCCGAGTCTGAACCCATACTCTGAAACGCCACCGGCTAAGCCAATGGGAGGGCCTTTCTAAGCCCTGAAAGGCCGCAACGCCAAGCCCCCCGGTAAGGCTATCCCAACGTTGAAGCTGCCACCACTACCTACTGGCGGAAAGTGGAACTGCAGCACGGAGGTGGACGGACGTTCAGTGACGCCACGTGCGTAACGTGCGGGGTCCGGGCTTAACTTCCGCTCACTCGAGCCATTGAGTTATAATTTCTTTTTTTTTTTAAAGATATTTTTTTGCGGCTTACGCCTTTTATTGGTTTTTGAAGGGACAGACAGTAGGCTGACAGGAAACGGGAGAGAGATGGGGGAAGACATGCAGTAAAGGCCGTGTCGGGCTCGGGAGTCGAACCCGCGGCACACTGCGACTGGATTACCAGTCGGGTGCCCAGATGGTTACGCCACCGCCTGGGCCATTGAGTTATAATTGATATGATATGATATGATATAGTACTTTATTGTCAGTTCACACTGAAATTTGTCTTGCGACACAGCAGCCAAGTATGCAGAGCACACACATTTGAAAGAACAAGACAATTTACATACTGTACATAAAGACATGAAGACAAGAGCAATATCCACCGCTTAGATTACCCTGTGGCTACTACAACTCCTGATTAAGCCTCGAGGTTGACTGGTGGACAAAGGACCTCTTTAGTCTGACCTTATTGTATGCTGGTACACCATATCCCCTTCCTGAAGGTAGCAACCTATATTCTCCATACAACACATGCTTAGTATTAGAGGGGATATTCCTTGCTAACCTTAGGATACGTGGATGTATAAAGTTTCTGAAGTTGTTGCCCAACAATCTTTGAACAAAATGTTCAGTTGCAGCAGTTGTGACTTTAGGGCTGCAGACAAACATCCATACCATACCAGGTGGTACTACAGTACTGAAGAACACTCATAATAACAGAAGTGAAAATTGTACTTCCGGCAGTCTTCCGGGTGCTTCAAAACGCCACTGAGCAACTTCCATCGAAATGAATAGCAAGGGGGGGGGGGGGCTAACGCTCCGGTTCGGTGTCTATCCTTGTATTACTCTATGCGCAACGCGGAAGTGTTAACCCAGACTCTGCAACGCCGCAGTTACGCAGTATAACTCCCATAAAATGGTGGTCAATGATGTGGCTAGCCCTGTCTGCCACATATTCAATGCCAGTATAGCAAGTGGTGTATTTCCGGAGGGGTGGAAAGAAGCAAAAGTAACTCCTCTGCCAAAAAATACAAATGATAATTTCAGTGGAAAAAACAGTCGTCCAATCAGTCTGTTGCCGATCCTCAGCAAACTATTGGAAAGAATTATAACTGACCAAATACAAAGCTTTTTTACAGTGAATAAACTATTTTCAAACTTTCAGCATGCTTACCGCGAAGGACATTCAACTGGTACAGCACTAACACAGATAACGGATGACTGCTTAAGACATATAGATAATAAAAAGGTAGTGGGCGCAGTACTATTAGATTTTAGTGCAGCTTTCGACGTTATAGATCATACTTTATTATTGAACAAACTGAAATGTTATAATTTTTCACATAATGCTATAGAATGGTTTAAAAGCTATTTGTCAAGCAGGAAACAGTATGTTTTTTACAATGGCAGTTTTTCACAAGTGGGACAGCTACAGTGTGGGGTACCACAGGGCAGTTGCTTAGGTCCTGTTTTATTTTCCATTTTTACCAATGACTTACCATTAGTTTTAGATCAGACAACAGCAGTAATGTATGCTGATGATACAACTCTATATATGCCAGCAAAATCAATTGATTATCTAACAGCCACTATGAACATAGAATTACAATCTGTCATAACATGGGTCAATAGTAATAAACTAGTTCTTAATTTAGCAAAAACAAAAAGTATTGTATTTGGATCAAAGTTTGCGATGAAAAATAAACCTCTGTTGAATCTATTAGTCAAAGGGATGCCAATCCAACAGGTAGAGGAGACAAAATTGCTAGGCATCATTTTAGATAGTAAATTAACATGGTCAAAGCAGGTTGATAAGACTGTTGCAGCAATGGGAAGAAGTCTGTCTGTTATTAAGAGATGTTCCAAATATATACCACAACAATGCATTCCCCAAATTGTGCAAACACTGGCACTCACTCATTTGGATTATTGTCCAATGGTATGGTCTAGTGCTGCAAAAAAGGACTTAGTGAAATTACAATTGGTCCAAAACAGAGCTGCACGTATTGCTCTGTGCTGTACAAAAAGAACAAACACCAACAGAATGCACGCCACTTTGGGATGGCCACTGATTGAGGACAGACTTCATATTTCCCTGCTGTCTTTTGTCAAAGGTATTATTACATCTAAAGTTCCGGCTGTCCTGTATTGCAGGCTGAAGTTCAGCTCTGACGAACACACCTACAATACTAGACATTCAGCACAAGGTCTTTTTACGTTTCCCATCTCAAAAACTAATGCAATGCAACACACAGTAATATATAGAGCAATGAAAGAGCTGCATAGTCTTCCATCACAAATCAGACAGGCAACAAGTAAATCAGATTTTAAAAATAAGTTAAAGAAATATCTCATGTCACTTGCTTTTTGAGTCATTGAGCACTGTTTAAAATATTTCATACTGTAACGGTAGGCTACTCAAACTGAAATTGTATATATATGCAATGTTATTAATCACTTGTTTTATATTTAGTTGTATTTTTTTTTTTTTAACTGTTTTTCTTACAGTCTTGTAAAATGTATTTCATATGACTGTATTGATTGTAATGTATTTTATGTGTGGACCCCAGGAAGAGTAGCTGCTACTAAGGTAGTAGCTAATGGGGATCCAAATAAACAAACAAATAAACAAACAAACAAATGGGCGCCCATCGAAACCCAGGCTCTGCAAAAAAGAGACTTCCATAACTCTACGGCGGCTAATGCTATGAGCTAACTGGAGCTACAGAACAAAACGCAGTGAACGAACCAACAAAAAGCACGTCGGAAATGAACGCAAACAACGGCCGCGAGGTTGTCACTGAGAATCGTATACGTAAAAACAATAACAAAAAAATAATAGGAAAAATAATTTAAAAAAACGGTGGGCACAACGGAGAGCGCTTGATTCACCTGGGAGTTAATGATACGTTGTGTCATTCTTGTTTCATATTTGATTTATTTTATATAAACAAATCAACATTAATACATTATATTCTAATAGAAGAATAATTGACTTTATCGATTAGTCTCATTAACCACCTTTTTTGTGTTGTACAATGGTGGCATGCAGAAATTGCCAAAAGATTCGATCTACAAGCTCTCAACACGTTGCGATGCAACGCATTGTGAGCTGGTAGGTCAGCTATATTCAGTATAAAGATTGAACTAGATGTTAGTTGGGCTGGGCTGCAAACAGATTTATTAGCTTCGTTACAGATTTATTAGCCATTTAGGCTAATGGTGGGCTGTTTCTCCAATCCCGCAAGCTCGGAAATGTCATGTTGTCGATACGGTGGCTGTTTATTTCCCCCCGTGATATGACTAATGCTGCGTCGATGTTGCGAGATTTACGATTTGTGACGAGAAGTAGATGTTTAAACTACTCGTAGCGCGTAGCGCGCCACTGAGTGGCGCGCCACTGGGTGGCGCGCTACGAGCTTGTAGGTCTGTTATTTTTGAAAAATCGAAGAATGACATAGCTTTTTCAGAAAACTCAGGATGTAGAAGACATTTATAGAATCGTTCCCAGCAGGCGCGCAGTTGGGGGGGGGGTGGATGGGGGGGGGATAATCACCCTCAGTTTTATGAGGTGGGGGGATCGTCCCCTCCACCTTTTGAGCGGCAGAAAACCCCCTTTTTCTTTTTTTCATGCGTTCCTCCTGCAACACTACTTGCTAAGTTTCGTGGCTCCACTACACCACGGTGCTCTGCTCTGACACAGCTGTAGTTGCCCTTCCCTCTCTCTCCCGTCTCCACCGTCTGGTAGTAGCAGAGTCACGTGTATACTGTCAACATTATTTTGTTTTGAAACAAAAGCGCACCCCCCAAACTGTTAACACAATTGTCTGGGACAGGACCACAGGTGGCGAGCGCAGAGGTGACGTCGTGAGTGACGTCAGAGGCTCGGAGGAGCAGAGGCTCAGAGTGCAGGAGTAAATGGCACTGACGTGGCAATCTCTGACTTTGCCAGTGGATTGTGAACAGAATGTAAATAAGGATGGTGGTTTCATGTGGATCTCTGACTTTATGTGGCCAACCTATGATAACATTCATCAGTGACTGTCGTCTCCATATAGAGTTTATGCGCATGCATGAAGTGAGTGGCAAAGTGAGTTTAACGTTGTTTAATGTTGTTTTATCTGAAAAAGCTATGTTTCTATGTCAGTCGTTCTTCGATTTTTCAAAAATAGCAGACCTACAAGCTCGTTGCGCGCCACTCGGTGGCGCGCTATGAGCTTGTAGATCTGCTATTTTTCAATAGCTAAAGCATAACATAATGCTAACACCAAAAGGGGTTCCCGCCCCGAGAATGGGTTAATGCAATCAGATAGGACTTTTCTGTTTGGATCTATGGGCTGTCACTTAGTAAAGGTTCCCACATAACTTCTGGGGTATGACGATGATGATGATGATGTCGTGCGCATACCCTCTATATCGGCGAAATGTTTCAGCCCGAGTGGGTTTCAGGGACTTACTTCCTCGGCCTACTGGCAGTTTGTACAAGAATGTTGCCGCTGATTGATCCAGTGATTGGCGGAAGGCCCCTCTCTATCCTGATTGGATGAAGGCTGGGCCACCTAGCCAAAAACGAAACCTACGTTTTTTTGACCCCAGGGGTTAACTGGGGACAGGGAGAAACTCCTTATATATTATTATATGAGTTTCTCATATAAATGTAAATGGCGAGTTTGTACTTCTGCCCTCTGGGAGAAGATACAAAGAACCAAAGTGGAAGTACATCAGATTTAAGAAATCGTTTGTACCAGCATCAACTAAGATGTTGAACAAGGCTCTGAAACAGCAGTAACTGTGTGAGGCTAGATTATCCACATCATGTGTGCAATGGTGTAATGTTGTGTCTTCCTCTGTAATGTATTTTGTTTGTCATTGATTTTTTATGTGTGGCTGTAGCAGGGGTGAAAGCCCAAGACACATTTCCCTTGTGGACAATAAAGTTTACCTTGACCTTGATATGGTCAGCACATTCTATAGTAGGGAGGATTTATCAAAACAAAAAAAGAAGTGATATTTGAATTAAGTGAAATCACATACCTTTAACCTACTGTAGATGGCTCTGCCAGCACAAAGTTTCTCCGTTACAGATCATGTATTTCCGACTGAAACAAAGTGTCGACGTGACACGTGGTGGAGACTCTCGTCTCTCGGGGGGAGACTCTCATGCCGTAGTAAACCACAGCGTGAAGGATGGGATCTGGCACGTTAAATCAATATGGTAGCAGTGCAGAACTCGTCCCTGGAGCTTCCACGTGTATTTATATGTTACGGCTCTCTTGTTAACCTGGAAAGACGAGGTGAAGCGAGACAGCAGGACTCGAGAGATGTTGTGTAAAGTGTCACTTCCCCTGCAGGGTGATGGAGCTCAGATCGTTGACGACGGCGGCGGCGTCGTCTGTCGCTGGTCGGCCTCGAGAGATAGAAGAAGTTATTACCCCCGCACGGCTATCATCAACCATACAAACCTCTCTCTTCCCCCATCATCAGCTCTAGAGTGATGATGGCGTGATTCTCGGTCAGATCAAGACATGGTTCTTTTCTGTTTGGTTAAAGAGAAATATACAGAGACAGCTCGATGACGCACAGCAGGGACGTGGATAGGCTCATGGTTTATGTCATAAAGAGCAGTATTAAAAGGTTGTTCAGCTGCATGATGAATTCTGGTCTCCACTTTTGTATCGTGTTTATGACCTAGTGCAGGAGCGGGCGACTTTGACGATGGAGGGGGCCACTATATTTCCACACTCACTCCAGAGGGGCCACATTGCACACGGTATACTGTCGTAGGAAAAATAGCAGATCTACAAGCTCAAAACGCGTCGCACTGCGACGCGTTTTGAGCTTGTAGATCTGCTATTTTCTCTGCCAGTTGCCCATGCATGACCTAGTGGACATACTATACTACCCTACACAAAGCCAAAGTGCAGTAACAACGTATTTGTGACACACCTACTTATTTGTGTATCCCAAAGATCAAATTAGATTTTGGGGGAAATAAACTAATTTACAGAAGGAGGAGAGGACACTGGAACAGCACGGACATTTAGAGCCTTTTATTAGGTGCTAAGTATACAGAACCACTAACGTTTCCACCTTGCGGTCTTCATCAGAGTCATGTCATGAAGTAATTTACCTCAAGAACATATTTACACTTAGTATAATATCACTTAATTGCCCATATCTAATTTGACTGACCAGTTTAAACACTTAATATGTATGGTATGGATAAAAAGAAAATCACACCCGTGTGAAGTAAGTGGTGCAACTCCGTGTGGGGGTCTCCGGAGGGGGGGGGGGGTGGTTCCAGGGTGTGATTTTTCCAGGGTGCCGGCGAGCCGCCCCACGTCCGAAACGGTTGAGAAATGACAGAGTTACCGTGTGGTCCCTCTACTGTACTGTACTGTACTGTACTGTACTGGCACACCCGAAATCACCATATATACAGTTAATATGTGCGTGTGTTTGTGTGTGTGTTAGGTTGCGCACAGGTGGTGAAAAACAACCATGCTGTTTTCGTGCTCAGACGCACCCACACACACGTAGTCACTTAAGGAAGTGGTTGCACCACTTAAAAATAAGTAAATCAACTTGCTGCTAAATTGACTACCGGTAATCTACAGTCAAGTGTAGAATCTCATTTAATTTGATCTCCCTGGCTGACGCAAGTGCTAGGGACCTTGCATCTGTCAAAAAAGCACAGTCCACATGTATCATAATCCCATTATATTTAATTTGAGACAAAAAAAAGTCTCAAATAAATTGAGATTAATTAGGTGTCTTAATGTCGATCTTAGCCCCACTGGGTACAGCATGGGACTCTGAAGGAATGGCTCCCACCGTCGCCACAGAGAACGCTCCCTTTAGCACAGAGTACTCACAGTACTCACACAGGGGAAATACCAGCTCCAGGAGACCATTGTTTTAGCATCGATACTGCATCACGCATGACGGGCTGACCTCTAACATAGTGTTTCTCTTCATAGCCCACACTCCCTTTCTGTGTCAGTGTGACGACGAGTGGTGCATAGTCTGCATACCTTCACTATACTCAAGACTCGCATGCTTCTGTTTGAGAGTGTGTACAGTATGTGACCCTGAATTTAGATACAGTATTTAGGCCTGACGTCGAAATAAAAACAAAGTTCGCTCTGAAAGAATATATATTCAAAGATTTGTGCCGCATTTTTACGATTTTTCAAAAATAGCAGACCTACAAGCTCGTAGCGCGCCACTCGGTGGCGCGCTATGAGCTTGTAGATCTGCTATTTTTCAATAGCTAAAGTATAACATAATGCTTAGT
Organism: Electrona antarctica; assembly: GCF_951216825.1. NCBI lineage: Eukaryota > Metazoa > Chordata > Actinopteri > Myctophiformes > Myctophidae > Electrona > Electrona antarctica. Next base: position 52,545,670 of record NC_136792.1, on the reverse strand, counting down.
TGAAACACCAAAACTGGTTCCTGTACAGAATGGATTAAAGCTGCTATCAGCAATAATATGTCAACATTTTAAATAACCTTTTTTTTTTGTATTCAGACAGCCAGCAATGGGTAAAACGTTCCCCCCCAAAAAAAATGTAGTCTCTGTGACACGTCTATAGGGGCCGCAATCTGCATTCAAAGATTTTCCTAGAAGATTTGTCATTGGTCGATTTGCCTGTCTACTTCCTGATTGGTTAGTCATTTCGACCAATGACATTGGCGTAACAACCAAACTGGGAGAAGAAGGGGGTGACATAATAAAAAATAATTTGACTCATTCTGACACAGCGGATGCTGTTGTCATGTCTCTCGTTCTGACACAGCGGATGCTGTTGCCATGTCTCTCGTTCTGACACAGCGGATGCTGTTGTCATGTCTCTCGTTCTGACACAGCGGATGCTGTTGCCATGTCTCTCGTTCTGACACAGCGGATGCTGTTGCCATGTCTCTCGTTCTGACACAGCGGATGCTGTTGCCATGTCTCTCGTTCTGACACAGCGGATGCTGTTGCCATGTCTCTCGTTCTGACACAGCGGATGCTGTTGTCATGTCTCTCGTTCTGACACAGAGGATGCTGTTGTCATGTCTCTCGTTCTGACACAGAGGATGCTGTTGTCATGTCTCTCGTTCTGACACAGAGGATGCTGTTGTCGTGTCTCTCGTTCTGACACAGAGGATGCTGTTGTCATGTCTCTCGTTCTGACACAGAGGATGCTGTTGTCATGTCTCTCGTTCTGACACAGTGGATGCTGTTGTCACGTCTCTCGTTCTGACACGGCAGATGCTGTTGTCGTGTCTCTCGTTCTGACAGCGGATGCTGTTGTCGTGTCTCTCGTTCTGACGCAGCGGATGCTGTTGTCATGTCTCTCGTTCTGACACAGCGGATGTTGTCGTCATGTCTCTCGTTCTGACAGCGGATGCTGTTGTCATGTCTCTCGTTCTGACACAGCGGATGTTGTCGTCATGTCTCTCGTTCTGACACAGCGGATGTTGTCGTCATGTCTCTCGTTCTGACACAGCGGATGCTGTCGTCATGTCTCTCGTTCTGACACAGCGGATGCTGTTGTCATGTCTCTCGTTCTGACACAGCGGATGCTGTTGTCATGTCTCTCGTTCTGACACAGCGGATGCTGTTGTCATGTCTCTCGTTCAGCAACGCTAACTAACCTTCCTCCTCTCATCTGTCCTCAGGCCATGGTGGCGTGTTACCCGGGCAACGGGACAGGGTACGTTCGTCACGTCGACAACCCCAACGGTGATGGCCGCTGCATCACCTGCATCTACTATCTCAACAAGGACTGGAATATCGAGGTATATTTCACACAGTTCACTCTGACTCACGGTTATTGGACCGGTCCGGTTCTTTGTGGACCCGTATACAAATATTAACATTATCGCATGCATAACTAAGCTTCTATGAACCTTTTAAAGATGGGGCCCAATCGAAGGCCCAAAAAGGCCCAATCGAAATGACAGTGATGTAGTGAAGTCACAATATCACCCCTCCCCCTTTATCATACAACAATAGCTGTGGGTGTGGCTTCAGTTCAGGTGGATCACCACCCATCACATGATCATCTGGCGCTATGATTATACTAGGAGAAAAAAAAGTGTACAGAAAGTGGTAAAATTGGGTTTTTATGTGGCCACACCCACCAGTTCATTAAAGGACCACTTTTCAACTTCTCTTCCTATAATTGGTCCTCACTAATGTTCATGATAAAATACCACCATTCTTTCCTACTCAGTCTGTGTCTCATAGGAAGGCTGTGGGCAGTTCAGAAACCCGTCCACCAGTGACATCATCGATGGTGAATCCAAGCTAATAGAAACTGCAGGCTTTCTTTTCCTGAAATGCAAAAGTTGAAGCCATCGTTCTCACGATAATACAAATCTAAATATTTTAAAACAAATCTTGTTTAAAAAAAAATCTGCCTAATGATGATGTCACTGGTGGACGGGTGTCCGAACTGCCCAAAGCCCTCCTATGAGACACAGACTGAGTAGGAAATAAATGGTGGTGTTTTATCATGAACATTAGTGAGGACCAATTATATGACGAGATGTTGAAAAGTGGTGAAGTGGTCCTTTAAGTATGCCTGATGATCATGTTTTAGGGGAGGGGGAAATCACGGTACTCCATCTTTTCTTTTTTTTGGGGGGGGGCTTTTGCCTTTATTTGATATATATATATTATTATTATTTTTTAATTATTATTGTTTATGGAGGGACAGACAGTAGGCTGACAGGAAATGGGGGGAAGACATGCAGTAAAGGCCGTCGGGATCGGGAGTCGAACCCGCGGCACACTGCCAGACTGGATTACCAGCCAAGGTGCTGTCGGGTAGAAACCTTGTACCAAAGCACCAATGGACCCAATTCTTAATGGCGGCGGTGGCTCAGGGGTAGAGTGGTGCGATGGCAACCGCAAGGTTGCCAGTTCAAACCTGGGCTCCCCCAGAGTTAGTGTCGAAGTGTCCTTGAGCAAGACTCTGAACCCCAAATTGCTCCTGATGTGCTGGTTGGTGCCTTGCATGGTTTCCGCCGCCATCGGTGTATGAGTGTGTGTGTGTGTGAATGGGTGAATTGATGCACAATCTATGTAAAGCGCCTTGGATAAAGGCGCTATATAAATGCACCATTTACCATTTTAATACTTTTCATTGGTTCTATATTCATAAAAAAAAGACAGAATGAATCACTTTTTTAAAAAATAGCAAAGATTGCAGATCTACACGCTCACTCACAAAGAAATGTACATAGACTGTTTCTGCTATATTGCAGCGGCATAACTCGGTGTATTAGACCAATCGCCCCGTCGGATTCGGTCGGCAGTTTGGGTTCAATGTCCCCGACCCGTCCTGTTGGTGACCCGGGGCGCCCGGGGTCTCTGTCGCCTCGAAAACCCATTTCCCCGTCTCGTGAACCCGGCAGCAGCCTCGAACCAAAGAGTAATACAACTCTTAGCGGTGGATAACTCGCGCTTACGCGTTGATGAAGAATGCAGCTAGCTGCAAGAAGTAATGTGAATTGCAGGACACATTGATCATCGACACTTTGATTGCACCTTGCGGCCGCCTTTATGACCAAAGTCATTAAATGCCAGCCGCTCCTCCAGACCATAATCTACTTGGTTGTAAGAGGCGTCCAACAACTCGGGATGCCAAAAAATGCAACTAAACGGATTGCAAAATGTTGTGCAATCTCTTCTACTATCGGTAGCCACCAAATATGGCAAAGACTTAAGGTCATTACACACTGGCGAATTAGCGACGCGAATTAAAAATTCGACACCGGAGCGAACACCGGAGCGAACAAATAAAGAGCGAAAACGGTCGCACATTCGCACATTCGCACATTCGCCACTGATGTGGAAGCTTGCATTGACTTCAATTGGTTTTAAAAAAAGGCGAATTATTCGCACGAATAATTCGCGTCGCTAATTCGCCAGTGTGTAATGACCTTTATACTTGTACCCCTGAAGAGTGTGTGTGTGTGTGTGTGTGTGTGTGTGTGTGTGTGTGTGTGTGTGTGTGTGTGTGTGTGTGTGTGTGTGTGTGTGTGTGTGTGTGTGTGTGTGTGTGTGTGTGTGTGTGTGTGTGTGTGTGTGTGTGTGTGTGTGTGTGTGTGGAATGCGACCCCAATCAGCTGACTGCTCACTCAGTGTGAATGGCCTGGCTGCTCAACAGTGTGTGACCCGAATGCGACCCCAATCATCTGCAGGGGTCAATGGGTCGTGCTACAGACAGTCGTACTCTAAAAACAGACATATTTATCACAAAAGATTGTTTTGTGATGATTAGGCCCCTCCCACTGCCACACCCCTTTTTTGGAAGACGTCATGACCAGTTAGTTACTCAGCAAAATGCTGTGCAAATTTGTATGTCTACTTGGAAGTTATGCACCTTTTTATGATAGGCCACTCCCATTGCATTTGCACCACCCCTTTTAGTCAATTGGTATGAAAGCACTTGACCTTCATGCAACATTTCAGCCCCCTACAGCATATATTGTAGCTGCTAGAAGAGGGTCATTTAGGAACATTTGGCCAACCGCTGGCGGCCATTTTGAAGAATGGCTGCCACGCCCACTAGGATGAGAATTTTGCGATGGCCCAATATCCAGTTTGTTGTTCCCAATATATCTGTCAACACTTCTGCCAAATTTGGCGCTTCTTTCATAAACTGAACGATAGGTTAGCTATGCCGCCTCACTACTAGTTCTGTGCGACACTGTTGCGTGCCTAAATAGGCCGTTCATTTATGAAAACAGTCTTGCGTTGCCAGACTGTTGCCTCTTGCAATTTTCAAATGCTTACGTCATACAGTCTGGGGGCGACTGTGGCTCAAGAGGTAGAGCAGGTCGTCCAATGATCCATGGGTCCTCCTGTCTACATGTCGAAGTGTCCTTGGGCAAGACACTGAACCCCAATTGCTCCCGATGTGCTGGTTGGTACCTTGCATGGCTTCTGCCGCAATCGGTGTATGAATGTGTGTGTGAATGGGTGAATGTAATGCACCATCTATGTAAAGCGCCTTGGATAAAGGCGCTATATAAATGCACCATTTACCATTTACAGTTTGGATCAACGATCAAGATTGTGGAATAGTCGTGTGGCTACACGAGACTAATGGAAACATAAAAAGTCGAAATAGGAGATGCAAGGTTTCTGCCCAACAGCAACGACGTATTCATGGAACACCATAAAAACACTGTCTGGGGGAATTTCACTACTAGGGGACATTGCATTACTATAGGGGGACAGCTTGGATACTTATAATACAAGTTTATTTCCTTTCAGCTACTGATATTCCCAAACACTGCAACAGGAAATGAATTTGGGCCCATTTAGAATGTTTATGTTGTCGAGTGTGAAAAGGCTGTATGTCAAAGATCCTGACATAACGCGTGTGCGTTAGGGCATTCACTTCTAGTAATTTTTACTAGTTGACTAGTTGCCTAGTTTACTAGTCGACTAGTTGTTTAACTACCTATGTAAAAAATAAAAAATCTTTTTTTTTTTCTTTTTTAGAAATAAACATTTGTACATTTAAAAACTGTGTACATTGGTGACTATAACTATAATCTACCTGATCTTGAGGCCTACAAAATCAGGGGAAAAAAAATAAAATAAAAAATACACTTTTTTATTTTATTTTCTTATCAACTAGTCAACTAGTACCAACAAGGTCGACTAGTGGATTTACTAGTCGACTAATAAACTAGTCGACTAGTTGCTTAATGCCCTAGCGTGTGTGTGTGCGCGCGCGCGTGTGTGATGAATGAATGAATGACAGCCTGCCAAACATTTTCAGTGGTGAGATGAGTTCTTCTTTAATCCCTGTGTGTGTGTCTGTTGTGTTTTAGGAGCAAGGAGGCCTCCTGCAGATCTCTCCTGAAGGTAAAAATGTGATGGTGAACATTGAGCCTCTGTTTGACCGGCTGCTTATCTTCTGGTCTGACCGCAGGAACCCACACGAGGTCAAGCCGGCCTTCGCCACTCGGTCAGTACATTGATAATGTACCGCTTTCTACAAACACTCCCACACACGCATATAGGGCTGAAATATTACTTGATGATTCATTCTCAAGCAAATAATTGCAATTAACAATTTAAAGCAGGGGTGGGAAACTGGCGGCCCGGGGGCCACATGCGGCCCCCAGCTTCACTTAATGCGGCCCGCAGGTTAATATCAGAATACTGATATAGTATTGATTTCAGCTGTTACAATTCCAAACCCGCTTTAATTACTTCATGACTAGTATTAAATGACTAGTACTTAATGACTAGTATTAAAATGTTAACATAACTATAACTAAATGCATTTGAAATTCAATAAAAAAGTTACTTTTCAGGATTCCAATTCAAAATAGCAAAAATTATTCAGGTTTTCAGTTCAATTTTAGCAAAAATAGCTGATCTACAAGCTCAAAACGCGTCACATTGCGACGCGTTTTGTGCTTGTTGATTGGCTATTTTTGCTACGACAGTAATATGCAATGTGGCCCTCTGGAGTGAGTGTGGAAATATATTGGCCCTCTCCATCGTCAAAGTTGCCCAGCCCTGATTTTGTTTCATGACATTAATTTTCATTTATTTTTATTTAATTATTTTTTTAAAGTTTTATGACCTCAATTACACTACACCCAAAAAACTGAACTTTGAACGTTCAGTGGATTTTCTGTGGTCTGGAGTTTTCTCTGTGGTTTGGAAGCCTGTTGAGCTGCAATGAAAACAGGCAAAACAGTGACATCTGATGGCAAATCCCATTGACATATATGGGATTTGCAGGCTGTGACATCACAAACAGTAGGACAATCAGAGCACTTGTTTGAGCCAGAAAAACCCCAGACCACAGAAAATCTACTGAATGTTCAAAGTTCAGGGTTTTTGGGTGCAATTGAGCTCAGAAAACCTAAAAGAAAGTTTGTAAGAAAAATTACAAAAACATTTTTTTTAAGTCACAATCCCTTTAACCATTTCCGTCCGTAGGACGTGTCCACACGTCCTAGGGGTCCCAATCAACACGTCCATAGGACGTCTGTAGAATTTTTTACTTTTTTTTAATTTGTCAGTTCGCCTTTCGGCTACCGTATGATACGGGCTCTGGGCTCATGTTAGCTTACCGTTGACTTAGCTGTTAGTGCGGCAGAAAGAATGACTCGTCTCTCCTAATCCAGGGCGCTCTCCGTGGTTTTGAACTGATCGATATACTAGCGCTTCATTTCTGCTCCTCATCCGTCTCTCCCGCAAAATATGAACGCTTTTTGGATCATATATCGTATAAATTAAAACGATAGCAATGTAAGCTAGCAATGTAAAGAACTATTTTTTTGCGGATTGTTTCTGGGTCGTGGGTTTCAGAGTAAAAGCGGGCATGTCTTTCCGGCACCCCAGAGCTCCTATTTTGAAGGAATCCCGGCACCGATTGTGTTAATAGTGTTCTGGCATTGAACTTTGGTCCATATAAATACAAATGTGTTTGGCTTTGCCTTTAATGACTGACTCTACCTTGCGCTGTTTTCATTACTGACTAATATAGCATTCAATCAATAAAATAAAAAAAACACAGCTGGGAACCAAACCCAGGGCTCCATTTTGTCACCGCTAAACCCCTTATCCCTAAACTTCTTTGCCTTTTTTTTTACTATTTTGAAAAACATTTTTGAATAGTTCAACTAGCCAATCTAAATTGACACATTGTGAGCTTGTAGACTGGCCATTTTAACTATTCAAAAATGCTTTGCAAAATAGTAAAAAAAAATAAAATAAAAAGACAAAGAGGTTTATGGATAAGGGGTTTAGCGGTGACGAAAATGGAGCCCCCAGTCGTTTTTATTTTATTTTTTGTTAAAAGGAAAGGGGGTTTTCTTGTGCCCCATTGGATCGAGCTATAGAGAGTTCCAGAGAGATAATGTCCATTAATGAGAGGATCCATTGTGAGACCTCAAGTTTATGGGGAGGTTTCCATCTTAGGACGAGCAGTTTAATGGAGCCCCCAGTCTTCATTGGGAAACCTGCAGGGTATTGTCTGCTTGTCACTGCACTGGCATCTCCTAATGGTCCGTTTTAGCCAGGAAATCATCTGGGGAGAACCTGCACATGTGCACATTCCGAACATAGTTGTATACTTTATAGACAGAGTAACTGCGTTCAGACAGACTTGTGTCAGTTGCAACGTTTCGTACTGCCTGCTAACCCTACAACTAAACATAAAAGACATCTTGTATCTCAGTGGGACTGCAGCTGTATCAATAAATAAAAATAACCTTTGCACACACTTGAACCCTAGCGGCCCTTTTCTAGTCATGTTGTAAAAGGTGAACACTGAACATACAGCAAATATTGTAGATCAGTCAATAGAATATAGTATATAGGCTATAGGGTTATACAAGTTGTTAAGACCGGTCTGTGCATTGCGGCACAGCAGCACACACCCGTTCACTCACACAGAGCATTGCTGAGTCCACCATCCTCTGCAAGACTGCACATCACAGGAAGAGTTTCCATAGCACATAGAATGACAGTAAAGTTGTTTGTGAAACAAGAACACGTTCTATCTGCTATTTCACTCCTAAATCGTGTTGTATCTCCTATGTATGCTATGTCACTCTGAAAAATGTATGGGCAGGGTAGGGGTCCTTAAAATGAAAAGGGAACCACTCTATTTTAAATGGCACAAAGTTCAAGGGTGTTCAGGTAGCAACACTACAGGCGGCAGCGGAACTCTTGTGGTTGGGAGCTCCTTTGACGAGCGTGGGCAGCAATACAATCAAACAAAGTAAAAGATTATATAATTAACAATGACTGGTCTAGGGGCACGGTGGCACAGTCGGTAGTGCTGTCGCCTCACAGCTAGAAGGTCATGGGTTCGATTCCCGCTGTGGGCGCTGGGGGCGTGTTCCCTCCTCCGTGTCATCAGTGCCCATACCCGAGGGTGGGGTTGGCGAAAGGGCCTTTCTATGTTCTCCCCGTGTCCCCTAGGGTAGGTACCCACACAAAAACATGCAGTAATCCTGGTCTCTAAACTGCCTCCCCCTGGCCAGCCGGGGCGCCTGATGGAGGGGAAAGGAACTGGTCGGAATAACGTGTTCCTTCCACGCGCTACGTCCGGCCAGGGAAATTCCCCCCTGTCAGGTGAAAAGAAGCAGCTTAGACTCCTCATGCATAGAAGGAGGCATGAGGTCAGTCCGCTGCCCCCCAGGTTGGCAGAAGAAGTGTAGCGCCCAGGATTACATTAGATAATTGGCACTGGGTGAAAAAACTGGGTTACAAAATCGTGGGATAAAAATTATTAAGTAACAATGACTGGTGAGTTGCAGTGAGTGACGCTGCATGCTGCGTTTGGGAATGTGAGCTCACTTCTCTCTCCTTCTCCCCTTGGACCGACTGCTGGGGGGCAAGGTGGGGCTTGAGACAGGAAATACGTGTTTCCTGGGGGGGGGGGGGGGGGGGGTGTAGGAGGGCGGAGGCGGTTTCTACGATGGGGGAGGAAGGTTCGACTGCAAGACTCGTGCTGCCCTGGGGTGTGGTGGGGGGGGGGGGGGGGGGGGTGCACGAGAGACAGGAATAAACAATGCAGGCCCTCCGTCCGGAGAGACGGGAATGAAACCGTCCACATTAAACCTCCGCTGCCTGGCCGACACGTCTGCTTTTATTTTATATTCTTCTTTTGTGGCTTTCGCCTTTTTTATTATTATTTTTTATAGAGGATGAACAGACGGTAGGCTGACAGGAAATGGGGAGAGAGATGGGGGGGGGGGGGGGGGGGGGGGTCTGACATGCAGTAAAGGCCGTCGGGGATCGGGAGTTGAACCGGCGGCCAGACTTGGACTACCGGCCATGGTGCCTGGACCGCTAGGCCACGGCCGAGGCACACGTCTGCTTTTCTGATGCGTTGAGCAGACCGACCCCTTTAGCATGCGTCTGGACACAGACACACTATTTCATTCATTCATTCATTCATTCATTCATTCTTTCATTCATTCACTCACATTCATGTTATATCTGTGTCTTCACAGCTATGCCATCACTGTCTGGTACTTTGATGCCAAGGAGAGGGCAGAGGCCAAGGAGAAGTACCGATTGGGTGAGATAGTCTTCTTTCTTGTTGTTTTTTCCTCACTATGCCTTACCTTTTGGGCAATTCAATTCCTGAGTCGAGTTAATCACCAGTAAGACGCCTGAGGGCGAGAAGCGACCTCGCCCCAAAGGGCGAGGTCGCGTGCACGCATCCGCCTGGGTGACAGCAGACTGCTGGGCGAGCGCTGGCGCTTTGGCATGTGGGGTCAGATCAACATATCCGCCTGGGTGACAGCAGACTGCTGGGCGAGCGCTGGCGCTTTGGCATGGGGTGGTCAGATCATAATTTTCGGGCCTGTTGAGAACTCTAGTTTTCGCCGGCTGCCGGGCACGGCTGCACTAATAACTTTGGGGCAGGCCCGTCTAGAGTTTGAATGGTCAGGTATCAGTCAAAAGGGAGACATTGACGAGGAGGGATGGATGCGGAAGGATCAACATATGGAATGTCAGGACAGGTCAGCTCCATATATGGAGATCTAAGGGTTAACTGCGAGGTCGCAACTGAAGTCCTATATCAGTGATTCCCACTAACGTGCTTCTCCTCTATCTACAGCAGCCGGTCAAAAGGGAGTTCAAGTGCCTGTCCCTCAAAACAGCAAGACCTAATCACTGGGCGGAGCTTCTCTGAACATGTGACAAGGCCTACCGCGGCTGCTATTGGACAGTACAGTCATAGAGGGAGAATGCCGGGCGAACTTGTCAATCAAGACGTCAAGCTCCATCCCCGCTCTGTGGATGTCAACTGTCACAAGTGTCAGTCCTCCTTCGCAAGCTTCTCAGCATCTGATTGGTACGCTGAGCAAGCCGAGTGTCTCTGATTGGTACGCTGAGCAAGCCGAGTGTCTCTGATTGGTACGCTGAGCAAGCCGAGTGTCGGAGACTGAGCCCGATGGAATCAAATGGATGGAGGGGAGAGAGAGGGATGAGAGAGGGACTCGTCACACATGGTTCTCCTTATCTCTCCTCCTCCTATCATCTGTACGACGGCGGTTCTCAAAACCCATTTTGACCTGAGATCAGATTCTAAAAATGTCTTCTACATCCTGACAGTTTTCTGAAAAAGCTATGTTTCTATGTCAGTGGTTCTTCGATTTTTCAAAAATAGCAGACCTACAAGCTCGTAGCGCGCCACTCGGTGGCGCGCTATGAGCTTGTAGATCTGCTATTTTTCAATAGCTAAAGCATAACATGATGCTAACACCAAAAAGGGGTTCCCTGCCCAAAATGGGTTAATTCCGAGGCTCGCCGAGCAACTCTCTGAATTACAGACATTTGGAACTTTGAGAACCACTGGGTCTATGAAGAGAACCAATGTGGCGAAAATGGACGTGCTTTTAGATTTTTGTTGTTGCGGTTTTTGCCTTGCCTTTGTTTTCAATAATCATCAGTACTGTTGTGTGGTGATGAGATCAGAAATCATTGTTTCTCTCTGCTCCAGCCTTATTTTGTCCATTAAAAAAAGAGATGTCAAATATGTATGTACATGCCCCCAAACCTACTTAATTTCACCTTTCCCCAGCAAAGTCTTATTAGATTTATTTATCACTGAGGGCCAGGGTATCATAACTAATAACTCATTCCAGGCTAACGACTTCCTTAACGCCTTTTTAATGAAATCCCGCACCGCCAACGACACCTTTAACGTGTTAATTAGCGCTTTATTTAATGATAAACCTATGAAGTTGGCTTACCGCATATCAAAGCTCTCGTCGATCGGCAGCTCCATGTTCGATTGCTTTCCCTTCAGCCTCGATGCATTGAAAAAAGATGAAGGTGGTGGATGAGGCCTTTCTAGTCCTTTTTTATGAGTATTCCATTTCAAATCGCGCTGGATAAATAAATTGTGCATTTATATAGCGCCTTTTTCCAAGGCACTTTACAGAGATTGTGCATTACATTCACCCATTCATACACCGATAGCAGCGGAAACCATGCAAGGCACCAACTAGCACATCGGGAGCAATTAGGGGTTCAGTGTCTTGCTCAAGGACACTTCGACAGTAACTCTGGGGGAGCCCGGGTTCGAACTGGCAACCTTACGGTTACCATCCAGGCACTCTACCCCCTGAGCCACCGCCGCGACTGTGTTTAGTAGCAACTCCCCTTGACTGCGCATCTAAAATATAAAAGACTCTTGGCCAGTGATTTGTCCGATCAGCGCGACCACCTTCGCCATTGCTTTTTTGGGGAGACGAATAGAACGGTGGTGAACGGTGGCGGTCGCTGAACTATCGCCCCCCCCCCCTGCGGCTGGCCGGGGTTGAGATAATGTTTGTATAACCCATTTTGGTGTTTTAAACATTATGTTATAATTTAGCTATTGAAAAATAGCAGATCTACAAGCTCATAGCGCGCCACCGAGTGGCGCGCTATGAGCTTGTAGGTCTGCTATTTTTGAAAAATCGTGAAAATGTGGCACAAATCTTTCTTTCAGAGCAGAACGTTTTTAACTCAAATCTTTGCTTCTGGGAGGTCCCTGGAACAACATATTTTCAGATGGGGGTTGGTGGCCAATTACATATCATTTTTGGGGTCCTTGACATGAACAAGTTTGAGCACCACTGAAGAAAACTAAGGATTTAGAAGACGTTCTTTAACGTCAGGCCTAAATGGGGTGGGAGTGGTCCTTTATTATGTCATTGTGGTGGATTATGATGCAGGGTCAACCACATGCATTTCATCACTTTAATCACAAAACATTTCTACATTATTTTGAAAGCAGCCGATCTACAAGCTCACAATTTTTGAGTGGTTCAGCAGCCACTCCAAGGAACTGCAATGTGTCCCTGACTGTGTCTTGTCTGTTTAGAGTACCAACAGGTGACAAAGTGGCACTGTTGAGCTTCACACTGCACAGGTGCATGATGGGAAGCTGAGTTTTTAGTGATAGGGTAACACCAGCACAGAGCAGGGACGCACACGCAGATTAGACACACCAACGGACCGACGTGCGGAAACGACGGTCGGACATGCGGTTGAACATGCCGCAACATAGTCAGACAGCCAATTGTCAGACAACCCAACAGCACTACTCGGTTCAGACGGGTCTGATTTTCATTTTCGCCTTAAACTTTAACACATTAACAGTTAAAGGACCACTTCACCACTTTTCAACCTATCTTCATATAATAGGTCCTCACTAATAATCATGAAAAAAATGGCGCAATTTTTTTCTACTCGGTCTGTGTCTCATAGGAGGGCTGTGGGCAGTTTAGAAACCGTCCTCCAGTGACATCATCGGTGGGGAATACAAGCTAATAGAAACTGCAGGCTTTCTAGTCCTGAAAAGTTGCAATGCGAAAATGGAAGCCATCGTTCTCACGATAATGAAAATCTAAATATTTTTGTTAAAAAAAATCTGCCTAACGATGATGTCACTGGTGGACAGGTTTCTGAACTGCCCACAGCCCTCCTATGAGACACAGACTGAGTAGGAAAGAATGGTGCCATTTTATCATGATTATTAGTGAGGACCTATTATATGAAGATAGGTTGAAAAGTCCTTTAAAGGGCATGCCCAAAATTGGGATGCCAGGGAAGCGCCAACTTTCGTCTTAACGTGGTGGCAACCCCTGAAGTTGACACTAAACAACCCGGGGGCAACTATAGTGGAAGGCGAGTCCCACAACATATTTCATAACGCTTGCTAGAGAGAATCCGGTGGTGTGTAAATCCCTAATACTATACCCGGTCATACAACGGTGTCACTTGCTAAAAAAGAACAGAAACTACAAGATGATAATGCGTTGCTTGCATGCCCCGTAGATATGTCCACTCTTGTGCGATGTTGTACAAATGAATGTCGTCACAAATAATCGATTCAGCAATGCATCGCAATTCGACCGTGCAGCAATGTGACATAATCAATCGAAGCCTAAATATATATATAATATATAATTATAACGATAATACTGTACATATAATATAATTCTAAATAAAATATGTTGTTCGGTATATCTGACTGCTTGTATTGACTGATGAAAAGATTGCCACGTTGTGCAGTAATGTAGAAAAGTGTGATGGATTGCAATGCATCGTAGAATCGAATCGTTACCGGGTGAATCGTGATCGAATATAAATTAAACATAAAGCAAGCAATAGCCAGCTAGATTCTTAAAACTGTGTATAACCCATTCAGGACGGGTGGTACCCTTTTGGTGTTTTTAAGCATTATGTTATACTTTAGCTATTGAAATATATATATTTTTAAATGTAGGAAAAGAAAGTGGGATTTTTCCATTTGTGTCGTAACCCATACAACCTTGCTCTGTGACCCACAAATGGGTCCCGACCATAGAGTATATAAAAGGATAGAGACTGATCTGGCGCGAAGCTCCGCCCCCTCCGCTATTCATGTCAGTGGAAGTTGCTCAGTGGCGTTTTGAAGCACCCGGAAGGACCGTCTCAAAACGTCTACTTCCGCATTTGCCAACCAAATTTTGGTTGGCAAATGCGGAAGTGCAACCGAGCGCTCAATGTTAAAGCCCAGCTGCACGGGGTTTCCCGGTCATGAATCCACGGGTCCGCCTGTAGTCCCTCCTGTTACCACTAGGGCCCAGAGCTTCAACGCTGGAGCGCCTCACTGGCCCCTTGGTCCCGACCCACTGTCTGGGGAAACGCTGGTCTTTAAGGGTTCCATCCTCCAGAGCCCTGAAGGTGGTATTTCAGTGTGTTACGAGAGGTTATCTTAACAAGAGAGGGGGATAAAGCACTTTATTATGTGAATGTGTGAATGATCATGGAATGAGGAAAGAATTATAACTACAAATTTTGTCTAATGCTTTTTATGGAGAATGGCTGTGCATAAAAAATGTAATAGAAATAGAACAGAAATTGTCTGCCTAATTCTTTTGATTTTCTTGCAGTATTGAATTAAAACTTGCCTGTTTTTGTACATGAAGAGTTTGTGGATTCTCTCACACTCTCGCACGCACACACACACACACACACACACACACACACACACACACACACGCAGCTTGAGGGGAAAGGAACTGGTTGGAATAACGTGTTCCTTTCACGCACTACGTTCTACCAGGCAAACTCCCCCCTGTCAGGTGATAGGAAGCGCCCTGCTCACCCCTCACACATTGAAGGAAGCATGAGCTCAGTTCGGGGCTCTCCCCAGGTTGGCAGAGGGAGAGTAGTAGCGCCCCCAGGATTACAGTTTAGGCAATATTGGCACCGGGTGAGAAATGGTTTACAAAATCCAGTCTTAATTGTCTCTGTATGAATAAATATATTCTATAGTCTATCAGTTATCTTCACAAGCGTTATGTCAGTGGAATCTGGCAAGATGCACATCCTAGTAGTGCAGGAAAATGTCAAGTCAGTAATGGACAGTGCAAGTCTTAAAGGGATACTTCACCCTTTTTGCAAAACAATATATGTTAATGACGTTTAGAAGATTTAGAACACTTTCCTGGGGGTCTTTATGTGTGTAATATGTGGTTTTAGATATTTTAGATTTTAGCAGTGAGCCCAGTGTCTCTGATGTCATGGACACTGGGCTCACTTACTTCCTGGACTACATGTTGTCTCAGTAAGACAGCCCTCCCCCTATCCACAAGGAGGAGCAGAGCACCAAAGCATTATGGGAATTGTAGTCCAGGTAGGAAGTGAGCCCAGTGTCTATGACATCAGAGACACTGGGCTCACTGCTAAAATAAATTAATACATTCATTAATAAATTATCTTAAACCACATATTACACACATAAAGACCCCCAGGAAAGTGTTCTAAATATTCTAAACGTCATTAACATGTCTTTTTTTTTTAGCAAAAAGGGTGAAGTGTCCCTTTAAAGCTCTCAAATGGGGAGCAGGCTTAGTTATATGGAGCGATACTGGCCTGTCGGACTGTCCAAGTCGCTCCTTTCTAAGACTGCCATCTAGTGACCATCCCTTTAGTTTAGACTTTAGACTGTTTCTCACCGTCCTCATATGAGAAACAGTCTGTAGACTTATGTACAGTCTGTACTTATGTACAGTCTGTACATAAGTCTTATGTACAGATACATCAGTGTTAATTTTGACAGCAAATTCTGATTTAGTCTGAGTAACACCATTTAGTTTTAGTCCTATTTTAGTCATCTGAAATTGTTTAGTCTTTGTCTATAGTCTTATTCGACTAAATATCAAAATCTTAGGGCTCCATTTTCGTCACCGCTATAAACCCCTTATCCCTAAACGTCTTTGCCTTTTTTTTTTTACTATATTTTGCAAAACATTTTTGAATAGTTAAAATGGCCAGTCTACAAGCTCACAACGTGTCAATGTAGATTGGCTAGTTGAACTATTCAAAAATGTTTTTCAAAATAGTAAAAAAGGCAAAGAAGTTTAGGGATAAGGGGTTTAGTAGTGACGAAAATGGAGCCCCATGTCTTTTAGTCTTAGTCTTATAATCCAGGGGTTCTCAACCCGTGGGTCGCGACCCCTCGGGGGGTCGCCAAATTATTTTAGGGGGTCCCCAAATTATTTTCACGATTTTTCAAAAATAGCAGACCTACAAGCTCGTAGCGCGCCACTCGGTGGCGCGCTATGAGCTTGTAGATCTGCTATTTTTAAATAGCTAAATTATAACAATGCTTAAAACACCAAAAGGGGTTCCCGCCCAAAATGGTTTAAGGTTATTGTAGCAGTCAATTTATATTGGGGGTCGGGAGGGGGCGGGGCGGGGGTCCCGAGACGTTGCCAAAGCATTTTCGGGGGTCCCCGGCCAAAAACGTTGAGAACCCCTGTTATAATCAACAAAATTAACAGAGTATTTCTTCTTATTGTCTCCACCAGGACGAAGGCATGGGGAGAGAGTATGTTTTGCACTCCGTCCGTGTCTGTGTGTCCGTCCGTCTGTTACCAGCTAATCTCCGGCACCGTTAACCCGGTCGATGCCAAATTTTGCACACACTCTCCCTGGATGCCAACGATGAACCTCTGCCCCAAATTTTCCAGAACGGCCTGTTATAGCGCCACCAGGAGGCCGACTTTTGAAAAACACATTTTTGGATATTACTCCTCCACATTCTGTCCCAAAATCCCGCAAATCGTCAAGCATCATTTACTTAGGTTAGGAATACCTGGCTGAGCAGTTCTGCGTGCATGCGTGCGTGTGTGCGTGCGTGCGTGCGTGAGTGCGTGCGTGCGTCTCACACGTCCATGTGGACGCTGCTCTGTCCTGCATAGGCTTGAAGGCAGCCAGTCATAGGCCTACATTTTGTCCTTTCACGTTTTCAGTGTTTAACTTTTGCTTCAATTCCAGGCAGCTCATTGAAGCCTGCTTTCCAATCACACTTCTGCAACTACGGTATTTCACTCTGGGGCGTCTGGGCGCCAGTGTGCATCACATCAGCACTCTGCATCCCACCCAAGACGTGAAGTGTGTGTGTGTGTGTGTGTGTGTGTGTGTGTGTGTGTGTGTGTGTGTGTGTGTGTGTGTGTGTGTGTGTGTGTGTGTGTGTGTGTGTGTGTGTGTGTGTGTGTGTGTGCGCGCGCGTCGCAGAGAAAATTGTTATTTTGAGGGTCAGCTTGGCACTTTTTGGCACCTTTTGTTGCCCCGCCCCTCGGCGTGTTGCCCTACGTGCAGTGCGTATTGCGCGTATACGTAGCAGCGGCGCTGTGTGTGTGTGTGTGTGTGTGTGTGTGTGTGTGTGTGTGTGTGTGTGTGTGTGTGTGTGTGCGCATGCATGCATGCATGTACCATGACTGACTGACTGACTGACTGACTGAGGTGCATTGCGTCTCAGATGTGCTGGCCGCTATAGACACGAGACCCTCCGCAGGCGGGTCGAGCTTCTAGTCAGTGGCGTGCACAGACATTTAGAGGGGCAGGTGCTCAAGTGAAAAAGGGCACCTTGTGCAGCGTGTGGAACCGGCCGGTTGCCTTAATAGTGTGAGATTTATAGATTTTGGGGCCTAAATAATATATTAGAAGCTTTTTATCAAGAATTGATCAATGTCACCATGGTCCACATACTGTACAGTGTACAATGTACAAAAAAAAGAAGCTTTTTTCTTTTCTTTTTTTCAAAAGAGCACATTGCCAAAAGGTTCTAGCACCCCCTATCTGTGCACGCCACTGCTTCTAGTTATTATTATTCATAATTATAGGGAGATGTAGGCCTAACACCTGTGACGTGTCCCCAAGAGTGAATCTGTAGCCTTGGCGAGCCCCTGGCATTTCTGTGTTTGACTGCAAAAAGGATCACATTTCTTTCCAACTATCAGTTGTTGAGACTGCCCGAGAGAGACCATATGCAGTGCTGGAACACATAGGCAGTCTTAACAGGGTGAAATGGGGACGAGTCAAGGACATATAGTCAGTTATCTGCAATGTTGTCATCCACCTTCCCCACCTAGTGGCTCAACACTCAACCAACTTCCTCCACAGCAGCTCTGATATGTCACCGCCGTAATGGCATGCTCAGCCACCAGAGGGCAGAATGGAACAACTAAAAAGCCCCTTTGAATGCTTCGGGGTGTGTTTGTTTATTATGTGAACGGTAGAAGATACTCTTTGAGAAAGGCATACATTACATGCAGCTGCTCCTTTCCTCGTGCTATCTCTGACTGTCTGTCCGTCCGTCCGTCCTCCCCCCCCCCCTTCTCTCTCTCTCTAGACAAACTACTATGAGACACAGACACATGTTGTAGGTTGTGTGTGTGTCCAGTGTCCTACAGCCAGGCACGTGTACCCACCCCACCGCATACATAATACACTCTCAAGAGAGTGCATTCTTTCTTGGCACCCTGGCTGTGTACCACATGCCTCATGAACCTGGGTATTTGAACCATGACCCCATTCTTAGAAAACAAAAGCGTTAAATCACTGTAAAAACTTGAAGATCATGACATGCAGGGCCTTGATTGAACAATTCACTTTTTCTTTTGAATAAATTCAAAGTCAGATATTAGTTATAGGAGGAACACATTTTATTAATACTTCTTGGTTCAGTCATCTGGATGTTTCTTTTTTTTCTGGGGGGGGGGGGGGGGGGGTCTTTGGCACCCTGTTCTGCATGATGTAATCTCTCTTAACGGTTTGACGTCCTCATAGCTATAGCCACGTGACCAATGTGCTGTACTTCATTTAAAAGTGGCTGTGGTTTGGTTTCCTCTGGCCTTGCATCACCACCAGGCTTTACAACACAGCACCTGTGGAAAGCTTGGCTTTCATTTCCATTTTTAACCAGTACCAATCCGGTCTAGAGCCCGCCTATACTATATATAAAACTATATCCATGTATTTCTATATTTATTTATTTCCACACAGATACAGTACAGTATGCAGGAGTAGACCGTTGACATATCTGCAGATTCTCTTGGATATGCAAACCAGCAGTGGTGGAAAAAGTAAAAAAGAAAAAGAAAAAAAACAAGATTCAAGTTTTCAAAATAATTGTAGTGGAGTAAAAATACAATATCTGCCTCTGAGATGTAGAGTAGAAGTAAAAGTATTGGAAATTAGAATTACTTAGTAAAGTACAGATACCTCAAAATTGTACTGTACGTACAGTAATAACTAAGTAATTGTACTTCCACCACTGCAAACCAGCAAAGCAACATTGATCCGAGGGATCATTGGGATACCATGCTAACTCCTTCCCCACTCTGGAGGCGAGGAGAGAGGAGGCCACTCTAAGGGAATTCAATAGACTACTGAGAGAAGGGACCAGTCCAATGATCCAGGGCCTGTCTACACATACAAGTCGCTACTCACTACGGAATGGGAGGACACTCACACAACCTGTGAGTCACACAAAAAGGCACCAGATGTCGTTCCTTCCAAGAGCGTACAAACTTTACTTTACTTTAAGTAATATAAACTTTTTTAGTGTTGTATTTGTATTAGTTTTTTTGTATTGTTTTTTAATAGAGCGGTCCTCTTGTGTCTCTTGTCCCTCTTGTAAGAAACATCATAATTCATACTGTTATGCAATGATGTTTTCAAATAAACTTGAACTTGAGGGCCTACCCCACTCACTCCTTACATCCATCATAGTTTATCTTTTGTACGTGTTTTCTCAAGTCACTTCTCTCCGACACACCTGCTAGGCTGCTACACAAGTCTTGTGTTCAAGTATGCAGAAGAATATTTCTTTCTTTCTCTTGCCCAGTTTCAAAATGACTTATTTTGGGATCTCTCTGTGTCTCTTTTGGTAATTCATGGAGTGGTGTCATCATACTCTTGCCAAGTTTCAAAATGACTTCTTTTGGGATCTCTCTGACGTGTCTCTGCTGGAGTGGTGTCATTGATGGTCTCGTCCAAAGCCTGGAAGATGGTCTCGTCCAGGCTTTATTCAGTCTTTATCCACCAAAATGTGGATTGAATGCCCCGACTCCATCCCATAAAGAACATGGATGGCCTTTCTTTTAATAAAAACCTGAGAATCCATCTATCCAGATGACCACTAGGGAAGGTTTTTATTGCCATAGGTCACATGGTTTGACACAACATTGTGTTGTGTGAGGGGGAGGGGTGCAGTCGAAACGCCCCTCCCCCTCACACAACACAATGTTGTGTCAAACCATGTGACCTCCATTGGAAATACATTGGGCGGCCATGACACTACACAACATGCATCCAACGAGCACGAGAATTGCATTAAAGGTGTGAGCTCAGCCTAAGGCCTCACTCAGACCTTTACTGCATTGCTGTATGCTTGTTGGATGAATGTTGTGTAGTGTCATGGCCGCCCCAATGCATTTCCAATGGAAGTCACATGGTTTGTAGTCCACATTTTGGACTACAAGCTGTTGTATGGCTTTCGGCTGTGTTTCGACTGCGCCCCTCCCCCTCATACAACACAAATGTTGTGTCAAACCATGTGACTCCCATTGGAAATGCATTGGGGCGGCCATGACACACAGCATTCATACAACAAGCATGCAGCAATGCTGCAAAGGTCCGAGTGAGGCCTAATCCCCCTTAATAATTATCTTTTTCT
The DNA here is from genome assembly GCF_951216825.1 of Electrona antarctica. Taxonomy (NCBI): domain Eukaryota; kingdom Metazoa; phylum Chordata; class Actinopteri; order Myctophiformes; family Myctophidae; genus Electrona; species Electrona antarctica. Next base: position 52,525,104 of record NC_136792.1, on the reverse strand, counting down.
CCTTTGCCATGTTGTCACTCCACAACCTGGAACATGAATCTTTTCTACTGCCTTAATTGTTGACACTTAATAGTTCCTGGATGCGAGTGAAAGTGATGATAGGGGACCCTGAAATTGAAGGTGAAGATGGATAAAAAAAAAAATAGAACGTTTGGAGAGGTATTAGAGGAGTAGAAGCATCATGGTTGATGTCTCAATATAACCAAATTGACCCTTAGGCCTCACTCAGACCTTTAAAACATTGATGCATGCTTGTTGTATGAATGTTGTGAGTGTCATGGCCGTCCCAATGCATTTCCAATGGAAGTCACATGGTTTGTAGTCCACATTTTGTGCCCGTGATCGTGCATGCATCGCTGCGTAAAATGCGATGTTTTGGGCTTGATTAGAGCTTAATTTGACTTAGTTATGAAAAATACGATGATAGCTTAGCATTCCGGACATCTGATGATGTTGCACAGTAGCAAAGATACTACCGGATATTTTGATCCAAACCGGAAGTGGTCATCGTTCACTCGCTCTCTTTGGTCAGAATCGGCAAAATGGTGACGTTACCGCCACCATCAGGACTGATTGTCCCAATACTATAGTCTTGGCCCGTCAAAATGAGATATAGTGTGTATATCGCAGATTTTTCTATTGGCATTAAAATGACAAATTAAACATATGAATAATGCTGGCTGAAGGCACAATCCACTGTTAATTAGGCACGGCCACAAGAGGGTTAAAATGGACAGCTGATTGGCCGTTGCGGTAGAGCGCGACCCTCAATCACCCATTGGAATGTAAATGAGTGCCTTTCAGCCTTTCTATCCCACTCGTCTGGCAGGTATATCTCTTTGAAAACCTACGATTGTGTGCAGGGAGACGACAATTAACATATCTTGCCTGGCCAAAACGTAATTCCTGGATACGCCACTGATACCGGTACCTCAAAATTGTACTTAAGTACTGTACTTAAGTAAAAGTACTTAGTTACTTTCCACCACTGCTTGAAATTAAGAAGTTTCAGAACCACTGCTGTAGAGTCAGAGTAATCAGTAGCCTATGCCACATGCGCGTAAACAAAGCGATAATTGTGGACAGCTAGGCTTGAATGGTGAAACTGTACTGCTATTGTCTGGATTTCCTTTTTTCCTCCTCTGAATATGTGTGTGTGTGTGTGTGTGTGTGTGCGTGCGTGCGTGCGTGCGTGCGTGCGTGCGTGCGTGCGTGCGTGCGTGCGTGCGTGCGATGTCCCACAGCATTTCATTCAGAATTTGGAGATAAAGTCAGGGATTTAGAGCGATGGCATGTCGACATTCTTGTCCTTATTGAGGAAGGGCGGGTACATAAACAACAAAGTGGCGGCGAATAGATATTCTGCATTCCTGGCATATTATCAGTGAGTGGTTAAAGCTGCTATAAGCAATAATATGTCACATTTTCAATTACCTTTTTTAATTTATTTTTTGGTATTCAGACAGCCAGCAATGAGTAAAATGCTCCCAGCTAAAATGTAGTCTCTGTGACACATCTATAGGGGCCACAATCTGCATTCAAAGATGTTCCTAGAAGCTTTGTCATTGGTCGGGAAAAAAAAACCCGGTCGTAATGACTAACCAATCAGGAAGTAGACAGGCAAATCGACCAATGACAAAGCTTCTCGGAAAGTCTTGGGTTCACTGGGTTCCCAAAGTGTTTCCGCTCGAAAATATAAATCTCTCCTCATGCAGTACCAGTGGTGAAAAAGTACTCAGATGTACTCAAAAGTATCAATACTGCAATGTAGAACTAGTCTACATACACAGAAGTCCGGAATTCCAATTCTAAAAGTACAAAAGTATTGGAATCAAAATGTACTTGACGTGCCAAAAGTAAAAAGTATACTCATTGTGCAGAATGTTTTCAAATGTATAATAATCTTTTGAAAATAGCAGATCTACAAGCTCACAATAGATCGGCTATTTTCAAATGGCCAAAATGTATATATAGGGCTGAAGTGCTTAATGTACATTTTGTAATAATAATCTAAATCTACAAAGTAACTAGTACTAAGTTTCAAATAGATGTAGTGGAGTAAAATTACAATATTTGGATCCGAGATGTAGTGGAGTAGAAGTACTGGAGTACTGGAGATTTGAAATACTACAAGTAAAGTACAAATACCTACAAATTGTACTTAAGTACAATACTCAATTAAATGTACTTAATTACTTTCCACCAGTGCTTGTGTCCTCATCAGACCTGCTCTTCCGTGACCTCTCGTGACCCCTCCCCTCCCAGTCCCTCTCTATAGTTCCGCTGCTTTCATTCTGAGACAACGTTGTCACTTGGCACAGGTGTCTTGTTTTTCTCTGTCTTTCGCACATTCCTGCACAGAACACTGTGCTCTGTGTGGCCCGTAAAACACTTTTTGACCTGAGATCAGATTCTAAAAATGTCTTCTACATCCTGACAGTTTTCTGAAAAAGCTATGTTTCTATGTCAGTCGTTCTTCAATTTTTCAAAAATAGCAGACCTACAAGCTCGTAGCGCGCCACTCGGTGGCGCGCTATGAACTTGTAGATCTGCTATTTTTCAATAGCTAAAGCATAACATAATGCTAACACCAAAAGGGGTTCCCGCCCAAAATGGGTAAAACAATTTTTTTACAACCTCCTCCTTGTTCTAAAATAAAAATTAAAAACAATTATGGTGCCTTTCTAAATGTTTTTTTTTTGTGGCTTTCGCCTTTATTTTATATTTTTTATGGAGGGACAGACAGTAGGCTGACAGGAAAATGGGGAGAGAGATGAGGGGGGGAAGACATGCAGTAAAGGCCGTCGGGATCGGGAGTCGAACCCGCGGCACACTGCCAGACTGGATTACCAGCCAAGGTGCCTGGACCACTGAGCCATGGTGCCTTTTCATCCAAAGCACTTTACAATGATGGCCATTACATTCACTCTTTTTCAGAATGTACATCATAGCATGTGCTGTACGTACTGTACATACTGTCTGGGAGGTGGTTGATATGGTAACAGTTCTATGAAAGTTTTATGAAATTATTACGGGAGTGAACAAATATTTGGGGTTAAATTCTGAAACGGGAGGAACAAATGAATTATACTGTTGAATGTGGCAGGCCGTCACAGACAAAATGAAAGCCTGGGTATCGAGGCTACTGTTGAGCTAACCACCTAAGCCTTATATGGTATACGTCATTGGTACACGATGGACGATAGATAGAAGATAGAATTATTTTAGGAAAATGTTTGCGTATAGGCCTAATGGCATGCCCACCATAGAGACACCAGGTTGCAGGCACGTGTTCAAGTAAGTTCCTCCACTGTAGCCCCTGCCTTTTTTTACCTTGAATCGCCTTTTCTGAACTCTCAGTAAGTTGAATGCAGCATTTTTTCCCTCTCTGGGTAGAAAGGGATCTGATGGTAATTCCGACGGAAAAGAACATGCCGTGCTTGCGGTTATGGTTATAGGTTAGGGTTTGAGGTTTGTTGTCGGTCCAATGACTGTCGGACCAATTATAGTGTCGGAACTCCACACACAATAACAGTGGGCACTTTACACAAGACACTCCTAATACCGTTTGTCTGGGACAGACTTTTGCATGCATGTGTAATTATTCGTGTGTGTGCGTGCATGCGTGCGTGCGTGCGTGCGTGCGTGCGTGCGTGCGTGCGTGCATGTATACATATGTAATATGTCCCAGGGGAGCAGTGCGTTGCGGCTGTTCTCACGGGATGGTGTGTGTGTGTGTGTGTGTGTCTGCAGCACCCTAACCCAGGCTTAGACAGTCTGACCCCTTGCCTGACCTCTCCCTGCAGGGCCTCCAGGGGGCCCAACCCCCCCTGCCACCGTCTGTCCTTCTAATCCAGTTGTTTTAAAACCTTTTATTATTATTATTATTATTATTATTATTATTATTATTATTATTATTATTATTATTATTATTATTATTACAATTATTATTATTCCAATCGGCCCGTTTGGTACCCCGTTCCCCGATAGGGACCAGAGGGTCCCTGGATCTCACTTTGAGAACCACTGTTCTAAAAAGGCGCCCAGATATGATGTTGGGATTTTGAGAACATTGCAGGGATGATTCAAGGTCAATTCAAGGTGTCTTTCATGAAGGCAATAATATGATCTTCAATAAAAAGGATCTTCAAGCAAGCAAGCACTGCGAAGATCAGTCCTTGTTGCCAAGAGATAACATCGTTCAATGAAGAATTATATACTATAGCTTTTGGCTCAAGCCTAGAGAGAAACGATCAGCATGGATAACTGAGCATTTGGACTAGAAACTAGGACAGAGTAAGACATTTTATGCTAATGCAGTGGCTATCTGCAGCTGGCTTATAGACATGGGACTTTAAATCTAATTTATAATTTTTATATGTACTATGATCAGGTGAAAGAAGTACTCAGATATGTTTTACTTAAGTAAGTGTGACTGAAATTCTTATTTAATTATTTTTCTTTCTTTATTAGTAATAACATGAAAACCATACGCCTGCACACTTTGAATCTGCACGGTTCAAGAGGACATTTATTAAAAGCTCAACCGCCTGAAGGTCATCCCTGACCCAAACGTTGCCTCCTTGTCGTGTTCTTGTACCTTGCAGATCGACAGTGTGGCTGTGGCTCAGCAAGTCGTCCAATGATCCCTGGGTCGGCGGTTCGAATCCCGGCTCCTCCTGTCCAGTGTCCACATGTCGAAGTGTCCTTGGGCAAGACACTTGAACCCTACATTGCCTCCAATGAGTTGGTGGGTGTGAGCTCGCCACCATTGGTGTGTGATGTGAATGTGGGAAGTGAGGACAATGGCGTCGCCGCTTCACCTCCCAATGTATGAATTAATGAACCATTGTAAAACGCTTTGAGCACTTGGAAAAGCGCTATAAAAATGCAATTCATTATCTTATTATTGATGTGTACTTGCCTACGCACCTGCTCCTATAGCCTTTCTTCTTCTTTTGGTGTGCGAAGGTTTTTCTCAATCATTCTTTATTTGTATTTTTCTTTGTTTTATTTGTTGTGGCCTAAGTAGCCTTGCAGAGCCATGAGGCCCATAGGGCAGGAGCCTATCTCCTGTTTCTGTAGCGTGAGGCAGCTTGATGTACAAGTACACCCCCTGGACATGACGCTAGTATGTCGCAGGGATTTACCCCCAATCCAACCCTTGATGCTGAGTGCCAAGCAGGGACTTACCCCCAATCCAACCCTTGATGCTGAGTGCCAAGCAGGGACTTACCCCCAATCCAACCCTTGATGCTGAGTGCCAAGCAGGGACTTACCCCCAATCCAACTCTTGATGCTGAGTGCCAAGCAGGGATTTACCCCCAATCCAACCCTTGATGCTGAGTGCCAAGCAGGGACTTACCCCCAATCCAACCCTTGATGCTGAGTGCCAAGCAGGGACTTACCCCCAATCCAACTCTTGATGCTGAGTGCCAAGCAGGGACTTACCCCCAATCCAACTCTTGATGCTGAGTGCCAAGCAGGGATTTACCCCCAATCCAACTCTTGATGCTGAGTGCCAAGCAGGGATTTACCCCCAATCCAACTCTTGATGCTGAGTGCCAAGCAGGGATTTACCCCCAATCCAACTCTTGATGCTGAGTGCCAAGCAGGGACTTACCCCCAATCCAACCCTTGATGCTGAGTGCCAAGCAGGGACTTACCCCCAATCCAACTCTTGATGCTGAGTGCCAAGCAGGGATTTACCCCCAATCCAACTCTTGATGCTGAGTGCCAAGCAGGGATTTACCCCCAATCCAACTCTTGATGCTGAGTGCCAAGCAGGGATTTACCCCCAATCCAACTCTTGATGCTGAGTGCCAAGCAGGGACTTACCCCCAATCCAACTCTTGATGCTGAGTGTCAAGCAGGGACTTACCCCCAATCCAACTCTTGATGCTGAGTGTCAAGCAGGGACTTACCCCCAATCCAACTCTTGATGCTGAGTGTCAAGCAGGGACTTACCCCCAATCCAACTCTTGATGCTGAGTGTCAAGCAGGGATTTACCCCCAATCCAACTCTTGATGCTGAGTGCCAAGCAGGGACTTACCCCCAATCCAACTCTTGATGCTGAGTGCCAAGCAGGGACTTACCCCCAATCCAACTCTTGATGCTGAGTGCCAAACAGGGATTTACCCCCAATCCAACTCTTGATGCTGAGTGTCAAGCAGGGACTTACCCCCAATCCAACTCTTGATGCTGAGTGTCAAGCAGGGATTTACCCCCAATCCAACTCTTGATGCTGAGTGTCAAGCAGGGACTTACTAGCCTGGCGCGGCCAGACTCATAGCGAGGGTTCACTGATGTTTCCTCCCCGCATATGAGTCTGGACTCGGGCTCATTGACAGAGAGTATGCGGAAGCTGGAGAAATCAGAAAATGATCGGGGCCAATCAGTGACTGCGTTTCAATGGCTGTCCGTACAACAGTGAAAAGCAGCCTCTGATTGGTTCATGTGTATATGGTGATTATGGACATTCATGCTGCAGTACTTTCAAAACAACAATGGCTGCCCTCAACGCAACAAGTTTAAAAGTTTACACAGAAACGATAAGAACAGCAGTTATTTCAGATATAGACTCTGACATATATCCGACATATCTCGCTCACTAGATCCGGCTAGGGATTTACCCCCAATCCAACCCTTGATGCTGAGTGCCAAGCAGGGAGGCACTGGGTCCCATTTTTCTTTTGGTATGTTTGGTATGACCCGGCCGACCTCCCAGTCCCAGGGTGGAAACTCTAACCACAAGGCCACTGAACTGGTGGCCTAGAGCCACAGGTCTCTCAGATCTCAGAGGTTGTAACATAACAACCAGACCCCCAGGAACGCGCCCAGGGGGCCGGGCCGGTCTGTAAAACAAACCACTGTTTGTTTTACAGACCCTTATAGGTCTGTAACTCTCAGAGTTAAAATTTACATTGATTTTACAATATAAACTGGGGGTCCCAGTGATAGAAATGCCATTAAATGGGGGTCCGTCCGTAGCCTAATTCATGTCAAACTGGGGACGGGTTGAGAAATTAGACGGGTTGAGAATCACTGCTAGAGCCGTAAATATCTTCTGTTATGGAGGTCCCTATCATATATTTTCAAATGGGGGGGTCCGCGGGCTAATAAATGTCAATTTGGGGGTCCTTGACATGAAAAGGTTTGGGAGCCACGGCACTACAGTACACCTCCCTGTAGAGCATGGGTTCCCAAAGTGGGGTCCGGGGACCCCTGGGGGTACTTGAGGGAGTTCCAGGGGGTACCTAGCTCAATTAGAGATAGTTGGTAACCAAATGGACCCTTATGGGTCTGTAACTCAGAGAGTGTACAAATGGAACCAAACGTTCCATTTGTACACTCTCAGAGTTAAAATAACAGTGGTTTTACAATATAAATTGGGGTCCCAGAGATAGAAATGCCTTTAAATGGGGGGTCCGTAGACTAATGCATGTCAAACTGGGGGTCCATGAAATGAACATGTTTCGGAATCACTGCTAGAGCCGTAAAAATCCTCCCTTATCGGGGGTCACTGGCATATGTTTTCAAATGGGGGGTCCGTGGCCTAATAAATGTTGATTTGGGGGTCCTTGACACTGCTGTAGAGAAGTGGGTCAGTTGTAGCAGATACTGTCTGGTCTGGTGAGCTGAAATAGCGGACCGTGACAGAAGCCAGCTCTCAGCGCCTCTCGTGCGTAAGCTAACAGTAGGTAGTTAGGGCCGACAGGCATTATCACATCCTAAGGCCGGGGATTAGAGTGACATTGCCCATGGGGTTCAGGCCAGTGTTGTTTTTGGCAGCAAATTTCTATTTTAGATTAGTCATAGTCTTTGGACTGAAACTTCATTTAGTTTTAGTCACATTTTAGTCACCTGGAATGTCTTGGTTGTCTAGTTTTAGTCGACTAAATGTCATAAGATTTTAGTCGACTAAATCTACAGTTGATTTAGTCGACTAAAATGTATTTTGGCGGGCCTTGATGCCGTCGTAATGAGTATTTTTACACTTGCTGAAAAGAGCTTGTAGATCTGCTATTTTCAGCATGCAACCAAGTGTAAAATGGCTTATACTGGATCTCTTGTCCACTAGTCCCTAACATTTTACTCTAGTTTTTATTTGTCGACGAAATCGTAGGTATATTTAGTCTTAGTTTTAGTCATCATAGCTCTGTTTTCATTTAGTTTCCATTTAGTTTTCGTCAGTGTCGACAAACATTTTTCGTCGAAAACAACACTGGTTCAGGCCTTGCATGGGAGGGAGGGTTGGTAGGGGCCGGGATAAAACGATTGTGGTTGGTGGATGACAGAGAAAGTGACATGTAATGGAACAGGTGCTATATTGTTCTTTTTTTTTATATACAATTTCTATATTTCTATATATAGTATACGAATAGAAATCCCAATGAAAACATCAACAAACCGTCTTCCAGTGACATCATCATTAGGCAGATTTATTTTTAAACAAGAGTTTTTTTTACAAAAATGTTTAGATTTTTATTATCGTGAGAACGATGGCTTCCATTTTCGCATTGCAACTTTTCAGGACTAGAATGCCTGCAGTTTCTATTAGCTTGGATTCCCCATCGATGATGTCACTGGAAGACGGTTTCTGAACTGCCCACAGCCCTCCTATGAGACACAGACGCCATTTTTTCATGATTATTAGTGAGGACCTATTATATGAAGATAGGTTGAAAAGTGGTGAAGTGGTCCTTTAATTACACACAACTTCGATGCAGTCGATGTTTGTTTTGTATCCGAGTGGAAAGACCTCATGTTGTGTTTTCATTTTAAACCGAGTCCTCTTAACCGCAGTGTCTAATGAAAGTATATATTGGACAGACTCAGTTGGAAGCATCACTAAATAAGCATTATATCCCTTCATCCTCAATATGGAAGGTCTTAGACTGCTATGATGGTGGACATATTGAAACATAATTCACTTAACCCAACAGTGACGTGAGTGAGCATGAGATTGTTTTTTTCTTTCTTTTTTTTTAATGAAATAAGTAAATAAAAGTGATAATTGTTCGTTGCACTGTAGGGGCAAGATTGTGGCCAAATTAATAGAATAGAATCTACACACTCACAGACAACATTTTCTATTGACTGATCTGGTCATTGAACTGGTCATTGAACGGACCCCCATTTGAAAATACCAGGGACCTCCATAAGAGAAGATGTTTTACGGCTCTAGCAGTGATTCTCAACCATGTTTAATTTCAAGGACCCCCCAGTTTGACATGCATTAGGCTACGGACCCCCCATTTAATGGCATTTCTATCTCGGGGACCCCCCAATTTATATTGTAAAATCAATGTTAATTTAACTCTTGAGAGTGTACAAATGGAACCAAACGGTTCCATTTGTACACTCTCAGAGTTACAGACGGATAAGGGTCCATTTGGTTCCAAACTATCATTTAGCTGCAGGGGACCCTCTGGAACTCCCTCAAGGACTCCTGGGGGTCCCCGGACCCCACTTTGGGAACCACTGCATTAGACTGTATGCAACAGTGCCTTGTAAAGGTTTCTCAGCATGGCATTGGAAAGCTGATAATGTAGGTCCATAGTGCAATAAGTTGACGTTTGTTGAGTGATATAAAGCTAAAGATAAACATAAACCTTCAGTACTGTATATGTGCCTGCCTTCCAACCAAGGACATTCACAGGCCAAATCTGCATTTCACTCATAGGAGGCCTTAGCTATGTTTCACCAGTTTCAATTGAAACAGGCCTCCACCCTTAGGGGGGCCTCCAAGCTCCGACTGACCGTCAGGCATCAGTCAACTGAACTCCCCGCCACCCTTGGCCCTTTCTCTCTCTCTCTCTCGCTCGCTGCCTTGCTCTCTCCCACGATGTTAAGTTGCACCTATTTCCTGTTAATAACCTGGGTAAAATGTGCGGCATTAAGGGAGGTAAAGGGGAGACACTTTATTGTGAAGGGACGACAGGATTAGGAGAGGTGTTGTTGCTGCGTAATTGTCGAGAGTAATGGCTGTGCAGTGTGTGCACGATATAGAGCAGTCCAAACGATTTGTATCAATACGGCTGTGTCAACAGAATATGTGATAGATATATAAGGGGGCCTCATATTTGATCTTGAAACGGGCCTCCAGATTCCTAAGGCCGCCCCTTTCACTATACGCTCCTGAACATTAAGTTGTGTCCGGAATAATGTAGAGATTAGAGCCTATAGTAAAAATATATACATTTCTCAAATAATTTCAGATAACATTGAACATATACTGTACAGTACGTTTGCACGGAAAACTAGTAAGAGTGAGTATTTGGATAATTTTATAGCGTAGCAATAGCAGACCAGCCTCTCGTCTTTAGCGTAAATAAAAAGAACGTTTTTGCTACTCACCAAAACAACGGCAGGTTGTGTCATTAGAAAGCCTACTTTCCTTAGTGGAAGCACTCTGAGCCCCCCCACCACACCACACGTATAAACTGTACTTTTTGGCCAGAAAGGGATTTTTTTTCACCGGAGGAAAAATATTCTCTATGAGGCAATTCTCTGGGCAATATCGGTAGAAGGCGCAGTGGAGTAACTAAAAGCGGAAACAAAATCCCATTTTGGCCAAAAGGTAGCAAAAACGTTCTTTTTATTTACGCTAAAGATGAGAGGCTGGTCTGCATTCATGCGAGCCCCGGAAGTGGAGTAACATAGCTCTAAATGCACCGCATTAGAGCTATGGACCAGAGCTAGATATTCTGTAGACTAGATATTCACAAAGGTATAAATGCTAATAACAGGCTGTGCAGCATGGCAACGCAATGTTGCTTCCTGCAACCAAGCAGCACTTCATTCCTGGGGGAGATGATGACATCATCGTTGCCATGGCAGCACATGACTCTGTCAGAGGTCATATTATTGATTTCGTTCCATTCCATCTGAGGTTGAAGCGCCTAAGACACTCATATCACAAATGTAACCGGGTTAGGGCTGGGACATTTACTGAAAATAACATTATAACTTTTTAAAATTTTATCCCATGATTTTGCAACCCATTTTTTCACCCAGTGTCAATTATCTAATGTAATCCTGGGCGCTACACTTCCTCTGCCAACCTGGGGCGGCAGCGGACTGACCTCATGCTTCCTTCTATGCATGAGGAGTCCAAGCTGCTTCTTTTCACCTGACAGGAGAGAGTTTCCCCGGCCGGACGTAGCGTGTGGAACTGGAACACGATATTCCGACTAGTTCCTTTCCCTTCCATCAGGCGCCCCGGCTGGCCAGGGGGAGGTAGTTTAGAGACCAGGATTACTGCATGTTTTTGTGAGGGTACCTACCTACCCTAGGGGACACGGGGAGAACATGTGAGGGTACCTACCCTAGGGGACACGGGGAAAACATGTGAGGGTAGCTACCCTAGGGCCTAGGGGACACGGGGAAAACATGTGAGGGAACCTACCCTAGGGGACATGGGGAGAACATGTGAGGGTACCTACCCTAGGGGACATGGGGAGAACATGCAAACTCCACACAGAAAGGCCCTTTCACCAACCCTGCCTCAGGTATGGGCACTCATGAGGAGAGAACACGCCCACTTACTTTGTGGTGGATTGTCATAGCAACACACATGAGGGTTTGTAACAAAGGTGTGGTTCTACTGAATCTAGCAATACCAATTGTATTGTACAGTGTAACTGTAGCTTGAATACTCGTGGAGTTATTGCACAAAACGTAAATTGTGTCCCAAATGGGACAATAAAACAGTCCTAATGAAACACACTATTGTTTTCTTTATTTTCTTAGGATATTTTTGGGGCTTTATTGATAGGTTGAAAGTAATCTGACAGGAAATGGGGAGAGAGATGGGGGGGGGGGGGGGGGGGGGAAGACACGCGGCAAAGGCCGTCGGGATCGGGAGTCGAACCCGCGGCACGCCGTCAGGCTGGCTCAGCAGCCTCTAGGGGCCCAGACGGTTGAGCTAACCGTCAGGCTGGCTCAGCAGCCTCTAGGGGCCCAGACGGTGAGCTAACCGTCAGGATGGCTCAGCAGCCTCTAGGGGCCCAGACGGTGAGCTAACCGTCAGGATGGCTCAGCAGCCTCTAGGGGCCCAGACGGTTGAGCTAACCGTCAGGATGGCTCAGCAGCCTCTAGGGGCCCAGACGGTTGAGCTAACCGTCAGGATGGCTCAGCAGCCTCTAGGGGCCCAGACGGTTGAGCTAACCGTCAGGCTGGCTCAGCAGCCTCTAGGGGCCCAGACGGTTGAGCTAACCGTCAGGCTGGCTCAGCAGCCTCTAGGGGCCCAGACGGTTGAGCTAACAGTCAGGCTGGCTCAGCAGCCTCTAGGGGCCCAGACGGTTGAGCTAACCGTCAGGCTGGCTCAGCAGCCTCTAGGGGCCCAGACGGTTGAGCTAACCGTCAGGCTGGCTCAGCAGCCTCTAGGGGCCCAGACGGTTGAGCTAACCGTCAGGCTGGCTCAGCAGCCTCTAGAGGCCCAGACGGTTGAGCTAACCGTCAGGCTGGCTCAGCAGCCTCTAGGGGCCCAGACGGTTGAGCTAACCGTCAGGCTGGCTCAGCAGCCTCTAGGGGCCCAGACGGTTGAGCTAACCGTCAGGCTGGCTCAGCAGCTTCTAGGGGCCCAGACGGTTGAGCTAACCGTCAGACTGGCTCAGCAGCCTCGGTGCCCAGACGGTTGAACGGGCCGCGTCAGCAGAACCACAAACCTCATCTCTTTGATGAATTGAACATGGTGGACCCTCTTGTAAACAAGTGTAATGCTTAATTGGGTCGTCCACTCACAGTTAACAGTCTTTGTATTGAGATTGTGCTTGAAATGTACTGTAATTCTGCAAACTGTTAAAAAATATTTCAATCAATCAATCAAACCAGGCCGAACAAAAACCCCTGCTAACTAGTACAAACAGGTTCCACCCACCAATTGGATGAAAATGAGTCCATAAATTATCCCGGACGGGTCCCCATATGTTACGTCTCCCTCGAGGGGAGAAAGGGGATGCAACATAAATTGGGAGTGAAACCCATTTTGATGAATAACTTAAGATATTTACATGAACTCAGGAAAATAAACAAAAGCATACTATACTGTAAACCCAGAGCCATCTAATAGAAGAGTTGCGATATTGAGGGGGCAGAAAACAGCCTGGTCACGTGGTTCATATACTCGTGCGAGCCCATAGACTCCAATGCATTCCGTAAACTTCTGGTTGTCTCCTATGTGGAGCCTTCAATTAGGGACAAACCAATAGAAGTCTATGTAGATGGACTGAACGGAGTTTGCGTAACTCTGTCTTACTCTATGGCTCTCAGGCTCTGTAACATGTGTTACGTACTCGAGGATTGTATATTTATATGTATTATATATGAGACCGTGACTATATTTCTATATATTGTATATATAAATACCCCTTGTATAATATACAATATATACAATATATAGAAATATAGTCACGGTCTCATATATAATACATATAAATATACAATCCTCGAGTACGTAACACCCAATATATAGAAATATAGTCACGGTCTCATATATAATACATATAAATATACAATCCTCGAGTACGTAACACTAACCTTGAGTTTTACTGTATACAAGTAAGACGCGTAAACGCGGGAAGCGAACGAAGCTGTTGTGGCAGTCTGACACACACACACACACACACACACACACACACACACACACACACACACACACACACACACACACACACACACACACACACACAGATACCTCTGTAGTGTTCCAATTTCTTCTCTCGTTCCTATTTCAGTTGCCCTCTGGTGGCGGGCGGGTGGTGTTACAGCGTGACACACACAGAGACACACAGACACACAGACAGTTTTGGCCAGCTTCTATAGTTAGTGCTCACTTCGTTCGCAACTAACCTGACAAACACAAAATAAAGTCACAACAAAACCCTAATACTGTCTACTCTAACTTAATCTAACAAAATATGGCTGAATACAAAAAGCAGGCTTCCGTACGTGGCCCAGTGCTCAGACATACAGTATAGCAAAAATGACTAAAGGTTAACGCATTAAGGCAAAACATACTAATTAACTGAAATGACACAAAGTGTGTTTGTGGGTGGACAGCACTACTGCAAGTGCTGCCAGAGGCCTCATTCACACGTACCAAACACCAATCAAGCAAATGTTTGGTCGTTTTTTTGTTTTTTTGGGCCACCACGACCACAATGCTTTTCCAATGGGAGTCACATGGTTTGACCAAACATTTTTGTTTGATGAGGGGGGAGGGGCAGAACACCACCAGCAATCAGCAATCAAAGACAAATGTTTGATCAAACCATGTGACTCCCATTGGAAAAGCATTGTGGTAGCCCAAAAAAAACAAAAGAACGACCAAACATTTGCTTGATTGGTGTTTGCTACGTGTGAATGAGGCCAGAGAGACCACAGGCGTTCACAGATCTTACATAAGCCAAATTCCAATACCCCAAATCTCGGCCACGTACTCGCTCACTCTCGCTCACTCCAGCATGGTGGTGTTACAGTGAAATTGGTGACCTGCTGAAATATGTGACAATCGTGTAGACTGTAGAGATTCACATAACGTCAGTGTCTGAATGTTAATCGTTGCAGTTTGTTCATTCAAAGAGTTCAACCTAGCGGTATTCAGGGCCACATATTTAAAGACCTCTATGTAAGTTGTATGAAGTCCACAAGATGGTAACATATTTCGACAGGTCACCATTTTCACTATAATTTGCCATGCTGGAGTGACCGAGTGTGAGTGAGCAAGTGGCTGAGATTTTGGGTATTGGAATTTGGCTATAGTTTTCTCCAGAAGCAAGGGAGATAAAATAATCAGATGGCGTTCAACACTTGGAAGTGAACACTCAAACACACACCAATCCACACAAAAACCCTACACACACACACACACACACACACACACACACACACACACACACACACACACTCGGCCACACAATCACACCACACTCACACCCGTAACAGCCCCGCCCTTAGTTTTGGTGAAAACGTGATTACGAAAATTAACGTCAGGTCGATTCATAAAATAAAAATAAAAAACATTTTAAGATACAGATTTTATTTCTTTCTTTTTTTTTAACGATTTATTAAAAAGGTAATCTACCGGTATAAAATAATCGCCAAGAGTATAATAACCTATAATTCTGACATATAATAACAATAATAATGTCATATAATATAATCCCAAGGGTTACTACATGGCAGCTAACCAATCAATGCTGCAGGCTGAAGCCATATCTTCCCATGGGAATAGAATAACCAATATGGGGCAGGCAGCTAAAGGAAAGTGGAATGGTCACAACGGTCATCTCTAAGGTCCATTGTTGCTGAGTGCATTCACTTTGATGGCAACCTGCTCAAATACATTTAGATATATTTTGTGTCTAATTGGAAATGTTGGCTTAATGGTTTGTGGTATAGACCAATTATTTGTTTACAAACATTGGGACTGGGCGCACGGGTGACTGTTTCATGTAATCAATTCCCAACAGATCTCCAAACCTGTTGTTTTGGGGAGCGCTGGTTTCAGTCCATTCAACCTCCTCTTGTGAGTTGGCTAGTGAGGTGCACCCTAGGAGACATTTATACTTCAAAGCCCAACAGTATTGCGCACAGAGAACAGCTGATATACAAGCTCACATCGCATCGCAAATGCGACTGTTGTGAGCGTAGAGGTCTGCGTGCGCGACACCATCGCGGGACGAAGCATACATTATACTTGATGGGCTGTAGGTGCGCGTGCAGCCGTGGACAAACAGGCTCTGCTGCCGTGTTCATGAGCGCACCTCCCGTTCTTATGACAGCGACTGGAGGTGTGGTTTTGAGGACAACTGTTTTGAATTGCTATTATTGTTCAAACACAACGGAAACCAAGGATTATATATTTCAAGGGCGAGAGATCACTAATCATTCTTCCTCCACACTGGGAGAAAAACAGCTTCTGAAAGTTTGATGGGGCATTTTTTACACGTGAGTGCAGTTAGAACTTTTCCATTGCATCTTATGAGAGGTGGTGTTCTTCTGCTGCCTTTATGCGCGCGCATGCCGTTTCTTATCAGTGTGACATCGTCTGATAAGTCTATAGAGCGTCGCAGTCCCACCCCCTTTCATGACGACGCCAGGCCCAGGAATTGAATCCCAATGCATTTTTCCCATAGACATTTCAAAAAGTATTTATTTAAAGACCTTTTAAGCGTCGTAGCCTACGAAGCCAACTCGAGTCGGGACAAATCATGACAACAAACACAATATTTTGGACCAAACAAAGAAGAAAAACAAAAAAAAAGTGTTGTAACCTGCCGTTTTTTTCTACTTTCTAATTCTTTGTTTGGCCCAAAACATTGTGTTTATTGTCATGATTTGTCACGACAAGAGTTGGCTTTGTCCGCGGCGTAAACGTCTTTAAATAAATACTTTCTGAAAAGTCTATGAGGAAAATGACGGGATTTATTTTCCGGGTCTCTCGAGGGGGCGGGACTGATGTGGTTCTCAACCATCAGTCTATGAACTATCTTGTGTATTTTGCCCTGCTACCCAAAAAAGTAGGATTTGGGTGATGTGGTACTTTGAGGTGTATAATTTATGGATGTTGTATTTGCTGGTCCAAAATGTAACATGGACGATGTAGCATTGAAGTGTCATTTTATTTCTGCCTCTTGGCCAGTTCCCACTTGTAAAAGAGACACGGTCTCAATGTGTTTTACTGGTTAAATAAAGGTTAAATAAAGGTTAAATATAGATAAGTGAAGACAGTGTGCGGGACCCTTTTCTTCTCAAGGTTTTAATAATCCATTTTGGGCGGGAATACCAAAAGGGGTTCCCGCCGGGAACCCCTTTTGGTGTTAGCATTATGCTATGCTTTAGCTATTGAAAAATAGCAGATCTACAAGCTCATAGTGCGCCAACGTGTGGCGCGCTACGAGCTTGTAGGTCTGCTATTTTTGAAAAATCGAAGAACGACTGACATAGAAACAGCTTTTTCAGAAAACTGTCAGGATCTAGAAGACATTTTTTGAATCTGATCTCAGGTCAAAATGCGGTGACTTTGTATTATTATTTTTGTAAATTATGATATTATTATCATTCAAATGTTAGTGTTTTGCCAATCACTTGCATATACCCTGTTTGTCGGTCCACAGGCTGAGAACCACTCTCCTAGAACATCCCTGAAATGTCCCTGCGTGCGCCACCATGCCAGTGTGCAAACACAGTTTCCATTCATAACATGCCAGATATGCCCTCTCTGAACCTGATACTAAATTAGTTGTTTGTACTGGTTTCGGAGGTATTTAAAGCCATGCCCTGCACCCCCAGCCCCAGCAAAGACAGCAACACAGCTAACTTTTTTATTTTGGCAACAGTAATTGTCATGGCAGCATTAAGATGAGTTACTTTTTTTTTTTTGGTGGCTTTCGCCTTCTTTTTTTTTAATGGAGGGACAGACAGTAGGCTGACAGGAAATGGGGAGAGAGATGGGGGGGGAAGACATGCAGTAAAGGCCGTTGGGATCGGGAGTCGAACCCGCGGCACACTGCCAGACTGGATTACCAGCCAAGGTGCCTGGACCGCTGAGCCATGAAGATGAGTTACTTTGAGTGATATTATCACTCAAACATTGACGAAAAGATGAGATCTGGAGGAATTAACCTTCCATCGTAAACCTCAACAGCATGAAAGGAGTGCTCTGTATAGCGTATATATAGCCCACCGTGGAACTGTTCTCAATGCTTTAGTGGGCGTCTGGGGTGAGGTGACGAGAATATGAGGCCATGAGAAATGGCGATGCAAGAACATTTAGGCATTTTCTCTAAGTTCTCTCTAAAAACTTGGAGAGAAGAGAGTAGGAGTGAATAAAGAGAGAGAGAGAGAGAGAGAGAGAAGGGCCGGGGGGTGAAGGCAAGAGGGGAGAGAGAAGAAAATGAAATAGAGGCACTTCGTGTAGGCCTTGGCTCGCACGGAAGAAATGCTGATGTCAGTTTTCCGACCATATAGAGTATCATATGACATCCAGAGCAGAACAGCAGGGGAGGGAGGTGGCATGGAGGAGGAGGCGGGAAAAGTGGGTGTGGTGAGGCGGGCGTGTTCGTCTCAGCCAATCGGAAAGCCGTCCTCTCCCCCTGCGGTTGCTGCTGTGTGTTCCCTGGAGACTCGCTGTGGGAAGGTTACTGTTCTCTATGTGTTTTTAATGTTCTGTGTACCCACATCTCTAGGCTTCCATCCATCTAGCTGCTGTCTGATTTATGCAGTGGTGGAAAAAGTACTCAATTGTTTTACTTAAGTAAAAGTACCAATACTGCAATTTAGAACTACTTCGTAAAAGTACGGAATTGAAAATGTACTTGAGTAAAAGTACAAAAGTATCGGCATCAACATGTACTTAAAATACTAAAAGTAAAAGTACTCATTGTGCAGAATGTGCCATTTCACAAGTTCAAAATGTGTACAAAATCTATTGAAAATAGCAGATCTACTAGTAGATCTGCTATTTTCAAATGGTCGAAATTTGAAGTGGTTGAAGTGGTTTTGTATGTTTTCTAATCAAAATTAAAATCTCCAAAGTAACTAGTAACTAAAGTTTTCAAATAATTGTATTGGAGTAAAAGTAAACATTTTGGCTCTGAGATGTAGTGGAGTAGAAGTAAAAGTACTGGAAACTGGAAATACTCAAATAAAGTACAAATACCTCAAAATTGTACTTAAGTACAGTACTTAAGTAAAAGTACTTAGTTACTTTCCACCACTGGATTTATGTAATGATTTTTCAGGACCCCGGCCGTGAAGTGAACCCTCCTGGCGCACGGTTTAGACACATTTTGGCAAATGCCTCGATCTGTTGTTGCAGAGGAGGCTCATGCAGGGACCCTTTCCCCCACAAGTCCACGAGACTTCTGATCTCAAAACAAAGTGATGTGATCTGTAACATGATTACAGTATATGGGGTGGGCGGCGTGGAGGGGGTGAGTTGGGTTATGGGAGGCCATTGTGGCGCGGCCGCGGCGCTCATGTGGCGTGGCCGTGGCGCTCATGCCCTCATTGCATTCCTGGTGAAGCACAAATTGTTCTAGTAGCCTTTTGTGCTGCCATTTTTATATATTTAATTTTTTACTGCTATTTTTGTGTAATATGCTGCATTTAGGATGTTCTCTGGACTGCTATTCCTGCAGTCTTAAGATAGCACACATAATATATACCAATTCTCAACTGGGGTCTCAAAGTTGGGTAAATGATAACAAGCCCTGGACGATGGTACATTAAATACCCTCTCCCTCTCCCTCCCTCTCTCTCTCTCTCTCTCTCTCTCTCTCTCTCTCTCTCTCTCTCTCTCTCTCTCTCTCTCTAGCTGTCTCTTTCTGAACCCTGATCCTCTGGATGTGTGTCACCAAGTGGCAGGCTGTATAACTGTAAGGCCCAGCTGAGAATATCCAAGCTGGAGTTGAGTTGAGCTGAGTTATGCATATCTGGAATGGCAAGCGTCCGCGTCTACACCACCACCGCACACTGACCT
Organism: Electrona antarctica; assembly: GCF_951216825.1. NCBI lineage: Eukaryota > Metazoa > Chordata > Actinopteri > Myctophiformes > Myctophidae > Electrona > Electrona antarctica. The sequence goes on along the minus strand of NC_136792.1, from coordinate 52,505,614 downwards.
TTCCCTGGGACCCCCACATGTTACGTCCCCTACAACACCGCACACTGGGGTGCTGACCTTTCCCTGGGGGGGACCCCCACATGTTACGTCCCCTACAACACCGCACACTGGGGTGCTGACCTTTCCCTGGGGGGACCCCCACATGTTACGGAAGGCCAAGGAAGGAGAGAGGACCCCTGCATGCAGATGAAGACGAAGAACGTTGGCATTAAAAGTGGCACGGAGCTCATGCCCTTAATTATTGCATTCCTGGCAAAGAACAGGGGGCTGGTAGTTAGGCATCTCCTTGCAGTGAGGTAAATGAACTCTGGAGAATCACCGGTCACTGCGGTCAGTCACTCTCCCCTGGTCAGTGTCTATTTTAACATTAACCCTATAGTGTCCCTATAGGCTACTATCGGTGAATAAAGAAGAAGTGGGAACACTGTGGCCGATGGGAAGCTCACAGCGCGTCGCATCGCGGACAGACAAAGAGACAGACAGAGACAGACAGACAGAGAGACAGAGAGACAGACAGAGAGACAGACAGACAGACAGACAGACAGACAGACAGACAGACAGACAGAGAAACAGCAAAAACGGGACTCTCTGCTCATCGATTTATTTTCGTATTGATTGACCTCTGCTTGATGAGGGTCATGCAATCAAGGAGGCAAATATACACAAACACACTGAGCGTGCACGCGGACTGATAACCGAAGCCATAAATAGATACACACAAAAGGAGTTGCACGAGTGCACATTTGCCTCATGAAGGTTGTAATTAATATGCATGCACATGAAAGGGCCTGTATTGTACTACACCCCCCCCCCCCCCAACACACACACACACACACACACACACACACACACACACACACACACACAGTCACACACACACACACACACACACACACACACACACACACACACTCAGTACCACAGGGTGAGAGCTGATGGACCTCTGTGTATGGAGACAATGACAGCGTGTGTTTCGACTGGCCGCAGTGCGGCTGGGCCACTGAGTGATAGTGTGTGACCTTTATTGGATAACCCCAGAGCCCTCTAATAGAACAGGGGTTCTCAACCCGTGGGTCGCGACCCCTCGGGGGGTCGCCAAATTATTTTAGGGGGTCCCCAAATTATTAAAAAAAAAAGAAAAAAAAAAGATTTGTTTTAAAATTTTATTTTCACGATTTTTCAAAAATAGCAGACCTACAAGCTCGTAGCGCGCCACTCGGTGGCGCGCTATGAGCTTGTAGATCTGCTATTTTTCAATAGCTAAATTATAACAATGCTTAAAACACCAAAAGGGGTTCCCGCCCAAAATGGTTTAAGGTTATTGTAGCAGTCAATTTATATTGGGGGTCGGGAGGGGGCGGGGCGGGGGTCCCGAGACATTGCCAAAGCATTTCCGGGGGTCCCCGGCCAAAAACGTTGAGAACCCCTGATCTAATAGAAGAGTTGCGACGTTGAGGAGGAAGAAACCGAGCGCCCGAGCGCTGTTCATGCAGCCTAAACGGGGGGCAAACTGGAGTTTGAAATACATACAAATAAGAGCAATTTTAGGCATGTGTGCAACATGCCAACTGTTTTAGTAGTATTGTACAGTGACAACTAAAGTCTCTGTAATGATGTTTATGTTGTACGATTACTACAAAACAATCTAAAACAAAGGGATTTAAGATCATTAAAGCTGGGCTGTTGCCTGGGTCCAATGCATTTCTGCCTACTTCCGGTCCAGGACTTGTCCCTATTTGTTGTCCCCATTCTCAATAGAAGTCTAGCCGCCATTCGACTGAAGCCCCATGAAGTGAACAGAGTTTTCGTAACTCTGTCTTACTCTATGGCTCTGGCCCTACCTATCAGAGAGAGGGGGGGGGGGGGGGGAGAGGGAGAGAGAGAGGAAAATGTAATAAAACAAATACAAAATAAACTATGGGAAGGTACTGCGTCGTTGTCTTTGCAGTTTGCCCTGTAAGTTTGTAACTATTGACCCTGTCATTTGGCTTACTCTATGCTTACTCTGTCTGATTCGCAGGCAGTTAAGTAAGTTGCACTGGATAAGATCATCTGCTAAATACCTAGACACTGTAAACCGTAAAAATTAATTCCAGTTGCACTCAGCTTCAATTTTTATCCGAAGAAGGTGTCTGAGATTGTAACGAGGGGGGGGGGGGGGGGGGGGGGGGGGGGGGGGGGTGTCCTATAAATATAATTGTTAATGACATAACAACAGAGGGTAAGAGACTCCTTACAATATCCAAGCATATTTGGAGGTTCTGTTCTGTTACCTGTGTTATTATGATAATCGGTATATCTCTGCCGTACAAAAAGGTTAACCTGATTGATTGATTGATTGATTGATTGATTGATTGATTGATTGATTGATTGAAGTATTTATTAACAGTTTGCAGAATTACAGTACATTTCAAGCACAACTCAATACAAAAAACTGTTAACTGTGAGGACGAATAAAGCACTACACAAGGGTCCACAAAAGGGTCCACCTTGTTAAATTCATCATACACTGAACACTACTCACCAAAGGACTAATCTGTGATTATTATTCAGTTACAGACACTCTTATCCAGAATGACCTAAAAAGTACAAGATCAGAGTGATTACCATATTTGAACATTGTCAGGCAACAGGGCGCGACGTCCTACAGAGTACAGTGTGCAGAGCAAGCTACACGCAGCCAGCTGGCATGTACCGTAAATGTTAGTCCTGTTGTTAAGAAGGAACCAGCTATTAATAATTGACTAACGTAATGGCTTATTATTTGACCAGTTTGCGCTGATGTGGATTTTACTGTATGACAAATAATGAATGACAAATAAGACAGGAAAAGGAGTGAGGAAAGACTTAAGTTGCAACACAGGTCTTTAATAGCTGGGATCAAAACAGGGAAGTTGTAGTCATGGCTCATGCACATCTACGGTATCTGTGTGTGTGCGTGCGTGCGTGCGTGCGTGCGTGCGTGCGTGCGTGCGTGCGTGCGTGCGTGCGTATATATATATATATATATAGTAATGAAATGCTCTAGTTACTAGACTGAGAACACACTAGTAGCAAAAATAGCCAAACTGCAATCAATTGTATAGGCTGTTTTCTACTCTCAACGTGTCGAGATGTCAGCTTGCAGATTTATATTTTGGGCCGAGTAGGGTTTATTAATGTTGAACCAATAAGTATTAACAACAGCTTGTGACAAAATAATAGCTGGATTGGAACACGCATATATATTTTTTAATTTTCTGAAAGTAACCGCTTTGAACATACTGTACAACACTTCTACACAACAGCGACAATATTGTAGATCCAATAAAAATACCTGAGCTGCTGGGAAACAGTACAGGTAGTACAGGCAGAAAACATCATTATTTTTAAGCGCTAACACATGGGCAAATGGAGGGACATAAAGTTTTCTACATCCTACTATAAATGCGTCACATCTCTGCGTGTCTGCGTGTGTGTACGGTTGTAATGCACGTAACCCGAGAACCTTTTGCCCCACCGACTTCATATTCAACACACGCGTTCCACACCCCTGCAGGGAGTGCAGTGCCCGGTATCGAGTCGGTCGGACCCACGGTTCTCCAGAACCACCACAAAAGGCTCTGCTCAGGCTCTGCCAGTGGGCCTAATCAGCCTAAATCCCCTCACCTGTGCAATTTATTAGCCTACTTAACCAGTCCACTTTTCACAGTCAGTCAATTTGCCCTCTTCAGACACAGGCCGATACAGAGATCTGCATCTCCATGTGGGACGCAGACAGACAGTTAAAACGGGTGCTATGACAAGTTGACAACGGGTATTATTAGGTTCCCAAGTTGCATCGTTCTCAAGTAGGCCGGTAGCCGACGGGCACGTACAGGTCTAGTCATGCTAATGAACACATCTCTCTGTCTTAAACACTTAAACACTCTATACTTAGAGAAACGGACATGAGTTGAGTATCCTCAAAAGATCATATTTAGGCTATTGCATTGCATTTGCATGATGTCTGTGCAATAACCAGTGGCTCTAATTGTACTGTAGCTGCTAAATGTGTGATAACTTATGTATTTGACGTCATGCATTCACAGTAAAATGTGTCTTGAAAGTTGAATCCAAGATACAAATCGTTTTGGAAACAAATCCAGAAATGCCAGAATCACTGAAACAAAGTTATATTTTAAATTATATTTTACTTTTACCTTTTATCATATTTTACATAATTATATTACATTAATATCCTAAGTCCCAAAGATTCGAAGGCCCGACTTTTATTTAGGCTTATGAGAGCCTACCTCTGCTTCAACCCTAGCAAGCCTTCCAAGGAAAGAAAAATCACACCCGTGTGAAGTAAGTGGTGCAACTCCGCCTGGGGGTGCCCGGAACTTCCAGACCCGCAGGAACGTGCCCAGGGTGCCGGCCCGGTTCCGGCGAGCCGCCCGCCGTCCGAAACGGTCGAGAAATGACAGAGTTACCGTGTGGGGGTCCCCGTGGGTCCCCAGGGGGTCTGTACTGTACTGTACTGTACTGTACTGTACTGTACTGTACTGTACTGTACTGATACACCTGAAATCATCATATATACAGTTAATATGTATGTGTGTGTTAGGCTGCACAACAGTGACACTTGGTTTTGAAAACCAACCAAATGCAATTTCCGTGCTCAGACCCAGACAGCCAGCCAGGCAGGCAGACACACAAAGCTACTTAAGGAAGTGGTTGCACCACTTAAAAAGCAGAAATGTCAGCAAATCGGAAGGGTGGGTTGCAATATGTTCATGACACATAAATTGTTCTCTTTGAGGAATTAAAAAAATACATTTGTAGCAATGATGTGCAATAAACTGCAGCTTAATCATAGAAGCAAAATTGTGGTAAGACAAATAAACTAGTCTCAAATTCAATCAATTATTATAGAGATGAAGCAAGCCAATCATTAACAACCAAGTTGTGTGTGAAAGCAAGCCAATAATTGATAACCAAGTTTGTGTGTGCGTGTGTGCGTGCGTGCGAGCGAGCGTGCGTGCGAGCGAGCGTGCGTGCGTGCGTGCGTGCGTGTAGTGGAAAGTCCTGCCTCAGCAACCCAAATTCCTTTACTAAATACATCCCGTTTTATTTCAGTGGTTTTCAAAGTGGTGTCCCGGGATCCTCAGAAGTGAGGAGGTTCCAGCAAAAGGAGGATCAGTTTAATGCCACTGTTATTTCACCAGCTATAGAAGTTAGCCCCTTGGCAGAATATATAATAGTTAGATATATTAGATAAAGATATATTTTTGAGACAAGGTGGGTCAGCCTCAAACCCAGGTCCTCACTCTGACAAGCTGTGCACTAATTAGCTGAGATGCACTAAATCTAATACAACTAGGGGTATCTCTATTATGCGTGTCTTAAGTACCAGGTCTTATTACTTAACTTAAGACCTGGAGACGTGATCAATGCCATTTGGCTATTCTGAGTGGCCAAACAGCATTGACTCCAGGTCTTAAGTTAAGTCATAAGACCTGGTACTTAAGACACGCATAATACTGCCCCTGGGTATCTGGCACAAAAGCTTTTCAGGTGGTGGTCTGCATCCTGATATAAGTATTAATTTGGGGGTCCTTAACATGAAAATGTTTGAGAACCTTTGGCTTATGGGAGGACAGTGTGGGTGGTCATGTCACTATGATTGAGCCATATAACCATATCAAGTTGTAATGTAGCTATACGCCAAAATATGGAGTGTGGAGTACGCCAGATGTGTCGTCATGTCATTAGGCTCAAACAAATCAGTCGGCTCCATATTGGTACCAAAGGGTCGCATGCCAATATAACCTAAGGCAGTGGTTCCCAAAGTGGGGTCCGGGGACCCCCAGGGGTCCTTGAGGGAGTTCCAGGGGGTCCCCAGCTAAATGATAGTTAGGAACCAAATGGACCCTTATGGGTCTGTAACTCAGAGCGTGTACACATGGAACCAAATGGACCCTAACAGCTCCATTTGGTTCTCGGAGTTAAACAACTTTGATTTTACAATAATGTATTAGGGTCCCAGAGATAGAAATGCCATTAAATAGGGGACCGTAGCCTATAATTCAGGTCAAACCGGGGGCCCTAGAGCCGTAAAGATCTTCTCTTATGGGGGTCCTTGGCATGTATTTTCAAACGGGGGTCCGCGGGGCTATAATGAGTATCATTATGGGGGTCCTTGACATGAAAAGGTTTGGGAACCACATGGCCTAAGGGCACACTGAGAGATCTGGAAGCACTGTCAATGTGTAAATGCTTCACGGAGTCCCCTCCTATGTTCACATGGAGCTCTAGGGGATCAGACAGGGTTTAGGGGCTTACTAGTACTTGTCACCTGCGGGCCACCGCTGTTGCGGTGACGCGGTCAGACATTCTCTGGGAGCAAACCAGTTCAACTCCGGATAGCGTTGTAGAGATTAATTTTCGACTCTCCATTAAAGTCAATTTGTGATGTAGGGCAGGGGTTCTCAACCTTTTTGGCCGGGGACCCCCGGAAATGCTTTGGCAATGTCTCGGGACCCCAATATAAATGTCCTGCTACAATAACCATAATAATAGAGACAATACACCATGAATAAATACTATGCATGTACTGTGTGAACTATTAAATAATTTGGGGACCCCTCAAAACAATTTGGCGACCCCCCGAGGGGTCGCGACCCACGGGTTGAGAACCCCTGATGTAGGGAACCAGTGTGAAATGTACAGCATCAGTGAATACATTATAACAGCTGGAAGCTGGCAGAACGTTCACTAAAAGATCCGGAACGACGCCCCACACACGTCCCAGACTCTTCTCCCTTCTGGCTCCCAAACTATGGAATGAAATCCCCATTGCAATTAGAACTGCAGACTCACTCCCGATCTTCTGCCGTAGTCTGAAAAGTGAAAACTCACCTCTTCAAACGCCACCTTATAGTCAGGTTCCTTATCCTTTGATTTTAACGTTTGTCGGATTTTTTTGAAGAGTTGCAAAACTATATATTTTTGGAAAGGGTATTGTGTAAGGAATCAGAAAATCAATGTTGCCATTTGCCAATTAACCTGCAGCACTTTTAGTAGCACTCAGCCCTATAGCCTTGACGACCTTGCAGGCCTATGCAAAGGCTAAAATATGTCATTTAAGTAGCATATTATGTCGATTTTGATTGATTGATTGATTGATTGATTGATTGATTGATTGATTGATTGATTGATTGATTGACCCTCATGGGTTTATAAGACACCATTTCACAGTTGCAATTACAGCATGTTTTACATAATCTATGCATGTACAGCATGTTTACATTACATAATTCATTATATTACACCTCAGACATGTATACAGAGTACTCTGTCTTCTTTCCCAAGCTTGACAGATAAAATCTGCTACAACAAAAGTCCCTTTGGCAAAACATATCTCCATTTTTACATAGTCATTTAAATCTAGGAAATCCCCACATATAGAAGACATCTTATTAACCAGAATATCCCTTATGTCATCGTATTTAGAGCAGTAAAACAAAAAGTGAACTTCGTTTTCAATTTCATCAAGATCACAGAACAGACAATATCTCTCCTCTTCAGGGGTGGCATTAAACCTGCCAGTCTCCAGTGCTAATGGTAATGTTCCTGGCCTTATTTGAGCACAGAGAGATTGTTGTCTTTAGTTTAAATTATACTTCACATAAGGTTCTACAATGTGTCCTTTATAAGGCAGTAGGTTCGCAACTTAGGTTTGTACCATAGGTCCCTACACCAGTTCTCTTTGTATCTGGAGAACATTGTATTTCTAATTTGTTGAACATTACATTGTAATCTATTTTGAAAAATAAAAAACAAATCATTTGAATAAAGTCAACTTCTCAGTTCATTTGTCCAGGGGTGACCACCTCTAAGATCCCAATTAAAGATATTTTTGGTGAGTCTCTCCTCAGACATCTTCACAAGTCTATTCCATAGTCGTATCATTTCACATTTGTGTCTGATGCTTGGAGGTTCCCATCCCTCCCTCCGTTAATTGCTAGCAATGGAGTCAGTTTATGGACTCCCAGAAAGGATCGAATAGCTCTATGGTGCACGTTGTTAGTGGCTCGCATATTCCCGGAAACCACAAACACTAGAAGCATAGTCAGACACCGGACATACGCCTGATTCGTAAAGTTGTGTATAAGCATTGAATCCTAAACGTCCACAATGTTTAACTTTGTTCATGACAGAGCCCAGTGCCCTGCCCGCTGACTGAGCTAGGACATCGACAGCATCATTAAATGTCATGTGCTCATCTAAGGTCAATCCAAGATACTTGTACTGATCCGTATAAGACAACCCTATTGACCCCAAATTAAACACAGCACAGACATAGCATTCTATAGTGTATAGTTTCATAATTGTACAGATATTCTACTGTTATACCTTGTGTTGTTCTTGCTTACTAAGTTACTGTAAATCTCTCTGTATTATTAATGCCTAAATTGTAAATTGTAAATATCTAGAGATGTCCCGATACTGTATCGGTATCTGGGAAAGTATCGGATCGGCCCTTATTTGTCATATCGGGTCATATCGGTATCGGTGAATATGCCAGTCTAACCACAGATCCGACACAGGGGTAAGGGGTTGACACTATGGCAGGTAAATAAAATGTTGGGACATGTGGAGTTTGCTTTGGAGTTGCCCAAACTGCAAGTGCACATTTGAGTATAAACACAACACGAGATATAGCTATAAACACAACATGAGATCACGACACTGGTATCTGTATTCGGTATCGGCTAACACAGAAATTGAGGTATCGGAATCGGATCGGAAGCGAAAAAAGTGTATCGAGACATCCCTAATAATATCATTTGCGAGTGTTTTCTCTGAACCATGGCCTCTGTGTAGAGTCTTTGTGTAGAACTCTAAGTGTTGCATTTCCCTCGGTGGCTCTATAGCCTGCAGACACAACAAGCGAGAGGAAAGGGGTCGAGGCATTCCCAGATAGTGTGATTAAATTCGGCTATCTGGTTTCCTTTCATTGGCTCCCACCTCTTTCAGCGTCGAGTCGTCGACAGACAATGCTCCCGCCTCTCACCTGTTGACTCCATCACACCTGACACTGCTGCACATGGAAGCACACTTGTTCCTGTGTCCCATTTTCGGAGGTCTCTCCTTTCTGTCTGTGCTGTTTGTCAGCTGGATAATAATCACCAGTGGATAATGACCCAGTTGGTGGGAAAAAGTACTCAAATGTTTTAGGCCTGACCTCAAAATTCTAAATCCTCCAGTTTTCTGAAATAAATATTTTCACATTTTTTCAAAAATAGCAGACCTACAAGCTCGTAGCGCGCCACTCGGTGGCGCGCTATGAGCTTGTAGATCTGCTATTTTTCAATAGCTAAATTATAACATCTTTTGGTGTTTAAAACACCAAAAGGGGTTCCTGCCCAAAATGGGTTAAAGCAGAAATAACGTAATAATGTATTTTAAAACTGTTTTTAATATTTAATATCATATTGTCTATAGCCTCGGAAACCCAGACGTTTTTATTTCCAGGGAGAAAAAAAAAAGTCTGGGGCCGAGTTCACACCAATTCTCCATATTCAGACCGCAGCCATCTTGCCAGCAAGGTGATACCTAGGTGACACTTCCCATAGACAGCTAGCCCATTCATCCAAACAGAAAAGTCCTCTCTAATTATATTAAACAACGTCAAAATCACCAACATTGCAGCTGTAGGGAAAGCTTGAATTATCCTCTTTCAATCTGTAAAGTGTTTGTTTCATAAAAATCCACCGTAGACATTTTATGAGCTACTTCCTGTCAAGAAATTCCTTGCAGGAGTGCTGGAGTTTGGAAGTGCTCGTTGACTATCACTCAACGGTCCATGCGTACCACCTGTTTAGAATGTGCACATAATGCAGGAGGCAGCAGGAGGTTGCTTTACTGATAACTGGCAGAGCCTGACCCAGGTGAAAGGAGTTGACCTCATTAGGCCCACTGGCAGAGCCTGACCAGAGCCTTTTGTGGTGGTTCTGGAGAATGTCCTGAGGTGGTGGGGGCGCTGATATGCAAATTACTTATTTGAGTCATTATAATACTGATGCTAGGTAAAAACCAGTCTTGTTTCCATTCCATGCCAGCTTGGAAAATCAACAACGGTGGACATTGTAAACAAAGTGGAAATGCAAATTTGGAACTGAAGACTGAAGAGGAGGAGGAATTACACAAAGTAGGGTGATACTGATGACATCACGCATAGTGTCTGGACTTGGCTCCTCCCTCCTTTTCGCCCTCAACAATGGGGGTCCTTTAAATTAAAATATTTCAGAACCACTGCTCTGTAATATTTCATTTCAATTTTATCCCTCGATTTTGTGTCAATTATCTAATGTAATCTTGGACACGACACTTCCTCTGCCAACCTGGGGGGGCAGCGGACTGACCTCATACTTCCTTCTATGCATGAGGAGTCCAAGCTGCTTCTTTTCACCTGACAGGGGGGGAGTTTCCCTAGTTGGACGTAGTGCGTGGAAGGAACATGTTATTCCGACCAGTTCCTTTCCCCTCCATCAGGCGCCCCGACTGGCCAGGGGGAGGTAGTTTAGACTAGAGACTAGGATTTCTGCATGTTTTTTGTGAGGGTACCTACCCTAGGGGACACGGGGAGAACATGTGAGGGTACCTACCCTAGGGGACATGGGTAGAACATGTGAGTGTGTGTGTGTGTGTGTGTGTTTCTATGTGCAGGGCGTTGCTGAAAATGAGCACCTGTGCTCAGCTACTTCCCTGGGTAAATAAATATTTTTTTTTTTTAAAGGGGAAAACATGCAAACTCCACACAGAAAGGCCCTTTCGCCAACCCTGCCTTGGGTATGGGCACTGGTGACATGGAGGAGAGAACACGCCCCCAGCGGGAATCGAAACCCAGGACCTTCTAGCTGTGAGGCGACAGCACTACTGCTCTGTGATATTATAAGACTGATGCAGAAGTCTGCCCTGAGGGACTACTGTACATGTTGTCCAGCCTACAGTATACTGGTATTTCCTGTTGCCCTGCGTCCTGTACTTCCGGGCGTACAGTACGTCCGGTTAGACCTTTTTGGCAGCGGTTCTTGTCAATAAACAGATGCTAATGGGCGCCGGCCGGCCCGCGGGTAAGACTGCTTAACAAGCCTAAATGAACATTGAACATTCCATGGTATTACGGCCTTGTATACTGATCTGAGTTCTTTAAACTTTTTTTCTTAGTATTGTTATTTAATTATTTACTATTTTACTTATGTGTATTGTGGAGCATCACCCAACCTAAGTTTTTCACAATGCTGTACCTGTACATCTGTGTGACAATAAACACCTTGAACCTTGAACCTCCTCACTTTGAGAACAAAGGGTTTAACTTGTGTTTGAGTAACATGATGTCTGAAGACAAACGTGCACTGGTCATCATGTTTAAATAAGAACGGGGCGATTTATCAAGGCATATATTCATTGAGTCCACATTGATGTCCACATTCTCATCATTAATCCAAGAATATCATCTCATATACTACAGAGTTATGTTGCGTAATGTCTATGCGTGCGTGCGTGCGTGCGTGCGTGCGTGCGTGTTGACACAAAGGCGTCAGAGGCAGACAGATCCTCTGCATGTTTTCATACGCTCAGGGGAGACCCCGCTTCACGTTTACGCAACAAACCCATCTGCGTGTGTGTGTGTGTGTGTGTGTGTGTGTGTGTGTGTGTGTGTGTGTGTGTGTGTGTGTGTGTGTGTGTGTGTGTTTCATAGAGCCCCCCTCCCCCCCCCCCCCCCCCACCTGTAAAAACTCCCACAGCTCTCTTCTGCCTGCTGGTTTAAGCTGGTGAAACCGCGTACTCTTTCACAAAGCAACGCAGCGTTTGACAGAAACACACTGCTTCCAGCAAACATCACACACAGTCGGACAGAACAAAAGCACAGGCTTGAGATAACAGGCTCAGGGCAGAGAGGACGGTCTCCAGCAGCACTGAAACCTCACCATGTGGACATTCTTTGGTGTCAAAGACACTTTTCCCACAAATGTCCACCGACGAGTACATTTTAATAAGGGCCTTCATTGTTGTTTTAGCGTAAGCTAACCTCCGCCTATTGGGAACCCCTACCTACGCAGAGCCTTTTAACTGTTAGAGGCCCCTATATCATGGGTTCCCAAAGTGGGGTCCGGAGACCCCTGGGGGTACTTGAGGGAGTTCCAGGGGGTACCTATAGCTCAATTGGAGATATAAGGAACAAAATGGACCCTTATGGGTCTGTAACTCTGAGAGTGTAGAAATAGAACCAAATGGACCCTAATGGGTCCATTTATACACTCTCATAGTTAAATTAACAGTGGTTTTACAATATAAATTGGGGAAATGCCATTAAATCGGGGGTCCGTACCATAATGCGTGTGAAACTGGGGGGGGTCCATGAAATTAATGTTTCGGAATCACTGCTAGAGCCGTAGAAATCCTCCCTTATCGGGGTCACTGGCATATGTTTTCAAATGGGGGGTCTGTGGCCTAATAAATTAATGTTGATTTGGGGGTCCTTGACAGGAAAAAGTTTGGGAACCACTGCTCTATATCACCAGACAACAAGAACCTTTAATTTTCGCCGGCTGCCTCATGGCACTAATAACTAATAACTTTGGGGCGGGCCGCCCGTCTAGAGTTTGAATGGTATTGACAGGTATTAGTCAAAAGGGAGAGGAAGGATCAACATATGGAATGTCAGAACAGGTTCTGATATATATCCATTTATGGAGATCTAAGGGTTTGAGGTCAGGTGTACAGTAGAGTTGCTGGCCAATATTGCGACAGCAATATCCATCCCTGATGATGTCACGTGATGTCACGATGACTTGGGCAGTGGGCACCATATGTGGGCTGATGTCACGTGATGTCACGATGACTTGGGCACCATATAGGCCTATGGGGGCTTGTCTGGGGTGACCAACCAACCAACACACACACTAACGGGAAATGCTAGATTCCATAGTTAAAATTAAAAAAAGTGACTGTGTTTGTGGGATTGTTTATAATGTAAATAACTAGAAGTTTGCGGCGTGCTCAATCTACGCCACAAGTCCGTGTTTTTTCTCTGTGAATATTGTGTGTCCGAGTGAGACACACACACACACACACACACACACACACACACACACACACACACACACACACACACACACACACACATTGATTGATTGATTGATTGATTGATTGATTGATTGATTGATTGATTGATTGATTGATTGATTGATTGATTGATTGATTGATTGATTGATTGATTGATTGATTGATTGAAATATTTATTAACAGTTTTTTACAGAATTACAGTACATTTCAATCACAAACTCAATACAAAGACTGTTAACTGTGAGTGGACAACCCAATTAAGCATTACACTTGTTTACAAGAGGGTCCACCTTGTTCAATTCATCGAACGAATACAGACGGCAATGTGTCCACTGACCGTGTTTATTCGGTGCTGGAACTTCACAAGCTGGCTTGAAAAGTGAGTGACGTATCACGGCCACAAAGCACAGGCGTAAACGGCACTTCCGCACGTCACGGTCTATGACTTGGCCAACCGAAGCGAGCTCAAAGTGTGCTCTTCTCAATTATAGATGTGTAGTGTGTGTGAGTTGTTGTGTGTGTGTAACTGTGTATGTCCTGCCCCATTTTGGGCGGGAACCCCTTTTGGTGTTAGCAATATGTTATGCTTTAGCTATTGAAAAATTGCAGATCTACAAGCTACGAGATTGTAGGTCTGCTATTTTTGAAAAATACTGACATAGAAACATATCTTTTTCAGAAAACTGTCACGATGTAGAAGACATTTTTAGAATCTGATCTCAGGTCAAAATGGGTTAACTATAATGTACAATGTAGTATAATAATATTATACTACATTGTACATTATAGTTAACCCAGTGGCACCATATTATGGTGCCACTGTAATGCCATTATACCATTGGCTATAGGACCCATAGGGCCAGCATGAATGCAATATAGCCTTTCAGATTGTTTATCTCCTTCTCACTCTCCTCGTCACCATGTCTTTGCTGGCATATCACATGCGTAAAGCAGGTGATACAGCAATGCATGCTGTGCACATGCATAAAGCAGGTGATACAGCAATGCATGCTGTGCATTCTGTGCACATGCACATCATTGTTGAAAACCCACACATGGTACTATTTTGAGAAAACACTGTACGAGTGTACGTGCTGAGGGAGGTGGTGTAATTGCTGTCCCGTGATTGGCTGCAAGATTTCAACCCTTTGTCTTCCTCCAGAGGTAGAGTAAAAAGGCTGATTTATACATTGACAGCGGCACACCAGTGCATTGCACGGGAATTTGTAGATCTACAAACTAGCTTGTAGGTCTGCCATTTCAGGTGTGAGAAACGACGTGCACCAATGCAAATATATGTACAAATCAAGCATTATCTCGCTTACAACCTCCACCAATCCTTCCAGAGATCACTGAGTCCCACATCATGTACAAAAGATATTTTATTCCCTCAGGCCTCAACTAAAAACGGGCACGTCAAGTCATTCTGACCCTTTTTGTTTTCAATAATATCACTCACTCACATTCTGACCCTTTTAAAGGGGCATTCCACTCATTTTCAACATTTTACTATGTACCATAGAGCTGTTGTGTGGAAATAATAAAAAAGTTCCCCCATTCTGTGTTTCCTAGAACTAGAGGTCTGAAAAAAATCACACCCGTGTGAACTGAGTCGTGCAACTACACATTTATTGTTATAGTTACTGTACATTAGAACCAGGAAAGCATCTGTGTCATAAGTACTCTCCGCATGAATTCAGTCTCAACAGTGTCATTTGAAGGTAGGTCACTCAGGCCTACATGATATCTGTGATGTCAGTGACGTCACATACTAACCATAGCAACCATGCTCGTTTTTTTGGTTGCTAACCATAGCAACCATGCTCGTTTTTTTGGTACGAACAAACATGGGTACACGGGTACAAAGCCAGTTGTTGGAGTGGTTTGCACCACTCAAAAATCCTTAACATGGTGAAACACATCTTGATGATGTCATCAAGATTAACCACTCCTACGACTGGCTTTGTTAGTTTACGTGTCTGTCTGTCTGTCTGTCTGTTCGTACCAAAAAATGAGCATGGTTGCTACGGTCACCCAGTTCACCCGGGTGTGATTTCATTACGTCAGACATTACGTCAGATCAGAGCTGATCAGGCTATATAAGACCTTACACCACTCAGTTCACACGGGTGTGATTTTTTTCATAATTACAGTTCTAGGAAAACACAAAATGGAGGGGCTTTTTGATTATTTCCACACAACAGCTCTAAGGTATATTAATGACATAGTAAAATGTTGAAAATGGGTGGTTTTCCCCTTTAACACTTTTTTGTCAGCAAGTTGCGCATGTGTTTTTAAATGTGCATTGCTCTAAAAGAAAACATTCTGTTACTTGTGAGACAGACAATAAAAGTTGTATACAGAATCTTGAGGACAGACCCTCAATAGACAGCCCTTACTGCTGTCAGACAAGCTCGCAGATGTTTCCTCCGTGTTATTGCTATGCTTGACCTTTTAGATGCACTTTCCTTTGATGTTACACATTCAACAATATCGGCATTCCACGTTGAATTGGCACTTGTGAGGAGAGCAAACAAACACAGACACAGGAGGATGCCTGGATGCAACATCAGAGGACAGTGGCAGCGTCCCCAGCTGACAGTCTCGAGCTCCATTTCACAGACATACAGTATATTTGACGTCTATCGGTCAGACCGTCCCGTACAAGATATATATACGGTTATAAACTCCTGGTTGGATTGTTATGGAGCTTGTTGTGCACAGCATGCTCCCTGCAGGATGAATCCTGCTGTTATTTGCTGATTTTGCTTAACCAGACAGTGGCCTTGTGGTTAGAGTGTCCGCCCTGAAACTGGGAGGTCGGGGGTTCGATCCCCGGCCGGGTCACATACAAAAGACTGGGAATGGGACCCAATGTCTCCCTGCTTGGCACTCAGCATCAATGGGTTGGATTAGGGGGTCAAATCTACTAATGAGTCCCGAGCGCGGCGCACGCTGCAGTTCACCGCTCCAAGAGATGGGTCAAATGCGGAGAACAAGAACGGAGTGTGTGACTAATCGTACAACTTTGACTTAGGGCTATACTCACCACAATAAACGACTAGACACGGATGATTTGGGGAAGAAAAACTCAAAATAATCAAAGGCCATTGTTCTCTGTACCTGCAGGCAGTGGTGTAAAGTAACTAAGTACATTTACTTACTTACGTACTGTACTTAAGTACAATTTTGAGGTATTTGTACTTTACTTCAGTATCTCCAAGTTCCAGTACTTTTACTTCTACTCCACTACATTTATTTGAAAAACTTTAGTTACTATAGTTTCTTTGTAGATTTTGATTATTTAATATTATTATTATTACAAAAAATACATACACCACTTCAGCCCTATATACATTTCAGCCATTTCAGTACCAAAAGTAGAAAGTACTCATTATGCAGAATGTCCTGTTTCAAGATTAAACAACTTTTGAAAATAGCTGATCTACAAGCTCACAATGCGTTGCAACACGACCCATTGTGAGCTTGTACATCAGCTATTTTCAAAAGTTGTTTAATCTTGAAACAGGACATTCTGCATAATGAGTACTTTCTACTTTTGGTACTTTAAGTACATTTTGATAGCAATACTTTTGTACTTTTACTCAAGTAAATTTTGGCTTTACGTACTTTTACTTGTAACAGAGTAGTTCTACATGAATTGCAGTATTGATACTTTTACTTAAAGTAGCTATAAGCAATAATATGTCAAAAATTATTTAATTTTTTGGTATTCAGACAGCCATGCAGCAATGAGTAAAACGCTCCCCAAAAAAATGTAGTCTCTGGGACACATCGAAGGGCCACAATCTGCACAAAGTACAATTTATTTA
Organism: Electrona antarctica; assembly: GCF_951216825.1. Lineage (NCBI taxonomy): Eukaryota > Metazoa > Chordata > Actinopteri > Myctophiformes > Myctophidae > Electrona > Electrona antarctica. The sequence continues at coordinate 52,488,683 of NC_136792.1, read as the reverse complement.
AATTTTGACAGCTTTAAACAGATGTTTCATTTTTAAGATCTTAAATGGACTTGCACCTCCACCACTGAAACAGTTCATAGGTCGAAGGGACAGTGGTGACAGAGCAACAAGGGCAACTACCAGAGGAGACTGTGAAGTGCCAACCAGATGTAGTGTGTTTGGTAAAACAGTCTTCTCTTTTAGACTTTTGACTTATTCCTGTAGGCTCCTAGGTGGAGCATAGGGCCGCAATCACACCCCGCCATCGGACTCTGTTTTGAGCAGTTTTCTTCAGCTGGGCCCACGATAGTCCGGTCGTCTTTGCCTCACTCTCCACTGATCTTCTCCAGGTCTGTTTTGGCCTCAGCACCTTTATTTTGCCCTGTGGATTCCAGTCCAGTGCTTGCCTAGTGAGGTTGTCAGTAGCTTTTCGGATTTCGGGTTTTCTCCCTAAGTAAGAGAGACCTCCAACTATCTGACTTTCAAATTCATGGCTAAAAACAGATCAAATCTGTAATCATGAGTAATTATCAGCTCTATTTATCACTGATGTCATTTCGTTCTGTCCCCCTAGCTGTACAATGTTTAATTGTTCCTGCATTGTATACTGTATGTGTTTTTTGTATGGATAGTTTTATCATCATTTTTAAGAGCCTGCTCAAGGACTACAGATGTAAATGAGCCTCTGGCTAACTCTGGCCCATTTACATGGATGTGAAAACTGACATGTTGATTAATGTGCATTGTCCTTGTCAAATAAATAAATAAAGATGTTCCTAGAAGCTTTGTCATTAGTCGAAATGACTAACCAATCAGGAAGTAGACAGGCAGGTCAACCAATGACAAAGCTCCTAGGAAAATCTTTGAATGCAGATTGCGGCCCCTAGATGTGTCACAGAGAATGTCACATTTTTGGGAGCGTTTTTACCCCATTGCATTTGCTGGCTGTCTGAATACCAAAAAAATAAAAAATAAAAAATAAAGGGTTAGGGTTAGTGTTAAAATGTTGACATATTATTGCTTATAGCAGCTGTAACCCATTTTGACCTGAGATCAGATTCTAAAAATGTCTTCTACATCCTGACAGTTTTCTGAAAAAGCTATGTTTCTATGTCGTTCTTCGATTTTTTCAAAAATAGCAGACCTACAAGCTCATAGCGCGCCACTCGGTGGCGCGCTATGAGCTTGTAGATCTGCTATTTTTCAATAGCTAAAGTATAACGTAATGCTAACACCAAAACGGGTTCCTGCACAAAAAAAAAAAAGTATAACATGTGAGTACTTTTTCCACCACTGCCTTGGCAGGACAGCCTCTCTCATGCTGAACAGGACAGCCTCTCTCATGCTGAACAGGACAGCCTCTCTCATGCTGAACAGGACAGCCTCTCTCATGCTGAACAGGACAGCCTCTCTCATGCTGAACAGGACAGCCTCTCTCATGCTGAACAGGACAGCCTCTCTCATGCTGAACAGGACAGCCTCTCTCATGCTGAATTCTCCCCTCCCTCCCCCTGCTGCTGCTGCTGCTGCTGCCTGGAGGCAGCGGTGGCCGAACGGTTTGTGGAGCGGTCTTGATACCGGAAGGTCGCCAGTTCGAATCCCCGGACCGGCACGTTAAAATTACCACCGCTGAAGTGCCCTTGAGCAAGGCATTGAACCCCAACCATGAAATGTTCTATGAGCAGGGCGTGGCTGTAAACAAGCATCTCGAGCTTAGTCCACTTACCCTGGGTAAACAAAGAACTTTGCTTTGCTTGGCTTTTGGCCTGCTTGCTTGTTGTGGGAACTTTAGTAAACAATAGACAGTGGTTAACCACCCAAGACACCAATTGTCCAGTGCGGGCTGCAACAAAACTGACTCAGGGCGGATGGAAGGACGCAATACACAATTTTGGTCAATCAGGTCAGTCAAGGTTACGGGTCATCGTAGTCGTGGCCAAACTCAAAGCCCCACCTCCACATTCACAGAGCTTACTAAAACACAGAAGACACTCAGGGCCCTTTTCCACCGGTTGGTTCCCAATGGGAACCGGTTCAGTTCTTTTTGTTTCTTAGTCTATGAGCCAGAGCTCCAAAATTGGAACTTTAATTATGCATTGAGTGGGCAAAACTATACCTATATTAGATTGTTATCACCATGAAACTTCCCCAGTTGATTACTTACACAAAGACAATGATTTATTGTATTACAAAATTTACATTTTTAAGTTTTAACCCATTTAGGCCTGACCTCAAAATTAAAAAAACAAATCTTCTAAATCCTCCAGTTTTCTGAAATAAATATTTTCACGATTTTTCAAAAATAGCAGACCTACAAGCTCGTAGCGCACCACTCGGTGGCGCGCTATGAGCTTGTAGATCTGCTATTTTTCAAAAGGGGTTCCCGCCCAAAATAAATATTAAATATGCAAATGAGGCATTATGTAGGAAAATATGCAAAATAATAGAAAATATGAAAAAGCTACTACTGTGGAAGGGTTATCATGTATTAATTTACTTGTATTGATCCTATAAACAATTTAATATAGGTCTAGTTTTTCCCACCAATTTTGGAGCTCTGGCTAAGAACCAAAAAGAACTGAACCGGTTCCCATTGGGAACCAACCGGTGGAAAGGGGGTCACAGAGCGATCAATCTTATGAATGGAAGTGTGGAGAGGAGAGGGGGGGGTGGCTTAATTCCCCTGTTTTATACTCTACCACCTGGTATTTGCTAAACAAAAATCACTGCAAGTTAAAGTTACCACAAAGCTCTGACAAAACGTTACAGCTAATGAGTATATATGTTTGCACACAGTATCCTGCAATTGTCTACATTATGCACATAGGCTACACCAGGGGTCCTCAACTACAAATGCTGAAGGTCCACTAATCATTTTTGAAAAAGACTAAGGTCCGGTCCCATGCCACGCAGCGCGGGCCACGCAGCGGCCAGCGGAGAGCGGGGCTCTATATTTCTTAATACAGTCACACCAAGGCAAGCTTATACAAATCGGATCCCCTCCCAACCCTATGGAAATAAAATGTTTCACAAATATTCCCCTCCAAAAATGCACAGCAAATGAGAGGTATTGTGTTGAGGCACAAAGAACACTTTTATTTTGTCAAGTTTTTAAAAAAATGTTTTGTTTTTGTTTTTTTTTGACCGCGCTACACCACTGGGGTGAGCCCTGCATAGCCTTTACTCTATTGTTGCTGTTAGGTCAAAAGTTCCACTAGCACACAAGATGTGGCATTGAAACTTGTTGAGCGATAAAAACCTGTATTGATCCCAGTGAAGAAATGCAGGTGTCGTAGCAACAACAGCTAAAGCACGGGATAGGCACAGGAAGAGTAGAGTAGAGATAAGAATGATACTAGACTGACTTAACACACAATACATTTAGGCATATGGTTGTTTAAAATATGTGCTGGAGCACAGGGTATATTCTTTTTTTTATGTTTATTTGACAGGGACAATACAAAAAAAACATGTATTATGGGGTTTATAGCCGAGGCTAATCAATTTGCGACCCCAGTCCCTGGTTAGGCCTTGGCCGCCTTTCAAGTAAAAAACTATCAATTTACAAAAAGGACATGCATGAATTAAGCTCTAACAAAAGCAATAACATTCCCAAACTAGAACTGCACTCTGTCGAGTGCCTACTTGCTTGTTGCACACAAGTGCAAGCAGAGCGTGCAAGTACTGTCGACCGCTACAAACTGTCAAATCTCAGCTTCTCTGTGAAAGAACGTTTGAAATATTGAATTATTAGGTTTAGCTATTTGCTACGTACCTAGTTTTTGGAGGTAAAAAAGTAGTATTGTTAAGTATGGTAAGAGACGGCTTTCGATGGTGACGTATATGTCGATCAGTGTCGGGTGGATTAAAGGAAATGCCTCTATGTAATTTGTAAGTTGATTAGCGGTATACTGTGGTTACTTTGTGTATGCCCTGTTTGATGCGTATGTATCGTAGCAGCATATGACGTCAGGTATAACTGGTATAACTAGCTCTCAATGATGACGTAATAAAGATGTGGATTAATCGGCTTTTGATGGTGACGTATATGTCGATCAGTGTCGGGTGGATTAAAGGAAAGGTGAAAGGTGGAAAGGAAATGCCTCTATGTATATGTATATGTAATTTGTAAATTGATTAGCGGTATACTGTGGTTACTTTGCGTCGCCGTTTGATGCGTATGCGCCGTGCCAGCGTATGACGTCAGGGTATAACTGGTATAACTAGCTCTCAATGATGACGTAATAAAGATGTGGATTAAAGGACCCAATGCCAGGGTGTAATTGGTTTTCTATGGTGACGTAATGACGATATGTTTTAGTGTCGGGAGGATTAAAGGTAATGCCCCTATGTATACATGTATGTATACATGTATGTAATCTGACACCACTGCCATATCAAGCATTACGTCATACGCTGGCACGGCGCATACGCATCAAACGGCGACATGGACGAAAACTAGTACTTGCGCGCTTTGCTTGCGCTCTGATTGTAATTACAGTGATGAAAGCATCGATGGCAAGATTTTAAAATGTGCCTAACACATTAGTGTTCGCACATCTGGAGAGTGGAGAACGGACTGTAAAGAACATACAAAACATGTGTTTGTAAAAGTAATGCTACTGTCTTTTTGACTTATATCTATATCCTACTATAATATCATGTGTAGGTTACTGTCTTTTTGTGCTGCATTACAAAGGCAAAGAGTCAATGAATGTATAGCTTTAGAAAGAGTATAATTTGGAGGATAGCCTATAAGAGTTTGGAATGATGCTCTTTGTAGAACCCGGTCTCAAATGTGTGTCATCATTGAATTGATTGATTTACATTTTTATTCACAGTATGATTACATATTTAAAGACAAATTGTCAATACAAAAACTGCTACGAGGACGAAACCACGAAAAGCACTTATTTATACACGAGCGTCCTCCATTTTCAATTCATCAGAGATTAACATGATAATGATCAATCAAAATAACACAATCAGTCAGTCAGTCAGTCAGTCAGTCAGTCAGTCAGTCAATGGTTTATGAGAATGATGATGGATCATTATGATGATGACATCATGACAATGCATGACTCGACTCTATAGGGCTTATACAGTCGATTCATGCATTGTCATGATGTCATCATCATAATGATCCTATACTATAGGCCTACTAGTAGGTAGTCACCGGCATAGACTGTAGTCACACATGGCGAGTCCCTCCCCTTTCCTTGACGTCACCACAGGGGGGTTGCCTTTAGATAGAGTCCGTGAGATTAGTGGCAGTGCATCAGGGTGAAGCTTAGCTCAGAGAGAGGGCGCGGCAGCAGCAGCAACACACACGTTTGTCCCACGATACGTGGAGAGTGGTTTTTAATTTTTACTAGTTAACTGCCGTTGACATCCGATCCTTCGTCTAGACTATAACCGATAACATCCACGTTGCAACTGAAGTTTCCCCGGCGCCCGCTTCCTAGTTTTGTTCTCCGTTTCTTCTTTCTTGGACACCTTTCCCTTCTTCCAGCCAGCCAGCTATAAGGGCGCACGGAATGGCCGATAAGATCGACATGGAGGACGGGAAGGCGACGAACGGCGACGCGCTCCTCGAGGAACCGTCGGCGCAGGCCAACGGGCTCCACAGCGGCAATAAGGACAGCAAAGCCGCCGGCGGCGCCAAGTTGCCGCTGTCCCAGCGGGTCCGGAGGATAGTGATGGCCAACCTGCTGGTCATCCTCACCGTGCTGGGGGTGATCATCGGCGTTCTCATCGGACTCGGCGTGCGCAACGCGGAGCTGAGCCGGACGCAGATCATCTACGTGGGCTTTCCCGGGGAGCTGCTCATCCGCCTGCTCAAGATGATCATCATCCCGCTGGTGGTGTGCAGCCTGGTGTCCGGCGCGGCCAGCATCGACCCCAAGGCGCTGGGCAAGCTGGGCGGCTGGGCCATGCTCTTCTTCCTGGTCACCACGCTCATCGCCTCGGCCATCGGCGTGGTGATGGCTCTCATCATCAGCCCCGGGACGGTCACCGGCGCCAAGCCCAAGATTGCAGGGCTGGACGGGGACATCCCCGTGGCCAAGGAGGTGATCGACTCCTTCTTGGACCTGATCAGGTACATGTTTTATCATTTATCATTATAATTAGCTGGAGCTGCTTTAGTGGCCAACAGTATAAGACTGTGGTTGTACTGGTCACAGTGGTCAGCTACCAGGTTTTAATGTGTGTCTCCGTGTGCAGGGCAGGGCATTTCAAATGTGACCAGCTGGATGATTTATTTGGGCACTACTTCAATCATAAATCAATCATGGAACAACAAAGGCTGAGCCAGTAAGCCACCTACCTGCCCCCCCATCCCTGAGACAATGATTAATTCTAGTTTTAACACGTGGCGAAACCCCCCTCAACACAACATGAATGGCATTAATATGTCAAAGGCAGGTAGTGAAACTAGCGTGATAAATGGTCCTGTCCGTTTATGTATAGGCTATGCATAGAAAGTGTTTTGCCCGAATTACTAGATCATGCTTGAGCAAAAAGAACGATGGGTACGATCATGAGGAAGCCACTATAGTTTTGAGTCTAGAGATTTCAGAACTTTTAAGTCAGTAGTAGGACCTTATTTCATAATGTCTCAGTCTGTTTTAGTCAACATTCCGACGGTTTAATCAAGTTGACAGACATAGGAAAAAGTAGTTTAATATCACGCGTTTCGTGTACACACGTGTGTGTGTGACAGTGTGTGTGTGTGTGTGTGTGTGTGTGTGTGTGTGTGACAGTGTGTGTGCGTGTGCGTGCTGTAAGGACAGATCGTAGTTGCATCAGCTGAGCACGTCAAGGTTGTAATTCTTCCGAGTTGCGACAGACACTCCACTACTAGCATTGGATGTGACGTCACACCGGCCCGTGCCACTGACTCATCGCTATAGCGGAGTCAGTTCAGAAATAATTTCGGTTCAGTTTTGTGTTCACTGTTCATATTAAATATCTCTCTTGTTCTATTAGACCCAATATATATGTTTCAACTAAGACATGATACACAACACGACGAGTACGTGTGTGAGGCTGTATAGAGTAGAGAGAGAGACCGTGGCTGCTCAGCGCCTCTGGTCTCTCGCTGGGACAGGACAGCCCACTGTTATGTCAAAAGCAGATGTCAAGGAAGGAAGCACATTCAGTCCATATTTTTGGAGGCAGTGATTCAGTCCATATTTTTTGCGTTAAATAAATTGGCTTGAGCAAACTTTTGTAGTCTGGTGTGAGTGATGACTGACATACGCAGTACACTAGAGAATGGCTAAGAGACACAACATGACTGTACACTTACTTGTACAGTATGTGTTTCATCTGTGCATTGCAAGCTTATTCAGTTGTAAATAGTCGTGTGTTGTGTAATATAATAACAAACAGGTTAGCGTTAAACTGTATTTTAACCCATTTTGGCCTGACGTCGAAACTTTAAAAAATGTCTTAAAAATCCTGACAGTTTTCTGAAATACCTATGTTTCTATATCAGTGGTGCTCAATTTTTCATGTCAAGGACCCCAAAAATTATATGTAATTGGCCTCCGACCCCCATCTCAAAATAATATTGTTCCAGGAACCCCCCCAGAAGCAAAGTGCCACATTTTTCACGATTTAAAAAAAGTAGCTATTTTTCAATAGCTAAATTATAACAATGTTTAAAACACCAAAAGGGGTTCCCGCCCAAAATGGGTTAAATGGCCAAAACATTGTTTGTTTATTTTTGGTTATGCCTTTTATTGATAGGGCAGTAGACTGACAGGGAGATGGGGAGTGACACGCAGTGACGCAGGGCAAGGGTCATTGGGATTCGAACCCGCGACCACCACTTTTAAATGTATGTTGTCAGGAAAGATCTATTAACCTTCCTTCCTGTCTACACTGGGAGACAGAGTAGACCAGTGGTTCCCAAAGTGGGGTCCGGGGACCCCCCAGGGGTCCTTGAGGGAGTTCCAGGGGGTCCCCAGCTAAATGATAGTTAGGAACCAAATGGGTCTGTAACTCTGAGAGTGTAAAAATGGAACCAAAAAAATTGAACCAAACGGGCCATTTGTACACTCTCAGAGTAAAATTAACATTGATTTTACAAAAGAAATGGGCGTCCCAGAGATAGAAATGCCATTAAATGGGGGTCCGTAGACTAATGCATGTCAAACTGGGGGTCCTTGAAATTAAACTGGTATGGGGGTCCCTGGCATATCTTTTCAAATGGGGGTCTAATTGGTGTCAATTTGGGGGTCCTTGACATGAACACGTTTGGGCACCACTGATCTGACATTCCCTGGAGGTAGCATTTCAAAGCCAAACACAAATCTCACAAATCTAACCGCGGATTAAAGCAGCTCTTTGTGCGAGTTAGTTTTCTTGTGCAACAGCTCAGCCAGGCACGACGTTGCCCAAAGCACTAACCGAACGGAAACATTCCACACCAGAACAGATGTCCTGTCCAGAGTAGCGCTAGCTTTCTTCCAACGTTGTGAAGGGCTCACTTACTTCATGGGGGGAATATGGTGTCCATACGGCTGACATGTTGACACTGTTGAGTTGGGTCATTTTAAACACATTGCCGTACATATTTTGTCCACAAACCTGCACACATGACACTACTACTTGGGTCGTTTTGAAGGGGACTTTACATTTGTGATTGAGAGCATATTTCTCCATGCAATGAGCGAAGATGGTACAGTATTAAACATGGTGTACACCTGTATCGATTTGTGGCCACCACAAAGACGTAGCACAGATATAGTACTCGACTTCACATTGTCTTACTTGCAGGTGCAAACACGCCATGAAGATAATACACACTGTACTGTACTGTATGTTCACTTGTTGCATTGTTCTCCAACTTGAACATTTGCCCAGTGAGCCACAGAGACTAGCTGCTCTAGCGATAATATCCTTGGCTAGCCATTTGATTAGTTTAATACGTCTAATGAGCCTATAGCCTACTACTCTACTTCTATCAGATGATTCCTGGGGAAAGAAAAGCCTGTTCCACTGCCAGAGCTGAACATAAAGAGCCTGACCTGTGTGCCCGGCTTCAGGTAGATTAGAAAGCAGCCTTGTGTAGATTTAGCACTGGCCTCCAACACTGTAGGGCATTGTTGTGTGTGTGCTGAGGGTCTCATTTACTCCATAACATAAGTCTTGCACAGGTTATTTACTGAGAAAGTTGCTCTACCATGCGGTTGAGTAGTAACCCTGAGAACAACAAAACCGGCATGCAGGCCTTCCTCAGCGTTAAATTCAAACTCGACTGAGTAGTAACCCTGCTCATAGGGTATGGGTCATAATGGACATGACACAGACAACAATCAAACAAACAAACAAAACAATTTACCCCTAACTGAGCTTCACATCTGTCCGTATACATTGAGCATTCCTCAGTTAATTTTTGAGGGGCGCGCTAGCCCTTCCAATGCATGGCTTTCCGAAATTACGTCATGCAGCAGTCTATGGAATTTAATGTTTGTTTTAGAGCCTAATTATAATTTCCCCATTGCCAGCCAAGTCTATGGACCTTAACATTTGTTTAGGCCAGTAAATGACGATGGAAGATGTCATCTTGCTGATATAAACGCATCTTGTAATAAATTGATTTCATTTTTCACGGACATAAGTGAAAAGTCCTTAATCTGTTTGGCCATCCGTCCCACCATTTAGTCCCAGGCAACATACTGTATCTCAAAGTACTACGGACTGGCTTGCCAATGCCATGGAATTGATTATGCACCTTCATGATCGCCAGTTGACGATGCCCCCCCTATTGATTTTGGTGAGTCACTCGATGGCTTTTCCCAGAGACCCACCATTAGGCCAAAATATCAATTTCCACACATTGTACTACTTGATGGATTGCCATGGAATTTGCTGTGCACTAAGATGAACCATACTGATTTAGGTGATCCATCCGCCTTTCTCTAGATTAGGCCAAAACTTCCAATTGCACACAACAAGATGTCTCTAAATCGAATGGACTGATTGCCATGGAGGTTTGTTGTTGGCATTGTGCCGAGCTCTGCCGACGATGCGATCATGGACCACAACAAACGAAACGGTGGCAACGCAGTGTCTTAAAATGGAACTTTAAAAGCGTAAAGAGAATATTTTTTTCCCAGTACCAGCTGCACGTAAAAACTGCAGTGGTGGACATCTCGGAGTCAGTTAGTGCCCTTCAAATCTCCCTCCTGTGTGAATAGGATGGGATAGGTTTAGGTGTACGCTGCTGTATTTGTTTGACGTATTTTAACGTCACAATGGTGGTACCCGGAGAGCCACATATTTTCTGAGGTGGTACTTGGTGAAATGGCCATCCTGTAGCATTCCCTTCCACCCAACGTTTCCAAAACATGAAGCCGCGGGTTCGACTCCCGATCCCGACGGCCTTTACTGCATGTCACCCTCCCATCTCTCTCCCCATTTCCTGTCAGCCTACTTGTCTGTCCCTCTATAAAAATATAAAATAAAGGAGAAAGCCACAAAAAAAAAACATAAAAAAAACTAGACGGTTTAACATGACATAATGATTAATCCTTAATGTTTAATACTTGATATTGTTTACTCTTTTGCAAGTCGGATACATTTCACCCAGTATTTGACCCAAGATTGACAACACGTCATTAGGCAACATGTGGTTGTGAGTTTTGGTTGATAAAGGTTATCTGTTCTGACAGACATTTCAGAAACCTAGTTATGAAATGGTGAGAAAAGTACAGCCCTCAAAGGCACGCTGATGTGTAATAATTACTGTCCACAGTTTATTTTTTATACAAGACTAGACTTGGGTCTGTCTGTATTTGAAGGAACTTAGCATTGCTCTGAATGTTTTGAGTGTCTTTTGGCTCATGTGCTTTGAGCTAGATGCAAGTGGTGCCGCATACTATTCTAAAACCAATTGGGAAAGTCATTTTGGGTCCGTGCAGTCGACCCACTGCCACCCGCTTATCAAGACAGACAGACAGACACACACACACACACACACACACTGTCACAGGACGAGGACACACTGTCCTCGTCTAAGTGGACGGTGGCGTTGTCTTGTGAGCGTTGGCCCTCTCAATCAGTTTTTAGTATGTTTTGGCAACAAAGCCAAAACCGCTGCATGGTTTTGTGACCATGAAGCGGTGTGTATCGCAGTGGAAACTTAAGAGTCCTCTCTGTAAGCGCCTACAAACACATTCTTCATTTTCCTCTTAACTACATCCCCATGATGCACAGCAGCACACAACGTAATGACTTAACCACACACACACACACACACCATATAACTACTGTATCCTCTCCTACACATGTGGCACTTTATCTGCCTCAGAATGAAAGCTCTCTCTCCTCAAACACGTGGCATGTATGTGGTGGGTTGTGTCACTTTATAAAGAAGGATGTAGGGCTTGTTGTTTGAAGCCCTGCCCACAAATCCTTGTTTAGTTTTCATATTATCTCCCATCGCCTGCCTTCTGTTTGTTCTTCTGCTGGGGTCCATGCTGCTGTCGACACGGCAATCTTGGTGATTGTTGAACGAGCAATACTTCCTAGATAAAAGTCACATTGACAGCAACGGCTGGCCTGGATTGGTTCCTTAACAGGACTTAACACAATGCGCATGTAGCCCATGTGTCATTTGACAGATATTTAAAACGAGCTGTACAGTAACACAAATTACAATGGGACACTTTTTCTTTTAGGGACCCAAGTGAGGCTTGAAACCATAACCCCCTGGCTATGTTTTTGTTACATAACCCCCTGGCTATACATAAAGGTGTTACTATATGCACTGATAACACTACTGTACTGTCATGGTATTCTACCTCCACACACTACGGTGTGGTAGTTTGAAATGATACCACCACGTCACGATAACAGCGCAACACTGTATGCAAGTGCTATCATGCAAGTATAGGTGTTGTTGCATCATTCTCATTCATGCCATATCAGCCATCTCTTCCTACCTCCATTATATCAATGTTATGTAAAGATAAAGAACAAGGGACATGATCACAGGCACAGTGTGAATAGAGACTGAGGAAGTTGAATATATGAGGCCATACATATATAAATATATACAGTATATATGTGTGTGTGTTTGTGTGTGTGTGTGTGTGGCCAAATTGCCACGTCTCATTTCTTTATTTCGCCAATGTTTTGGTCGTACACGTTGTGACAGTGACATTGCAAGTATGTGATAGGTACGCACTTGACTGCCGGTTGATCCAGTTCGACCTGTGTGTAATGCAGCTGGTATGCCCCCCCCCCCCCCCCCCTCCCAACACACAGATAATTAAATGGCCCATTCATTACCAAAGGGCAGTAGCGAGTTTAGAAACCAGAGAAGCTCTAGGCCCAGCCAAACAAAAGCATGATTAATAGATGATCATTTCAACCTATTATATTAATGCATTAAAAAGCTTATCAACAGAACTTGGCAAGTTCACACTTTTAGGTGTGTTGTTGTGTATGGGATAGTATGTGCTTATTGTGCTATTACTGCTATACATGCATGTCAAGCCAGTGTTCTCAGGAGTAGGGGGAAAATGTGGTGGACCCTCCTCCCTCAACGCAACAACCTCGGCCCTGCCCTGGTATTATTATTGAATGAGTTCAGTTCAGCAAGAGAGAAAATAAATAACGAGGGGAAAAAATATGCAGGCATGAAAATGGGCAACTTCTCCTTTTGAAGACGGGAGCTCGGGTACTGGCCTGGGTTGGCATATACTAGTGTACACACTGTACAGTACAGCATGTGCACGTGTCTGCCAGGGGAGGTGTAACTTGATGACTGTATGTCGTCAAAGAGATTTGCATTAAACACACACACACACACACACAACACTCATACCTTGTCACATTGGGAACGGTTGTGATGGTGTGTGTACAGAGTGTCGTTAGAGCAGCCTATTCAATGCATTCCTCAACCATTTCATTTAACCCATTTTGGGCGGGAACCCCTTTTGGTGTAAGCATTATGTTATGCTTTAGCCATTGAAAAATAGCAGATCTACAAGCTTGTAGGTCTGCTATTTTTGAAAATCGAAGAACGACTGACATATAAACATAGCTTTTTCAGAAAACTGTCAGGATGTAGAAGACCTTTTTAGAATCTGATCTCAGGTCAAAATGGGTTAATAGACCCTAAACGGTCATTATTCCCGTATTCCCATCTATGCATTATTAGTCAGTCACCAAATCAAATGTTGAGTGAGTGTTTCCACAGATAATGTGTATTAAAGCCTAAAAGGTATAGCTCAGCGTTAAAGAGGGAACGCTTGGCATAGGCAATGCTTCCGGGAAGAGGTAGAGTGAATCTATTTGTGTAGTTGTTTGTTTTTTTACTTCAGTGAGTGGTATACAGTCGTTGAATGCTCCTGTTAAACACTGTGGCTTGTGGTTATTGGTGGTTGTTCAGCTATAGCTAGCTAGCATACCGCAGTCTGCCACTGAATGTTCCTGGAAAACGCCATGGATGTTTTTATTTTGGTGTGACATTGGATATGCCAGGTAGTTGTGACTCAGCATAACGGGGACGTGGAATGGGTGGAGACACATACTCAGACACTGTAGTCTGTGCACTTGCACAGCACTTTGTTCCAGTTATATTATGGAAAGTGTACACAACATGCAAACAGATCTTTTTTGGGGGGGGAAATAAAAACATGAATTCCTAAATGTTTAGGTAGGAAGTCTACCCCCGAGTCACTGCCGTCCATGGCTGGTCTGCGGCCCCGATTTGAACAGCGATTTGGACACACGGGCACTTGGGGGGGCCTGTTTAATCCATCATTACTAGAAACTATTGTACTGGTACGGTGGGGATGGGCGTACGTTCCATTCATTGAGTTCTTGAGGCTTTTGTGTGTGTGTGTGTGTGTGTGTGTGTGTGTGTGTGTGTGTGTGTGTGTGTGTGTGTGTGTGTGTGTGTGTGTGTGTGTGTGTGTGTGTGTGTGTGTGTGTGTGTGTGTGTGTGTGTGTGTGTGTGTGTGTGTGTGTGTGTGTGTGTGTGTGTGTGTGTGTGTGTGTGTGTGTGTGTGTGTGTGTGTGTAATTCTAATTCTAAAGTAAACAGATCAGCAGGAGTCGGTCTAGTAATTGGGGTCTCTATGGGCAGGAGGCAGGTCTTTAGGGATCTTATTAATCCAAGTCAGTACCATCGAGGAGGTCAAACCAAGAGAGGATTAATAGTAGAATTCTCTCAGTTATTTCCACATGATAAACCTTGTGATTCAGATCTCGTGAACCACCGTTGATTCCCAAAGTCCAGCACATGAAGGGTTCACAAACTGAATGTACCTCTTTTTACCAGCTGCTTGCAAAGCATGCAGTCTGGTCTATGCCTTGCTCTGAAACTTGCAACACCGCAAATTGCGAGAGACCGACACCTAGTCGACATTTTGGGTTGCCTAGTCCGCATATTTCCAGTTGCCTAGTCCGCATATTTCAGTTGCTTGCCTGGTTTGGTTTTTGGAGGCTGCTTTAGCTTATTTCTGTCACGACAGTTGCCACCACTGGCAACAACCCATAACATCCCATCGTCTTCTGCACGGCATGGCTAGTCGAGCAGTTCTGATTGGCTGCCTCGTCTCCAGCCATGTTGCCTCAGAATTCTTTAGGGTCACTAATTTGAGCATAACAGCGGAGCGCAGCTAAAAAGTGGCATAACGTCAGCAGCAGACCCACAGATAATAATAATGCAGCTGGTAATTAATTGATTTAATCAATTTGGGCTTGTTTTTTCTCCTCCTCTGCAGAAACCTCTTTCCCTCCAACTTGGTGTCTGCTGCCTTCCAGTCGGTACGTTGTGACATTTTGACAATTTCATATTGTATATCTTGACCATTTTGACAAATAATGTAAAGCAATGTAAACAAGATTTGACTATGCTAAACTTTCAATCCCTTGTTTTGTTTTGGTAGTATGCCACGAGTTACAAGCTGGTCACCAGGAACGGCACAGACGGTCGGCCCAACATCACTGTTGAGAAGGTACACGTCACGAGTAGGAATACTGCAGGCTATTAAACCGACCTACAAAAGGCCTTGACCTTTTGTTAGAATATAACAATATCCCACAAGACCGCAAAAGACCCTGTGAGTGCATTGTGTTTGCTCCAATGCTGGGCCAAACCGGAGACACCGTTGCGGTGCCTCCGGTTTTGGTCCGTCATCGGAACAAACACAATTGTCAGTGTTTGGGGAGGACGACGGCAGGACATTGTGTCTTTTTTTGACGCTGCCATAGAGACTCTTAACTGATTGGTCGGTTCACGTGTTTGATACGGAAGTGAACTGGTTGAAGATATCACTTCTAATTTCACTTAGCATTTTCAGTTCACTGAAAGCGCTGGGGAGACCGAACTGTGTCCCAACACACTATAGCAATGGTTACTATCAGAATATAAAGATGATTAACGCTCATTTTAACAAAACAAAGAAAAGAGAAGAAAAAACCCTTTTGTATATAAATATTGTACATTATACAACGGGTCGTTTCGAGGAAGGAATCTGATTGGTTGAAACGGCATTCTAGACGCGCTTCAAACCAGCATGATGGAACGCCTAATCAAAACATAGAAATCAGCTGCTCTGTCATGGATGCACTTCTGCGTTGCTTTCGGAACTTCCTGCAGCATCGCAGACGTGCGTTAATGACGTTAAACCACCCCCTCTCGTGTAATATTGCTTAATTATATAATAATGACGTTGACGATACATTATTATATTAGCCGTGTTTTGGCGTGCTTTGTTCTGCTTGTCCTGTAACTGAATGTGTATGTGTCCAGGTGCCCATTGGGACGGACCAAGACGGCATGAACATTCTGGGTCTGGTGGTGTTTGCCATTGTGTTTGGTGTGGCCTTGAGGAAACTCGGAGAAGAAGGAGAGATCCTCATCAAGTTCTTCAACTCATTCAATGAAGCCACCATGATACTGGTGTCTTGGATCATGTGGTAAGCCCCCATGCCGTTCCGTCTTCTACTCGACTTACTGTATAAACATGGTATACAGTCACAGCCACCACTGGCAGAGATTATACCGCCGTGTTAAACTAAAAACACTGTACAAGACTTTGAAGTTGCTAGTTGTAGGTCTAAAATGACTATATCACGGTACTCTAACTTAACCCATTCCCGGGGCGGGAACCCCTTTTGGTGTTTTAAGCATTATGTTATACTTTAGCTGTTGGAAAAATAGCAGATCTACAAGCTCATAGCGCGGCACCGAGTGCCGCGCTACGAGCTTGTAGATCTGCTATTTTTGAAAAATCGTGAATGTCCCTCAAATCTTTGAATATATATTGTTAGAGTCAACGTTTTTAATTCAAATCTTTGCTTCTGGGGAGGTCCCTGGAACAACATATTTTCAGATGAGGGTTGGCGGTCAATTACATATACTTTTTGGGGTTCTTGACATGAAATATTGAGAACCACTGATATAAAAACATTATATTTCAGAAAACTGTCATGATTTAGAAGACAGTTTTTAAATGTCGATGTCGGGCCTAAATGGGTTAAAGTCATTGTATAATTAAAAGCCAGGTAAACCAGATTTAACTGGCTTTTAATTATACATACAATGACTTTAAGCTAACGTTGACAAAAATGGCAGTAATATGGCAATTTTTTAGAAAATGCCTCAAACTATTTGTCCAATGTTGACAGTTTTATGTCATGACACTGGTATGGTCCTTTTTTCAATAGACGACATCAGGCCCAGGAAATAATTCCCAATGCATTTCAAAAAGTATTTATTTAAAGACCTTATAAGCGTTGTACAAAGCCAACTCGAGTTGTGACAAATCATGACAACAAACACAATATTTTGGACCAAACAAATAATTACAAAGAAGAAAAACAACAAAAAAAGTGTTGTAACCTGCCGTTTTCTTCTTCTTTCTAATTATTTGTTCGGCCCGAAAAATCGTGTTTGTTGTCATGATTTGTCACAACTCGAGTTGGCTTTGTACGAGGCTTAAAAGGTCTTTAAATAAATACTTTTTGAAATGTCTATGAGGAAAATGAACGGGGAATAATTTCCTGGGCCCTGGTAGGGGGCGGGACTGCGACGCTCTATACTATTAGGATAATAATGAACAAGCCTTTAACACTTGACGCACTGTACGTTGCACTCTCCTTAATTCTCTTCCTTCCGGTTCTCCGTCTCTTCCCAGGTACGCCCCTCTGGGTATCATGTTCCTCGTTGCGGGTAAAATCGTCGAGATGGAGGACGTCGCCACGCTGTTTTCCAGTCTGGGAAAATACATAGCCTGCTGTGTCATTGGCCACGCCATTCACGGCATCTTGGTACTGCCCGGGATCTACTTCATCATCACCAGGAAGAACCCCTATTCCTTCTTGTGGGGGATATTCACTGCTCTGGCAACTGCCTTTGGAACATGCTCTAGGTAACTTTTTCCTCTCGTCTACATGTTTGTTGTCTCCAGTCCAGAAGTCAGATTTTTGCTATGTTTGAATTGAAACCACACGTGTTTGAGCTTTATCTACTGTGCCTCGGTAACATGGGAACATTTTCTATACCTGGCTGGGATTTGATCCTCAAGTACTGAATATTTTACCAATTGCAGAGATTCAGTGTTGTAGAGATTTTCATTCAAACCTTTATATATGCTTGAGGGTCTTCTGAGGTTACGCAAATTTTTCTGTGTAGAGTTCATGTGATCACATTTCACATACAACAGCAAACCACAATAACACAAATGGACAGTTAGTAGGACATAAAAACAGTAAAAAGACTGAACAGACTGTTACAGATACACACTGGTGCATAATCATAGATCTGAACAAAAAAAACTTAAAAGATGGCATCAAATTAACCCATTCTGGGCGGGAACCCCTTTTGGTGTTAGCATTATGTTATGCTTTAGCTATTGAAAAATAGCAGATCTACAAGCTCATAGCGTGCCACCGAGTGGCGCGCTACGAGCTTGTAGGTCTGCTATTTTTGAAAAATCGAAGAACGACTGACATAGAAACATAGCTTTTTCAGAAAACTGTCAGGATGTAGAAGACATTTTTAGAATCTGATCTCAGGTCAAAATGGGTTAAGATTAAAAAAAAGAGATGTACGTCCCAGTGGGAAAAAAAACGCCATGTTTTAGGAAATACTTTACCTTTTTGTTTACCTCCCTCCAAATATACACCTGGGTTCCAAGCTGGTATTGTTCCTATATGCTACTAATGCACTAGTGACTCCTACTGGTTGGTGGGGGCATTGCATCTGTTTGGCAAGGAGTGGAAGTGGGAGGTTGTTGCTGCTTCCCCACGTGTTATGAAACCGGTTAAATGAGAAGGTTGTCTACCCAGTACAACAGTGAGGATTGGCAGTGACAGGGGTCGTGTAGAGCGTCGCAGTCCTGTCCCCCTACCAGGGCCCAGGAAATGATTCCCCGTTCATTTTCCTCGTAGACATTTCAAAACGTATTTATTTAAAGACCTTTTAAGCCTCGTACAAAGCCAACTCGAGTTGTGAGAAATCATGACAACAAACAAAAAATTTCGGGCTGAACAAATAATTGGAAAGAAGAAAAAAAGGCAGGTTACAACACTTTTTTTCTTGTTTTTCTAATTTGTAATTATTTGTTTGGTCCAAAATATTGTGTTTGTTGTCATGATTTGTCACAACTCCAGTTGGCTTTGTACGACGCTTAAAAGGTCTTTAAATAAATACGTTTTGAAATGTCTGAGGAAAAATGCATTGGGATTCATTTCCTGGGCCTGGCGTCGTCATGAAAGGGGGCGGGACTGTGACGCTCTATAGTGTAGTGCACTGTTCAGGGGTCGTATAGTGTAGTAGTGCACTGTTCAGGGGTCGTATAGTGTAGTAGTGCACTGTTCAGGGGTAATTAGTAGAATGACAGAAATTGAGGAACGAAAGAACATGTCTGTCAAATCTCTGCTGTCGGGAGGAAACCTCATAACTCCAAAATGTTAATTTTTCAGGAAATAAAGAAAAACATGTATTTTTAAAACAAAGCAATACAGCCTCATCAAAGTTGGTGTTGTAACTTTATATGTTGTCAATTACTTCCATGAGAGGGGGAGAGGTGGTGGAGTTAGTTGCTTTAGCAGACATTTTTGAAGGTCCAATGGAGTTAAGAGGTTTTGTCCAAAGCACTTTCCATTGGTTCAATATTTTCGAAGCAACACACAGACGTAAAGGGTGTTCAATAGCACTGATTTATGCCAAAAATTCAAAAACCTCAAAAATGGAGTTATGAGGTTTCCTCCCGACAGCAACGAAATGTAAATTTAGATTAGCCATCTACACACATCCTTACTGAGTAATCAGTCTGCTCGCCCTAGCTATACGTTTCGAACAGCTGTCAACTGCCGCAAGGTCGACTGTGCAAGTGTGCATGGCTATAGTCGCAGATTTTAAGATGGTGGCATACGTGGAAGCACACAGTCTATTGGGCGGCTGTGGCTCAGGAGGTAAAGCAGGTCGTCCAATGATCCCTGGGTCGGTGGTTCGAATCCCAACCCCTCCTGTCAACATGTCGGAAGTGTCCTTGGGCAAGACACTGAACCCTACATTGCCTCCAATGAGTCGGTCGGTGTGAGCTCGCCACCATTGATGTGGGAAGTGAGGACACTGGCGTCGACTGCTTCACCTCCCAAAGTATGAATGAAGGAACCATTGTAAAGCGCTTTGAGCTCTTGGAAAAGCGCTATAAAAATGTAATTCATTAAAAATGTAATTCATTATCATTGGCACAGAATGCTGTGATATAACCCAGCCCTACACATACTGCCTCTGTCTTTTACTGTTCATCTTCTTAACCCATTCTGGAAGGGAACGCCTTTTGGTGTTTTAAGCATTATGTTATACTTTAGCTATGGAAAAATAGCAGATCTACAAGCTCATAGCGCGGCACCGAGTACCGCGCTACGAGCTTGTAGATCTGCTATTTTTGAAAAATCGTGAAAATGTGGCGCTAATCTTTGAATATGTGTGTGTGTGTGTGTGTGTGTGTGTGTGTGTGTGTGTGTGTGTGTGTGTGTGTGTGTGTATGTATATATATATATATATATATATATATATATATATATATATATATATATATATATATTATTTTTTTTATAACTTTTTTTAACTAAAATCTTAGCCTCTGGGGGGACCCTGGAACAACATATTTTCAGATGGGGGGGGGGGGGGGGGGGGGGGGGGTCGGCGGTCAATTATAGATAAATTCTGGGAGTCCTTGACATGAAATAGTTTGAAAACCACTGACACATAGAAACATAGGATTTTCAGAAAACCGTCATGATTTTAGAAGACATTTGTAGAATCGAGCTCATAGGTCTGAATGGGTTAACCCATTCTGGGCGGGAACCCCTTTTGGTGTTAGCATTATGTTATGCTTTAGCTATTGAAAAATAGCAGATCTACAAGCTCATAGCGCGCCACCGAGTGGCGCGCTATGAGCTTGTCGGTCTGCTATTTTTGAAAAATCGAAGAACGACTGACATAGAAACATAGCTTTTTCAGAAAACTGTCAGGATGTAGAAGACATTTTTAGAATCTGATCTCAGGCCTAAATGGTTTAACGTCTTTGTTTTTCCCCCCGTAGCTCTGCCACCCTGCCCCTGATGATGAAGTGCGTGGAGGAGAAGAACGGCGTGTCCAAACACATCAGCCGTTTCATCCTGCCCATCGGCGCCACGGTCAACATGGACGGAGCCGCTCTCTTCCAGTGTGTGGCCGCCGTGTTCATCGCCCAGCTCAACGACATCCCTCTCAACTTCATCCAAATTTTCACCATACTGTACGTACGCGCACACGCACACACACACACACACACACATGCCACACACACAGAGGTTATTGTTGTAACAGCTGCTGCTGAAGTCTCGGCAGCAACAGCAGCTGTTGAAGTCTTAGGGGCGACTCACACGGTCGCAACAGATTGATGTATGCTTGTTGTATGAGATGTATAGCTGATGCAAGCTCGCAATGCATTTCCAATGGGAGTCACATGGTTTGACACAACATTTGTGTTGTATGAGGGGGAGGGGGGCAGTCGAAACACAGCCGAAAGCCATACAACAGCTTGTAGTCCAAAATGTGGACTACAAACCATGTGACTTCCATTGGAAATGCATTGGGGCGGCCATGACACTACACAACATTCATCCAACAAGCATACAGCAATGCAGTAAAGGTCTGAGTGAAGTCTTAGGGGCGACTCACACGGTCGCAACAGATTGATGTATGCTTGTTGTATGAGATGTATAGCTGATGCAAGCTCGCAATGCATTTCCAATGGGAGTCACATGGTTTGACACAACATTTGTGCTGTATGAGGGGGAGGGGGTCAGTCGAAACACAGCCGAAAGCCATACAACAGCTTGTAGTCCAAAATGTTGTATCAAACCATGTGACTTCCATTGGAAATGCATTGGGGCGGCCATGACACTTACAACATTCATACAACAAGCATGCATCAATGTTGTATGCTAGATCGAAAGTTGTGAGTGAGGCCTTAGCAGCAACAGTACAACCAGTGAATATATGCATGATTTCTAAAACGGTTAGTCCCAATACTTGATTCTGATTGGCTGGTTACTGTCACGTGACCGTTGTAAATTTCACCGATACTCCACACCTTCAATCACTTTGTATCATCCTGCAGCTGAACTGGGGAAGGGTGAGCACTTGATTGCCTTACACGCGCGCTGGCTGTGCGTGTAAGCACCGCCCGCACTCGTATGACTGTGAATGTGTGGCTCCAGGCGGCCCCGTAAAGACATCAAGCGCTATTCTCCCGTCACATAGTCTACTTGCCGAGCAAAACAAGGAAGTGTGCGGCTCGCTCTGGTGGCGCAAAGCGTAGCTACTTTTGTGAATTTAATAGTTTTATGAGGTTAATATTGCTATATGTAACCGTTTTAGAAAAGCAATAAGCCACTCGAGGCCCCAGCTTACAAGGTATTTTCCAATGGCTGAGAGGATAGAAGACCCTCCGCTGCGCGTCGGGTCTACATACGCCTCCCAGCCATTGTAAAATACCTGGTAACCTGAGCCCTCTCTCGTGAATCCACTTCATACTGAACATGCGTGCTCAGGGACATGCACACATAGACATCACAGGGGGGGCGTCGGCCCCTGCCCTTTTACCCATCTGTAAAACGACTGCCCTCTCCAGACCACGAATGCAGCGTTTACTAATGGTGAAAGAAATGGAAATACCACTCCTTTCCATGCCATGCCGGAAGGCAGCATTCAGGAGAATTCCTCCCACCCCCCCCCCCCCCCCGCAGTATTTTGCGTTGAACAAATTTGTTTAGAAATCCAGGTCGTACACCGCATCTCCACTAGCTAAAGAGTGCATGGGTTGAGCCCCGAAAATAGCAGATCTACAAGCTCACAACGCGTCGCAGCACGACACGTTGTGAGCTTGTAGATCTGCTGTTTTCGCTATTTTTGTCCAAAAGTGCCCTCTTACGGGATGTCAGCCCCTTCCTCTCTTAACACTCTCTGCGTGTCCCTGTGCGTGTTCATGAGCGCTACGTAGCTAACCGTGTCCCTCTCCTTCTGTCAGAGTGACGGCCACAGCCTCTATGTACAGTAGCTACGTAGCTAACCGTGTCCCTCTCCTTCTGTCAGAGTGACGGCCACAGCCTCTATGTACAGTAGCTACGTAGCTAACCGTGTCCCTCTCCTTCTGTCAGAGTGACGGCCACAGCCTCTATGTACAGTAGCTACGTAGCTAACCGTGTCCCTCTCCTTCTGTCAGAGTGACGGCCACAGCCTCTATGTACAGTAGCTACGTAGCTAACCGTGTCCCTCTCCTTCTGTCAGAGTGACGGCCACAGCCTCTATGTACAGTAGCTACGTAGCTAACCGTGTCCCTCTCCTTCTGCCAGAGTGACGGCCACAGCCTCTATGTACAGTAGCTACGTAGCTAACCGTGTCCCTCTCCTTCTGTCAGAGTGACGGCCACAGCCTCTATGTACAGTAGCTACGTAGCTAACCGTGTCCCTCTCCTTCTTCCAGAGTGACGGCCACAGCCTCCAGTGTGGGAGCGGCGGGAATCCCTGCAGGGGGTGTGTTGACTCTGGCTATAATCCTGGAGGCAGTAGGACTGCCCACCAATGACATCTCTCTCATCCTGGCTGTCGACTGGCTCGTGTGAGTATTGAACACCATCTCCCAATGTCCAGTTATTTCATTTTATTATTCTTGTAATAATACGGATTGGTGAGATTTAACCGTTGCAGCCCTAAAAGGTTGTGATTGCTCAGTGTGTGAGACAAACCAGCAGTGGTGGAAAAAGTACTCAATTGTTTAAGTAAAAGTACCAATACTGCAATTTAGAACTACTTCGTTACAAGTAAAAGTACGGAATTGAAAATGTACTTGAGTAAAAGTACAAAAGTATCAGCATCAAAATGTACTAAAAGTACTCATATTGTCCCACAGTTCAAAATGTGTACAAAATCTATTGAAAATAGCCGATCTACAAGCTCACAATGCGTCGCGTTGCTACGCATTGTGAGCTTGTAGATCGGCTATTTTCAAATTGCCAAAATGTATAGCATGTATAGCAAAATGTATAGCATTGAAGTGGTTAATGTGTGTTTTCTAATATAAATAATTGTAGTGAAGTAAAAGTACAAATGTTGTCTCTGAGTTGTAATGGAGTAAGTAAAAGTACTGGAAAATGGAAATACTCAAGTAAAGTACAAATACCTCAATTGTACTTAAGTACAGTACTTAAGTAAAAGTACTTAGTTACTTTCCACCACTGCAAACCAGCCACACGCAACACGAGTAATGAATCTGGAGAACTGAATGGTGCTCTTTGTCTGTTCCTCCCGCAGTGACCGTACCTGCACGGTGCTCAACGTGGAAGGCGACGCTTTCGGAGCCGGCATTCTGCAGCACTTTGTGGACAAAAGCGCGGCAAAGGACGGGACGGAGCTGAGCGAGGTGAGGTTGGAGGACACGCCTGCGTCGGCCGCACTCGAAGACTCGCCGCTCATTCGGAAAAGGCGCGAGGCGGAGGCCTCGGCTCACCGCGATGACAGAGAATCTATCATGTAGGAAAGACAATGGACTTAAGTTTGCCGATGAACCAACCAACCACCAACGCATCCTTGACCGACCCTGCCACAAACCTTAGTTCTCTCTCTCTCTCTCTCTTCAATCTGCCCCGAAGAAAAGGCTGAGAGGCAGTGGCTTTTAAGTCTCTGATATGGAATAATTAGTCTTCATATTTGGCATTGTATTGTTTCAGATTATTTCTTTTTCTTTTTTGCTAGCCTTGAAGGCTTTGATCAGTCTGTTACTCCATGTATGCCAATGTTATTGCTAATATAATGAACTACAATGCCTCTCTGAGAGTGGGTGATGAAGAAGCAGTCAACATATTCACAATTTATTTTATATCTTGCGACACACCAAATGAAGTTCAAATCTTTTTGAAGTTGAACAAAAGGACCTGGTTTTTTTTTCTTCTCAAGGGCTAAAGATGTAAACCAAACCCATCCATGAAAAGTGACCTCGGTACTGTGAACAGGCAGGCGTTGTGTTGCTGAAAGACTGTCCAATCCATGTCTGTTTTTCAACCCTTCTGAGACCAAAACTCACACAGACCCAGCGAGTAGGAAGTAGATCATTAAGCTGTTACCACACCATTGTAAGATATTTTCCATGGAAATGTTTTTTTTTTCCCCCCTTCTTTTTTTCTAACCTGCTGCTGTTGCCCTACATTAAGTCCCAGATTTCCAAGCACAAAGGGTTTAAAAGCACAGTCCGCAATAAGAATGAACACATGGGTTGGGTGGTTTCACAGTAGCCTGGCTAATAAGCCAGACTAATATCACACAACACTGTCGCGGTATATCAGTCTGGGCTGGCTCCACTTGGATTTCATTTCCCGGGGAACATTTTCTCTTCGACGCAATTGGTCAGAGCTACTGTCAGTCAAAGGTCTCAAGCATTGAACGTCACTGTACCAAAGCCCGCCTATATTGCATACCGTGTCCCGATTGGTCCGACCTGTTCTCTGCTGTAGGAAAGAGGCGTGCTACTGAGCCTCGCCAGACCGTAATCCGCTGGTAGGCAACTTTTTTTTGCCAACGGCTGATTCGGTCTGGTTTATTAACCAGGCTAGTTTCACAGTGGCCCCTTTTCCACCGGTTTGTTCCCAATGGGAACCGGTTCAGTTCTTTTTGGTTTTTAGTCCATGAGCCAGAGCTCCAAAATTGGTGGGAAAAACTAGACCTATATTAAATATGTTTATATGATCAATACGTAAATTATTTAAGTAAATTAATACATGATAACCCTTCCACAGTAGTAGCTTTTTCATATTTTCGATTATTTTGCATATTTTCCTACATAATGCCTCATTTGCATATTTAAAAATGTAAAATTTGTAATAGAATAAATCATTGTCTTTGCAAGTACTCAATTGGGGAAGTTTCACGGTGATAACAATTTAATATAGGTATGGTTTTGCCCACTCAATTCATAATTAACGTTCCAATTTTGGAGCTCTGGCTCATGGACTAAGAACCAAAAAGAACTGAACCGGTTCCCATTGGGGCCAGTGAGTCACGGATGGTATCCTGCACTAATAATGGAATCCTGATGACGTCGTCGGTCGGCAACAGCATTTAAAGAACTCTGCCCACAGTGTGTGTGTTACGTCTAAATCCCTCAACGATCGCAAATATCTCTTTGGTAGAGGCAGACAGTCGCTTGTTGACCAAGGACTTCAGTGTTTTCTAATAAAGTCTGTCGAGCAGAATGAATTCCATTCAAAACTGCAACTAATTAAAAGCAAATGTCAGCTCTTGGTTTATGCAATGCAATGAAGTTCTGGGTTGACTAAGGCCCCATTTACACTGGCAGCCAAATCTAGCCTGAATCAGATCTGTGCCACAGCGAGATTGAAATCCGATTGGTTTAAATGAGTCCAACATGTCACATGACTCATTTAAACAAATCAGATTCCAATCTGAATGTGGCTCAGATCTGATTCAGGCTGGATTTGGCTGCCAGTGTAAATGGCAGCCAGTTTGGTCCGTGTCAGGTCAAATTTGGAGACTTTTGTTTAACGGTTAAAACATTTGGGTAACTGCCCAACTCTAATTTCTATGTACAGTTTATATGAAACAATATTCCCTCCACTACAAGGCTACCTCTATTGTCACAGTAGTGACAGTAGCTTGGGGACATAGGTCAGGTTGTGACTGTTGGGCTGTCAACAGAGGACTTTTAAGGCTAATTTATGCTTCAGTGCAAATGTTTCTTTGAACAACATTTCACTGCAAAATGGATTTTTGCCAAGGCGTAAACATCCTTGGAGGTGAAAGGGTGAGAATGTCATGAATTCAGAGGTAAATATGAAAAGCCAGCTTTACCAGTTCCAGTTATTTTATCGTTATTTGTAGTAATTTGACATACATTTATTTTATATTTATTTCTGCAATGAAACTATCCAAAACAAATGAGACAGTGAGTTGTTTGGAGTTTACCAGACCCTCTCTGTACATCATGTTATCGCTTTGTCTCAAATGATTGTCACTAACACAATTTTTGTTTTATTTCTTTTGGAGAAAAAAAAATGTTTAAAATAATATTTTTGTCATGTTTTAGCCATAGCTTGGGGGATAACTTTTTTTTTTTCTGTTGAGATTTTGACTTTTTGCTCATGTGCCGCCCGGTATACGTGGTGTGTCTGGATGGTACTGTATGCTTTTGTTCAGACGTCTCTCGAAGTCTGTTTAGAGACCGTTTGTGAACTTGGGATGTGTTAAGGCTCATTCATACTCCAGTTTTAGGTGATAAGTTGTCACCTTCACCTATCACCGTCACCTTCATAATGAGTCGAGGCCATCATACTCGCGGTGATGTCCTTAAGCATTGACTCCGCCTCCCTCTGGTTCAGATGCAAAACCCCCATGCCTGCAAAACCGCCCACCCAACTTGTAGACCAATCGGTGAACGGGGTGATGGCTCCAGAGTGAAAGGACTGATAGTAAAAACAGAGAGATGTGTCGGGGTCCGCGGTGATAGCTGATCACCGCGGCGAATGACGTAATGTTGTAGTTCTCTAACCCTTAAAAAAACTACACCGCGGTGATAAACTATCACCACAAACTGGAGTATGAATGAGCCTTTAATCTGTCAAATATCTGAATCACCAAAGTGAAATAGACTAAGCACTATCACACATTGCAAAATATATGCTCTCTTGAAAGTCTAGTTTTGTCATTTATTCAACCCATATAATGGGGCATTGTTTAAAGTATGATTTAATTGGGGACATAGTGATTGTTTATTTTAAAATGATCGACTAGCTAATCGGTGATCTTACTATTCGCTCCATGTTAATCGGGGTGAAATACCAAAAAGGTTTCAGGTGTATAAGCTGATGCAAGCAATAATGCTTGAATCGATTGCATCTGTCATGGAGTGAGTGATTTTGATCAAGGGATGTGTACAGTATGTGACCATAACTCCAGTCCTAGTAGGCTATACAAGTTCTCATCTTATTCATCTTATACAAGTCTTATTCTGGCTAGACTGAATGTACTCTCCTTGAAGTTCAGAAAATAAAAAAGTAATTTTTGTATTTGCTGCTCTGTGACTGTTTATTACAGACTCTTGCGTCATGGGAGCATAGAAACGCCAATTAACTTTTGGTGACTGATTATGATATTGCTTGTAATTAGCATGTACGTGTAATAGTGTGTGTGTGTGTGTGTGTGTGTGTGTGAATTAGGACATGCCATTTTGATCTAGGCCTCACTCAGACCTTTACTGCATTGCTGTATGCTTGTTGGATGAATGTTGTGTAGTGTCATGGCCGCCCCAATGCATTTCCAATGGAAGTCACATGGTTTGTAGTCCACATTTTGGACTACAAGCTGTTGCATGGCTTTCGGCTGTGTTTCGACTGCGCCCCTCCCCCTCATACAACACAAATGTTGTGTCAAACCATGTGACTCCCATTGGAAATGCATTGGGGCGGCCATGACACTACACAACATTCATCCAACAAGCATACAGCAATGCATTAAAGGTCTGAGTGAGGCCTTAGACGGGCTCTCATACGATACCCATTGTTCCTTCCTATCTACCCTTTTTGTACCAGTTGTCAACGTGTCAGTGTACTTGGAGCAGTACCCATTATCATAGCACTTGGAGGCAAAGTCAGTAGTATCGTGAAATCATATTGATGGATCTCCATCTCTTGTGGCAAATTGCTGGACAACCGCCAATCCAACTAACTTCCCACAAGGCACATCCCTCCCTCTGCAGTCTCTGGCAATACACAAGTTTAAAGTCGATCAGTCAGACGGTTCTGGTTACGGTCAGAGTCAGACACTGGTCACGGTCAGACACACACACATATTTTGTGCATTTATAGGCAGATGAACATACCATTGGCTCTCCAAGAGGCTAGCCAAGTATGAGAGGGTCGGAGTGTGTGTGTGTGTGTGTGGGTGTCCAGAGCTAATCTTGCAAACCGCTGAACCCATTGGCGCCAAACTTTCTATGCACATTGTTAGTAGTCCACTCATTTTCAGTCATCAATGGAGAAATGATCAAGCTGAAAATGTGCATGCTGTATAGAGCCACGTCTGTGTCAAGTGTTTTCCTGACACATCTTGGTTATTATTCGGTGATACTACCAATGCTGTACACACTGATATACAGTAAGTGCAATGTAAATGATAAAATGAAAGATTTGCAGATCTACATTGCACCATGACTGTAAATGTGGACCCTTGCGAAAAATAGCAGATCTACGTAGCTCCCAAAGTGTGAGTTGTGTGACCTTTTTTGCCACCCTCTAGTTTCCTTTGCCGTCTCGAGGGGTGAAGAAGGCTGACCCACGTAGACCAGCTCTGGCCTCGCAAATGCAGAGCAGCTGCTCTCCTGCATGGAGGTAGAGGACACACTTTTTGTCTTCTGATGGCATTGCTTGTCACCACTACCCAGACCAGGTGACGTCGACATTTAGAAATGTGTTATAGGTTTTATTTTCGGTCACAATTATACAGTTACTGCATGCTTGCAGCTGCATTGTGATACCGTGTCTTGTCTGACTGTCGAAGCAAGCAAGGATGGTCACTGTATTAATAGAGCCTCACCGTGAATACACAATACATTATCAGACTTGCCAGCACGCCTGACACACTTGGATCTGTTATCAGGAGTCCTTGACTGTATATTTACTGTACATTTCCAAAAAGACATGTGCTCCATTCTCACACGGCTTCTCACCAAGTAGTATAGAGCGTCACAGTCCCGCCCCCTGTCATGACGACGTCAGGCCCAGGAAATTAATCCCAATGCATTTTTCCCATAGACATTTCAAAAAGTATTTATTTAAAGACCTTTTAAGCGTCGTACGAAGCCAACTTGAGTCGTGACAAATCATGACAATAAACAACAAAAAAAGTGTTGTCATGATTTGTCACGACAAGAGTTGGCTTTGTCCGCGGCGTAAACGTCTTTAAATAAAGACTTTCTGAAAAGTCTATGAGGAAAATGAACGGAGAATAATTTCCTGGGCCCTGGTAGGGGGCGGGACTGCGACGCTTTATAGGCTATATTTAAAGAAGGACCCTGGCTTTGTGTTCCTCTCGTCATGAAACGCGTTGCAGCTCACATAGCGCTGCTGCTGTTCTGCCTGTCTGGGCCCTTGAGCTCACATAGCACTGCTGCTGTTCTGCCTGTCTGGGCCCTTGGGCCCAGGGAGAGACGGCGGTTGAAACAACAGAGACAAGCGGCCAACAGACAGACAGACAGACAGACAGACAGACAGACAGACAGACAGACAGACAGACAGACAGACAGACTGACCAGCAGCAGCGCCCCAGGCACATCTGGACAGAGTTGGCAAATGTCAGAGACATTGGTCCATGTCTTAGGGAGCACTGTGGTAGAGCTGAGGCTGAGGGACAGTGATAACTTGTTTGAACTTTGAGCAACAGTCTGAGCTCAGAATCACAAAGAACAAGGTTGAACAACTGGAGAAAGAGAAAGCACACATATTCATGCGTATTTGTGTACGCAAGCACAATATTATCCTTCTTTAAAAAAATGTGAAGTAAGTGGTGCAACTCCGTGTGGGGGTCCCGGGGGGGGGGGGTTCCAGACCCACGGCCCGATTCCGGCGAGCCGCCCCGCATCCGAAACGGTTGAGAAATGACAGAGTTACAACCATGCTGTTTTCGTGCTCAGATGCACCCACACACACACCCACCCACACACACACATAGTCACTTAAGGAAGTGGTTGCACCACTTAAAAAGGACTTCTTTCCTATCAATTACACGCCCCATGAAGCCTTGAATTCATTGAGATCGCGTGACATGGCCAAAGCATGTCCGGGGGTCCCCTACATGGCCAAAGCATTTCCGGGGGTCCCCTACATGGCCAAAGCATTTCCGGGGGTCCCCTACATGTCCAAAGCATGTCCGGGGGTCCCCTACATGGTCGAAGCATTTCCCGGGGTCCCCTACATGTCCAAAGCATGTCCGGGGGTCCCCTACATGGCCAAAGCATTTCCCGGGGTCCCCTACATGGCCAAAGCATGTCCGGGGGTCCCCTACATGGCCAAAGCATTTCCCGGGGTCCCCTACATGGCCAAAGCATGTCCGGGGGTCCCCTACATGGCCGAAGCATTTACGGGGGTCCCCTACATGGCCAAAGCATTTCCGGGGGTCCCCTACATGGCCAAAGCTTTTCCGGGGTCCCCTACATGGCCAAAGCATGTCCGGGGGTCCCCTACATGGCCAAAGCTTTTCCGGG
Organism: Electrona antarctica; assembly: GCF_951216825.1. Taxonomy (NCBI): domain Eukaryota; kingdom Metazoa; phylum Chordata; class Actinopteri; order Myctophiformes; family Myctophidae; genus Electrona; species Electrona antarctica. The sequence goes on along the minus strand of NC_136792.1, from coordinate 52,457,909 downwards.
GGTCCCCTATATGGCCGAAGCATTTCCGGGGGTCCCCTACATGGCCGAAGCATGTCCGGGGGTCCCCTACATGGCCGAAGCATTTCCCGGGGTCCCCTACATGGCCAAAGCATTTCCGGGGGTCCCCTACATGGCCAAAGCATTTCCGGGGGTCCCCTACATGGCCAAAGCATTTCCGGGGGTCCCCTACATGGCCAAAGCATTCCCCTGCCAAAAAGGTTGAGAACCCCTGCCATAGATGGCTGACATGCCACAGGCTGGTCACATGAAGTTGAAGTGTTCCATCAAGCACTTGAGACTGAGTCATGTTGGTGACATGTCTGTGTCATGGCATCATTGCGTCATATTGAGTTACTGACTCTTCCAATCCAAATATAACTTCTCACTTCACCTCCCTAATGGTGCAGTCTTTTATGGCAGACCATTTACACCACTGAATAAAATAAAATACAAAATAAAAGCCTGAATTGAGTTCTCACAAGCAGTTCCTATAGCTGAGCACAGAGCATGAATCTGGTCATTGTGATTTTTTTTATCACAGAATTCTGAGATTTAAGAGTAGTTTCAGAGCCCATTCCTGCCACTGAATAGAAATAAGAGTCACCCCATAGGCCGGCCATCACCTCAGATTTATATCTCAATCCAGAGTTCTCTTCTAACTTTATATCAGAATTCCCAACAAATGTAATCTCAAAAGATTAAGAATCATGAAAGTTGCAACTGTGAAGCCTGAAGTCTTGGAAAGCCTGCTCAGGTTTGGCATCACAGTTTTGGTTCTGTAATCTCTGAGACCCCCTTTCCACCGGTTGGTTCCCAATGGGAACCGGTTCAGTTCTTTTTGGTTCTTAGTCCATGAGCCAGAGCTCCAAAATTGGTGGGAAAAACTAGACCTATATTAAATTGTTTATAGGATCAATACAAGTAAATGAATACATGATAACCCTTCCACAGTATAGCTTTTTCATATTTTCTATTATTTTGCATATTTTCCTACATAATGCCTCATTTGCATATTTAAAAATGTAAAATTTGTAATACAATAAATCATTGTGTTCGTGTAAGTACTCAACTTTGGAAGTTTCATGGTGATAACAATCTAATATAGGTATGGTTTTGCACACTTAACGTTCCAATTTTGGAGCTCTGGCTCATGGACTAAAAACCAAAAAGAACTGAACCGGTTCCCATTGGGAACCAACTGGTGGAAAAGGGGCCTCAGTGCAACTGAGGTCCAAATAGTTCAGATTGGTGCAGACTGCAGGGAAGATCATAGGGGTAAGACAACTCCCCTCTCTGCAGTCTATTTATATGAGCAGGCTACATTAAAACAGGCTAAAAAAAATTGTCAGTGATGTTACCCATGTTTTAAATGGAGATGTTGTACTTCTGCCCTCTGGGAGAAGGTACAAAGAACCAAAGTGGAAGTACATCAGGTTTAAAAAGTCCTTTGTACCAGCGTCAACTAAAATGTTTAACGAGTTTAATGTTTAATGCATAGTAGTGACTGTGAAAGGTTAGATTAACCACACGGTGTGCACTTGTGTAATGTTGTGTCTCTGTTATGTATTTTTGTTTGTCACTGATGTTTTATGTGTGGCTGCAGCAGCAGTGAAAGCCCAAGACAAAATTCCCTCATGGACAATAAAGTTTACCTTGACCTTAGTCAGCGATATAAATTATATTTTCCATAATACATTTAGGGTCAAGTAATGATGCAACCAATGTAAATTATGTCTGCACCATCAACAAATTAATCAGTACTACTATCTACGTAAGCTATTTATTTTGCGTATATGGGTATTTCTCACATGGCCCCATCTGTGGAAGATGATTAATCTTCAGTCCTGTGCTGTCGCCTGTCACACATTGTTCCCGTGACCAAGGATCACCCACATGGTTCATAAATTATCATAACTCACCATTACATGAAGTGATGTAAAACTATAGTCCAACTTTAAGACTTGTACATTTACAATTTACAATAGCATCATCAGTCTTCTGCTGCCACCTAGTGACCAAAAGTATTCACTTCACAGACAATCTTCAAAAAGACCAAAAGTATTCACTTCACAGACAATCTTCGAAAAGTATGACAGGCCATTGATTGAACTCCTTTATTTTCATAGTTAATGAAATAGAGACACCTCAGTACATCATACACACGTATACAGTACAATTATAACATATTAAAACAACAACATGTTAAACTTTCCAGGAAGTGCTGGTATTGTCATTTATGCATATATATTTCTCTCTTTTTTCCTTTCTCTAAAGAATGATCCACTGAATTCAGACATTTCAGCCAATACAGCACACATGCGCAGTAGTATCACCATTTACATAAGACACACAATAGACAGCCAATGGATCCAATTTTACTTGACTTTTAAAGTAAGATTTATTGTGAGGGAGAAACCCAGCAATCTTTAGCTAGTGGAGATGCGGGTGGCGATTTCGAAACAAATTGTGTTCAACGCAAAATACTGCGTTCAAGTTCAGGAGACTTCGGGAAAAAAAGGAATTCTCCTGAAATGGTGCCTTCCGGTATGGCATGGAATGGAGTGGCATTTGCATTTCTTTCACCGTAGTAAACGCTGCATTCATGGTCTGGAGAGGGCAGTTGTTTTAGGCCTCACTCAGACCTTTACTGCATTGCTGTATGCTTGTTGGATGAATGTTGTGTAGTGTCATGGCCGCCCCAATGCATTTCCAATGGAAGTCACATGGTTTGTAGTCCACATTTTGGACTACAAGCTGTTGTATGGCTTTCGGCTGTGTTTCGACTGCGCCCCTCCCCCTCATACAACACAAATGTTGTGTCAAACCATGTGACTCCCATTGGAAATGCATTGGGGCGGCCATGACACTACACAACATTCATCCAACAAGCATACAGCAATGCAGTAAAGGTCTGAGTGAGGCCTTACAGACGGGTAAAAGGGCAGGGGCGGTGAAGCCCCCTTTGATGTCTATGTGTGCACGTCCCTGACCCCAGTCCCATTGCATAGCAAAAATACCCAGTGTTAATTTAACTCTCAAACTGCAATAACGGACTGTTAAGAGCCATTCACACCAAGCATGAGAACTAGAACTATAATAAAGATATAGTTCTAAAAAGCATTCTAACTCACTAAGTGGATGGCAGAGCACAACTACAACAGTTATGGTAATCTCTCAAGTAGGGATGTTATTAAGTTAAATCGTTAATTGCTTAATCACTGTTAAGAAATTAAATCACAAATTCTGCATCTCAAATGGTCAAATAAATATTAGATTTTTAAGGAATATAATAGGGGCCTTTGGTGGGCTAGGCCTTTGGTATTCTTTCTGTATATCAGCAAAGTGTAGATTTTTGTGACATTGAGGGAAATGAAGATTCTCAGATTAAAAATAAATAAATAAATAAAACGGTGCTCATCAACTAACCGGTTAATCGATCGAGGTTTGATACGTTTTGAAGGTTATCAAAAACGTGTCAATTATCAATTAATGACTTAATCGATAATTCCCATCCCTACTCTCAAGTAAAGACAGATTCAAAGCTAAAAAGAACATCTCTTTTTTCTTCCTTCACCCCATGGGTTCTCAGGTTGTAGTTATGGTGCTTGGTGTTAACAGCCAATTCATTCCATCACAGTTAAATGGACACTTATACAGTCAGTGTACTTGCAAACAGTGCCTGATGTTTAGGATTAGCATGATCCTCTTTTTGCTGTCCACCAGGATCCAAGTGGCATCAATGTTCAGGAAAAAAAATGCATTCATGAATAGTGTAAACCTGAAATTAGAAAGTGAGTCAGTGCAAAAAAACACATACTTCATAAAAAAAAAAAAAAAAAAAATGTAAACGCTTCAACATAAGAGATAGTTAACATATTATCGTACCATATCACATAATGCTAAATACAACGCATAATAATGCAGCTTTCAATGGGATGCCTATGCATCTACAGTACAGTATGAGATCGTTCATAGCGAGTGTTTAATCTACTTCACAGCTTTTACACCCTTATTATGGCATGGTTTATTTATGGGGTGACCCGGTGTCTGCGTGCACATGGTTTATGGGGTGACCTAGCTCTGGTCCATAGCCCTAATGCTAATTCTACCCTGCATTAAGGCAATGGGAGAAGACCCCGGGGCAGACCAAAGCGCAGTTGGAGGAAACACATCGACTCACTGGCCTCGGGATCCCCTAGGAGGAAGTCACAAATGTTGCTCTGGAGAGGGAAGTCTGGAAAACTCTGGTGGAGCTGTTGCCCCCGCGACCCGACTACGGATAAGCGGTTGAAGATGGATGGATTAAGGCTATGGGACCGATGGCGTCTAGCTCTCGCATGAAATGCAGACCTCTTCTGTAGAGGGAATATAAAGAACGTTTTACCTTAATGCAGGGTAGAATTAGCATTAGGGCTATGGACCAGAGCTAGGGGTGACCCAGTGTTTGCGTGCGTGCGTGTGTTGTTCATGTAGGTGTGTCTGACTGTCTATCTGGGGATTATTTTGCAAACAACTGAACCGGTCGTACCAAATTTATTGCACGCTGCCAATAGGCCAAGGAAGTAAATATGAAATATGAAAGCCTTTATAAAAGGAGGTATATATAAGTGATATGTTTGTGTTAAAATAAGTGTCAAATAGCTCTATATTCTCGTAGTAATCATTGCTATATGGAGTGTTTGTTCAGTATCAGGGGTCTCCATCTCTTCAAGCTCCTTAGTGAACAGAAAATCCATTTTCAGGTCGGGACACCAATTTCATCCAATCAGAAGTGATACAAAATAAATAGACAAAAAAAAACGACAGCCCTGTTACTGAACAAACCGACTTTAGCAATGGTTACTATGAGAATATCGAGCTTTAAACTTTGAACTGAAACATTTTGTTTTAACCAACAAATATCACTTACACAACACCTTTGTATTTATATCCACTTGGAAATAAATATGTCAAAATTATGACATCACAGTGTTAATATCAACATGACGTCCAAGATATAAAATAGAAGCCACACGGTTATTATCATTAGGCCCAGTCTTTGTGTTACACTACGTTTTAAAAGCGGGCGACAGTCAGACAAATTTTCCGGAAGTGCATTATTTGTCAATGGGACCTGGCAACTACTGGCGATAGCAGGCGATAGCAGGCGAACAGGCGGTGGTCGAAAAGTGGGCGGAGGAACGTCGACCGAAAAGATACAAATAATTCATCTTTTGGGGCGACGTCGCCCGGCGATAGTGGGTGATTGGGCGATAGCCAATGAAATTCAAGCGACGCTCGCCGTTGGTCTCTAAGGTCTCCCGCTGTTAAAACGTACTGTAAGAGCCATTTCAGCCATGTTTCATTTGAAATCACTGCATTGCCAATCAAGGTCACCATGGTTACAGCCAGGGAGGGCATTTAACCCTGGCCCTAATCAGGCGCAGGTGTTGCCAGTGGCAGAGGTGAAACTAGTTTTGGACTGTGTTCATTATGTTTATTTTGGATGCAAGAAGTATAGGACTTTGAGCAGCTACTAAATATAACTGAACTATGAACTAAATGAACGTCTGGATATCCGTTTCTGGAGCACATCTGAACTTCCTCGGCAACGGCGTTGCACTTTGTTTTTACTATTTTTCTAAAATGTTTGATTGTTCTTTTATGATTCATGACTTAAAATACATTTTCCTCCTTGTGAATGAATAATATCACACTGAGAGAGAACTAATAAACCCATGCAGTGCCATATTTCACCACAATTACTGATACGGTAATAAACAGATACATTCAACCGTGAATTTGATGCATTGTTAGGTGAATTGATACTGTACAGTAGAGTATTTGGTGTCACTTTCAGTAAACCCATTCATCATTTCTGGCAGCGCACTAGAATCTTTTGGGCTGAATTCGAAATTGTGCGACCAGTCTGGGATCTGTTGAATTGTTCAGTACAAAAAAAACAACAAAACAACACAGGACACAATTAAAAATGAAAAAAAAGCTGCCCTCTGCCTGCTCCGATAGGGCCTAAGCACACTTTAGTTTTTAGACAGCTGGTGGATGGAAAAGAAGCTCCACCCCCGCGGCTGACTGCCGCGGAGGAGAGCATTTCCGGGAATCTGTCCGTTGCGGCAGTCAGCCGCGGAGGTGGAGCTTCTTTTCCATCCACCAGCTGTCTAAAAAGCCGGAAAGACGTTGGGCGTCAGCTTCCTTTGGCCGCGCCTGACGGCTCAAGTCTGCCCATGCAGATAGCCTGCTCTCATAGCCTGCTCCTGTCCAGCCTCTTCTTGGCAGGGTTGGGGTACTGGGGGTTCTCGATCACCCCCTCTCCGAATTTGAGCTCCAGGAAGGCGCGGTGGTTGTTTGGGCTGTAGGCGCTGATCCCGGCGAAGGGCATGGGCACGAGTGGCTGCAAGAAGTGCTCCGGAAACTCCACGTCCTGTTTGTGCTCGGTCCACGTGTCTTTGGTCATGACGCCGTTGCGCGGATAGAACGGCCACAGGTCCACGTGAAGGTGGTTGGCCTCGCTGTACTGCACCCTGTAGAAGTCCCCTTCCACCGCGCGCTCCCACACGTAGCCATTGGCGTCCACCAGAGAGCCCGAGTCCAGGTTCTTCAAGTGATCACAGTTGGGCACATCCTCCAAGTAGATGCCCAGGTCGACGTCGTAGTCCCAGGGGATGATGTCCTGATGGCGTGCGGCGCCCAGCAGGGTGCCCCCCTCCAGCCAGTAGCGTACGCCAGAGCTTTCCAAGATGTTAATGACATATTTTGTGGTCTCTCTGAGCGCCCGTAGGCAACAGGGTGGGGTCCAGCGCTCCAGATAGAGGTAGTCTGGGGTGTCGTCTCGCACTGTGCCAAAGCAACGGGGGGTCTCCTTACTGCAGCCATGCCACTGTTCCTTCCCATCAGGCAACAGAAGCCGCTTAAGGCCAAAGCTTCTCATGAGCTTCCCCGTAGCCTCCTTCAAACGAGTGTCGGCCTTCCATTGGTTGTGGGCCGAGCTGAAGAGAGGCCGGTGGTTAGCGGAGAAACAGGGGCTCTCCAGCAGCTTAACCTTCCAGCCCCTTAGCGAGGTCTGGATGAACAGTGAAGAGAAAAGAGGCCGCCCCAGAGGGACAGAGAGGTTGAAGAGATCCTCGGTGCGGATGAGGACCACCGCGTCCCCTTGTAAGGCCGTACACACACTCCCGCTGCTCCCAGACGCCGCTGGGGTATACGTGGCCGTCCACTCCCTCAGGCTGACCCGCAGGTGTAGGCACTGCACGGCGCTTCGAGCGAGCACCGGAGCCGCCACCAGCCTCACGGCCCCCCCGCCCTCGCCTTCCAGCTCCCTTATCAGCCTTTCCACCGCCCGGCCCTGCTCCAGTTCCACCCCGTCGGGAACCAGCAGCACAAACTCGGTCTGGACATGGAATTCCGGCCTGTGAGCCTGAGGCGGTTGATCCGGGCTGGGGGATAGCACTAGAAGTCGAGCCCCCTCTGGGAGGAACAGGGGAGGGTAGGGGTAGGCATCCGCCACAGCCAGGAAGGGAAGCTCGGGCCTCTGGCGGAGGAACGAACGTGCCACGTCCCCGACGTAATTCTCAAAGTCTTCAAACTCCCGGATGAGAACGGTCACGCGAGGTGCGTGGCCGTTCCCCTCCACCCCGACCACTCCTCCCCCTGGTAACCCACCGCCGGCACCCACAAGACCACCAAGGCCTCCACCCAGTCCAGAGACCGGTAGGGCAGCTCTCCTAGAGCCCCTGGTGAGGTCTTTTCTCTTCTCCATCATCTGCTGCTGGGCTCGAGAAACATAGTAGAGAATCAGGAGGTTGAGTACAATGGCTGCTGTTAACAGGCCTTGGCAGAAGCTCACACGCATGGCACCTGATGGTTACCCCCAACTGTCTCAGTGCTACAAACGAGGAATGAAGACTCTCCGAGTCTGAGCTCTAGCAGAAGTTTATATTGCTGGCAGTCAGGTCCCCATCGGTGTAGAGCTGGAGAGCTGTGTGTGTTACAGTGTTTGTATATCTCTCTTGAGAGAGCTGTGTAAATCCAGAGCACAAGCACAAGGACATTTAAAAATAGGCAATAACCCATTTACCATAATATATATATTTCTTTCAATCAACATCCAAATAGTTCCCAATATAAACCTTTAAATACTATCACTGAACATCAACATGCTCTGATATTGGATAAGTATTACTCTTGACTTTGAATTGCACTCAAAAGCATAGCAACAACTTTTCTGAAGTCTGCATAATCTCCGTGGCAATAAGAGCCTCCTGTCCTGTGTCCAGTTTTGTAGGTGTTTGGGCTAAGGGGCTACACGCACTGGATGTTACAGGGTGTTCTAGACCAGTAAAAATGCCACAAAAAACAATTTATTGACAATACATTGTTGTTGTTGTTGTTGTTCATATTAACTCACCTTTCTTTTTGTCGTTAATCAGTCGGCAGTTCCGACCCATGTATGACAGTGGCACGATCGATGATAACCTAATATTTATGTTTCCATTTCCATAGCCGTTTGGTCCATCTGCAATCTACAGTAGGATATAATGTACAGGAGGAATCCTGTGGACAGCGCCAGTGAAAAAACACAGATACCTACGCATGTTTGTGTGGAATAATCCTTATTTTCGAACGTCACACTCAACACGATTTAATGAAATTAACAGCATTTGATACCTATAAATAAAACGCAGAATTGGTAGAATAAATAAATCTGCACCTTTAGCGTAATAAATGTCAAGTCAGCCGGTCAGTGTCAAGGCAGCAAATATTAGGCTAGAAAATATAAGTTTTTCCGGTGGCCGAGCTCTTCAGAGTAAAAGTACCCGCTAAAGTAAACAAAAACGATTAATTTGCACATTAAAACAATACATTGATTATTTAAACGAAAATATATAACACAAAATATGTTTCTGTGTATTTTTATTAACATTTACAACAGTTAATAATAACATTAACAAATTATCTAAATTGATTAATGCTGTTCACTGACTTCCTGTGTAAGGTAAGGTATTCAAAATAAAGGCTAATTTATAATAATTCGTACTTCTTAGACCGTTACATTAAAATATTTTTTGAATGTTTATGAATTGGACTGTCTGTGACTATATATATATATATATATATATATATATATATATATATATATATATATATGTTTTTACTTTTTTTACTTGATGGAAATTGAATAGAGAGAGAGCTAGGGGCTCTCTATGACGAGACGTTGCTGGAAACTATTACACTTTATACAAATTATACTGTACGTTTGTAATAAGATAATAGCCTACTACTAAAACGAAACTACGTCAAATATATGCAGCTGCAAATATTTCATTGTAGTCTGATGAATTGAAAATGGTGGACCCTATTTGTAAACAAGTGTAGGCCTATAATGCTTTTATGGTGTCGTCCAAAACTGTTACTTCAATCAATCAATCAATCAATCAATCAATCAATCAATCAATCAATCAATCAATCAATCAACGGCTTACAAAATGAAATCTGAAACATCTTGATCACTAAATGGCAGCAAATCCAAATCCTGGACAAATACATTATAAATAAGAATCTCAGCTAATATTTCCAGTTTCCACATCCACACACATGATTTCTTAATGATTTTTTCCCCCGAACATACTTAATTGTACTGAAGAATTGTATTCTCTTAAGAAACTGGCAAACTGCACAGCAATTTATTTTACACGTGTACCAATGCCCTATGAATGAAGCAATGCTTGCTTTCTTCGAGAAGCGAAACTGCATGTATTGTTTGATAATTTATAATTTATTTATATGAAAAAGTTTAATTATTTCTTTCTTTTTTTTCATCATGTAAAGCACGTTCTAATTTTTTGTTAAGCGCTAAACAAATTAAGTGTAATTCTACTACTAGTAATGTTTATTATTATTATTATTATTATTATTATTATTATTATTATTATTATTATTATTATTATTATTATTATTATTATATTGATGGCGCTTTACCTTGAAGGCTGGGAACGGAAGTGTCGTATTGTGCCAGGGAATAGTGATGTTGTACGTAAGGAGCGTTGGAAGAAAGGGGGTTAGGCTTTAGAGTGGAAGGAAGGAAGGAAGTGCTGCTGGCTGGCTCTGAAGGCAGGCAGACTGACGGGGACGTCGTTGTTTGTTGTTATTATTCTCTCTGCCTTGCTTCCACCTCCTTGTCCTGGGCCGACACAGCTCGAACGGCAAAATGGAGGCGGACAGATCGTGCGGGGCGGCCGGCGGACCGAACCAGAACTCTGGAGGAGGAGGAGGTAACGGCGGCGTGGGGCGCAGCAACAACCCCAACGGGCCGAAAGCGGCGCTCGGTCAGGCGGCTACGGCGGCGGCCGCGGCGGCGGCAGCGGCGGCCGGGGCCATGTCTGCCGGATCGTCGCTGAATCGGGAACCGCAGGACGGGGAAGCGGGCCTGTCGCTGCCCGGGATCCTGCACTTCATCCAGTACGAGTGGGGACGTTTCCAGGCCGAGAAATACCGCTGGGAGGCCGAGAGAGACGAGCTCAGGGTAATTTCTTTAAGTCAATTTGTCCCCGTTTTACGCTGCAACACGCAGGAGAATAAAATGATGTTCATTTATCCCACAAACCATGAAACCAAGTGAATCTTCCTGCAAGGTTTGCTCCCTTTCAGTCTCTAGGCTGGTTCAGAATAACATGATGCTAGGTAGCTAACATTTGTAGTTGTACAGATAGCCTTCTATGACAAGGTTATATCAAATACGTAAATATAATAACAAATATACATCATTTGATTTAGATGTGTTACCAGATTTATTATTTTTGACCAATGTGAGAAGTTGAGAACGCATGGTTTGTCCAATGTGTAAAGATCATTTTAAGATTGTTGAAGCCCACTGGGACAATATTGAAGTCTCTGTTAAGTCAGTGTGTGCTGACTGCTGAGGTCTGTTCTGTTGTGTCAATGTGAGATCCAGATCACACCTGGACCAGTGAACGAATGCTTCAGTTGATACAGCTTTTCACACTGATGATGGAAGAGTCAAGAATCTGTTGTTTATTTTTGAGTCATCCTGTCCAGGCCTTAAGAACTGAGCATGAATCTGATATATCCTAACTAGTCGTCACTCGTCGGTTACGAGAATTCTGAATATAAGTTAGTATCGAAACATAATTTCTACACACTACAACTAACATAATGATGTATTGTGTACCATACCACACACAGGGTTGTTGTAGCCAAACAACGCAGCGGGAGACTGAGGCTGGGTTGTTCGCCACAAGACAAGAGCATTAGGCTCAAATTCCTGAATCTGTGCAGAGTGAATGAGTGATGCACTCTGCTTTCAAAACAGTGATTACATGCCTCTGAGCAAGGCATTTAATAGCCAGTGGCTCAAGTAGAGCTGCTACTAAGACTAAGAAGAGACTGTAGTTTTGCTACAGTTAGGTGACTCCCAGCAGGTGTGTGCAGGGCGTTGCAAGAGAAAAGCAAGGCATGATAATCACACCTTCCTTGGATAAACAAAGGTTATGCATTGCACACAGACACAAAATCCCTCTCTCATAAGTGTGTGTGTGTGTGTGTTTTGTTTTTTATAATTATTCCAATTACCTCAACCCTCTGTCTCTCTGGTAACCACAGTTGGCTTTACTGCAATATTATCTTTTGGATTTCCGTAAACATTGAATTAGCTCTAAAAGAATCATATCATCACTGGCTGATTTGTCTGTGCCTCGTTCTCTGCCTTCAACTCGAAGCCATGTACGGTAGTTATATATAGAAGCGTGATAAAATATGGATGCACAATAACAAAGTGACTGTGCTGTACAAGCTCCCTGCTTTCATATACGAACATGTGGACGAGCGGGATGTTGGAAGCTCTCTCTGTGTGTGTGTGTGTGTGTGTGTGTGTGTGTGTGTGTGTGTGTGTGTGTGTGTGTGTGTGTGTGTGTGTGTGTGTGTGTGTGTGTGTGTGTGTGTGTGTGTGTGTGTGTGTGTGTGTGTGTGTGTGTGTGTGTGTGTGTGTGTGTGTGTGTGTGTGTGTGTGTGTGTGTGTGCGCGTGCGTGCGAATTATCAGACGAGCGGGATGTTGGAAGCTCTGTGTGCGTGTGTGTGCGAATTATCAGTCACCATGTCCTAAAATAAAGAGAAATGCATTCATTGTTCAGCCATGTTGACATAACACTGGGCATACTGTCAGATATACTGTTGACACACGACGCACAAGCACACACAGTCCTATGTTGCTAATATAATATGCATGCTGCCTAGTGGGTTCACAGTTCACACACTCGCTATGACCACTCTGTTTATAGCTCACGTGTAGCTTTAGGCAATATAGGCATTAAATATGCATGCGAGACTCCTAAAGAGACACTCTGGGATTGTTTAGAACATTAATGCGTATCTATTCTTAGGGTTTAATTTGTAGAATACACACTGTGGACTGGAACCTTCTAATCAAAAATATTGATGCTTTGCTCCTACATAAACTGAACCCGTGTGCGCCACAATACAGGACATATTGGGCAGGAACCCCTTTTGGTGTTAGCATTATGTTATGCTTTAGCTATTGAAAAATAGCAGATCTACAAGCTCATAGCGCGCCACCGAGTGGCGCGCTGCGAGCTTGTAAACAGCTTGTAAACAGCTTGTTGACATAGAAACATAGCTTTTTCAGAAAACTGTCAGCGTGTAGAAGACATTTTTAGAATCTGATCTCAGGTCAAAATGGGTTAAGCATGTGTGTTGGTGGGTGTTTGTTCTGTTTGTCCCTTAGATCAAAGAGGTCAGTCAATCACCAAGAGAATCAAAACATGTTGCTGACGGTGCTGCTTTTTGCTGGTTCCCCTTTGAATTGGGTGACCTTTGGTCACCCAAGAAAGTGAATGCAAAGGCAGCAAAAAAAAAGGTTTTTACACTAATGGGAGATCATTCTCTTGATAGAATGAAAAAATGGCAGCACTCAATATATGTCCTTTTCACATGGTAAGCGTTTCGGCCTGGTCGGCCGAAACGCCGACCTACTAGGCCAAAATGCATACATTGTCTGCTCGTCGGAGGTAAATAAATACATTTGAAAGGGACATATATTGAGTGCTGGCATTTCTTCATTTTATCATGTATCATCGAGCCTTGCGCCTAGAAGCACTGCTTCTCTAACCTGGGCTGTTGTTGTTGGGTTGTCTGCTTCGGCAGTACTCTCCTCTTCTCAGATCATTCTCTTGGCCTGTCACTGTTGGATTCTGTGTAGTTGTATGTGTCTTTATAGGAATGTAGGTCACATCGCAGTTATGTTACACTGTACTGAGTGTACAGTGTGACAGAGCATATAATATGATGCACCTACAGTGAGTGCAATTGAATTGCACTAGTGCATGTGGCATTTCCTTTTTTTCCCCCTTCTTTTTATTACTAGTGTAGATCAGGTTGTTAAAAACTAACACCTGTGGTCAAATGTCTCCAGTGACAGGCTAGGCATGGAAGCCACACCCCTCTGTAGGTCAGGTGGGACGACAGCAAGAGTGACAGGTGGCCAGAGGGCCAGTCTTACACGCGCAGTCACACACACGCACACACACAAAACCCCACTACCCCAGACAGTACCGCAGTGCACACTGGCTGCACAGTCAACTCTGAGGTCGTTTAAGACAGCGGTTCCCAAACCTTTTCATGTCAAGGACCCCCAAATTGACACGCAGAGCCCGCAGACCCCCCCCCCATTTGAAAAGATATGCCAGGGACCCCCATAAGAGAAGATTTTTACGGCTCTAGCAGTGATTCTCAACCCGTTTAATTTCAAGGACCCCCCAGTTTCACATGCATTAGGCTACGGACCCCCATTTAATGACATTTCTATCATTGGGACCCCGATTTATATTGTAAAATCAATGTTAATTTAACTCTGGGAGAGTTACAGACCCATAAGGGTCCATTTGGTTCCAAACTATCATTTAGCTGGGGACCCCTGGAACTCCCTCAAGGACGCCTGGGGGTCCCCGGACCCCACTTTGGGAACCACTGGTTTAAGAAATGTTTGTTTTTACGCTAATCCTGTTCGATATATTATATGCTGACAATATAGAGCGTCGCAGTCCCGCCCCCTACCATGGCCCAGGAAATGAATCCCAATGCATTATTCCCATAGACATTTCTTAACGTATTTATTTAAAGACGGTTACGCCGCGGACAAAGCCAACTCGAGTCATGACAACTCATGACAACACAAACAATATTTTGGACCAAACAAATAATTACAAAGAAGAAAAAAACGGCAGGTTACAACACTTTTTTTGTTTTTTTTCTTCTTTGTAATTATTTGTTTGGTCCAAAATATTGTTTGTGTTGTCATGAGTTGTCACGACTCGAGTTGGCTTTGTCCGCGGCGTAACCGTCTTTAAATAAATACTTTAAGAAATGTCTATGAGAATAATGCATTGGATTTCATTTCCTGGTCCAGGGTAGGAGGCGGGACTGCGACGCTCTATAGAGTCTGAGGAGTGCTTTTTTGAGGGGGCCGCTAGCCCCTCCTATATATAGCTTTTGTCCCCACACGTCTCATATTTACCATTGACAATGAAAGGAGAAATTAGGTCATAATGTCATATGTGCCTTAAATATGACGTAAATGTGTGGCAACACAAACATGAAATGCCATCGACAATGACGGGAAGATTTACGGCATATGTAGACGAGCAAATCGGCAAACCACATAAATTCAGTTGTTCATGAGATGATGTATAATGATAAGAGCGCCCCTCACTTCACACATGTGTGATTTTTGAGTGGTGCAAACCACTCCAACAACCAGCTTTGTCTGTATGTTTGTGTACCTGTGTCCGTGCACCTGTGTACGTGTCCGTGCACAGGTGAGCAGGGTTACCATGGTCACTGACATTACGTCAGACCACAGCTGATCAGGCTATATAAGACCTTGCACCACTCAGTTCACACGGGTGTGATTTTTATATATATTATGTGCTAGCCAAATGCTTTTTGTGTGTTACCAGTGCCACTCACCATTATGATGATAGAACCACATTAGAAGACAGACATTGGTCTCTTTCTCTTGAATAAAAAATCACACCCGTGTAAACTGAGCGGTGCAACTCCGTGTGGGTTGTCCCCGGAACTTCCGGACCCACAGGAACGCGCCCAGGGTGCCGCCATAGGGACATTAGGGACTTTAAGCAACAACTGTTTTCAGGACGGCTCCGCTAGGCGGAAGTACGGGAGCTGTGACGCCGTAGCTGTCAAAAGCGTTAAGCAAGCAGCCGTCGGTGACGACGACATTGGTTCCCATGGTGGTGACGCGTCTATGCAGCATGTGTCAAACTTTTTTTTTTAAAACACCACATCAGCTAACTTGCCGATATTGCTTAATTCTTACATGCGCTGGACATGATCAGCAGTGGAAAGAGGAAGGTGCTGGAGCAATCTGTGTTATTCTAAAACCGTTTTAATAAACATGGTTAATATGACATGGTAGTGTTATTTCTTCATTCAGAGCATGCCAACACAGCATAAGAGAGGTGATGGAGCAATCCGTGTAAATGTATGACGGCTATCATTTCAATAAACATGGTTATGACATGGCGTTGTAGACACTACGTGTAAGTGTAGCTTCTCCCGTAGTAGAAAGGGCTGCGACGGAGAGCAGGTTTATGTATCGAGCACTGATCCATTTCCGGTTGTCGTATCCGACTGCCGTATCCGTCGTTGCTTAAAGTCGCTATTGCTGTTCCTTGGAGTGGCTGCACCACTCGATAAAACCAAAACACCTCTTAATGCATAAACTTGTACCAGGTGGAACACCTGATATTTTCCACCCAGAATAGCGACGCTATAGGGTTCTTGTGGTTAAAAGGCAAACATGTGGTTATTGAGACTCATTTAGATGCCATTAGTGACATCAGTAGTATGATAGTATCATAGCATAGAATACTGTTGACCCAGATGACATCACTTCCTGTTGAGTGTGGCCAAGCGGGCCTCTGGGTACTTGTTGTGTCTAATAATTAATAGTCCTGACTCCTGCATGTGCTCTCAGCAACCATGTACGACATGACATCTAGAGTTGTCCTCATACCATTGTTTTCAGAGTACGAGTACTTAATTTTAAGTACTTGCCGTCTGCCGATACCGAGTACGGATACGAGTACTTTATTTTTGTTGAGTAACCACTTGTTTTACCCCCTTTTCCTCATAGATGCAGATGGATCTACCATCTACACTTGTCTGTTGTCATATTCATGCTTGTAGATCGGCTGTTTTTGGCGATTTGCTGCAGTGTTGGTTGGGTCAGACTTTCTCCCGTTGCATTCGTTCAGCCTAGTGTCAATTGGATGTTTTGGTACTCGGGTCAAAGTATCGGGGGCCGGTTCCGAGTACGAGTACTTGAGGTTGGTATCGGCCCGAGTAACCCATGCCAGTATCGGTATCGGCCCGAGTAATCGGTATCGTAACAACTCTAATGACATCCTCATGTACTGTACCCTTACAGGTGTGTGTGTGTGTGTGTGTGTGTGTGTGTGTGTGTGTGTGTGTGTGTGTGTGTGTGTGTGTGTGTGTGTGTGTGTGTGTGTGTGTGTGTGTGTGTGTGTGTGTGTGTGTGTGTGTGTGTGTGTGTGTGTGTGTGTGTGTGTGTGTGTGTGTGTGTGTGTGTGTGTGTGTGTGTGTGTGTGTGTGTGTGTGTGTGTGTGTGTGTGTGTGTGTGTGTGTGTGTGTGTGTGACCATGTTTTCTTTTATCCAACTATTAAAGCTTTGAAAAGGTCGTCATAGCACTACTCTATTAGGTAGAAGATATCGATCCATCCGGTCCAGAACCAACAGACTGACCAACAGCCTTTACCCACAGGCTGTCAGGCTGCTGAATGAACAACCTGCCCCCCCGAGCCCCCACTATAGAGGGTATGCGCGTGACATCATCATCAAACCAGGAAGTTATGCAGGAACGCCTACTGAGTGGCAAAAAACTACTTACTGGCCTTGACAGCCCATACATCCACACAGAAAAGTCATATCTGATTGCATTAAACAATGTTAAACTTTGCCTGTTGCTTTGCCACTCGATTTGCCACTCGATGTGCCATTCGCTTTAAGCATGCGCATACTCTCTATAGTATTAAAAGGGTACTGAAAATGGACTTGGTATTGCACTGAACTTTGGACTTTGCACTATTACATTGCACCAGCACTATTGCACTTGGGTTATTGTACACATGTACAGTATGGTTATGTATTTTTATGCCCGTGGTGAAAGCTCTAAACTGAATTTCGTTGTTTCATGCAAGCAATGACAAATAAAGATCTCTCTATCTCTAATGGATTGCTTCTCATGTCTATTGACATACAGTAGTAGAGGTTCATCCAAACATACACAGACAGCCTCTACACCAGGGGTGCCCACACTTTTTAGACTTGAGAGCTACTTTCAAAATTACCAGCTCAACCAGATCTAATATGTATAACCAATTGCTGAAAGTAGTTACGTATTAGACAAATGCACTTTTTTTCTTTTTTTGTACTACTGATGTTTGTGCAAAACGCTTTTGACAACTATTGCATTGTGGGTTTGAGCTGTCCTTTTTTATGTCAATCCAATGAAGTCACCTTAATTCAAGTGGCAGATGCCAAAAATAGTTTTTTATTTATTTAAATTGTATATTTTAGGGGCATGTCATGTGGTCTACCTGCACAGCCTGTGTGATCTACTGGTAGATCACGATCTACCTTTTGGGCACCCCTGCTCTACACAGGCAGTCTCTCGCTCTCGCCCGCACTCGCTCTCTCTCTAATACGCACTCGGATTTCCAAAAAAAAAATGATGTCCCAGAAAAGTTGAGTGCTCTACTTGCTGGCTCATGGATTCTCTCTCCTGGGCTGTGGAGAGATGAAAGGATGAAGGGAGGCCAGCAGAAGAGATGTGGAGGAAAGGAAAGCCGCCCTTGACCCTGTTCTGATAAGCAGGGGAGAGAGAGAGAGAGTGGTTCTGTTCTGTTGGAATGGGCTAAATGTGTCTCTGAAAGGTTAGGCTACTGTATGTGGACCAACGTATGACTGCAAGACTGGAAATATAGATTATTCTATTGAATTATTTTTCATAATAGTGTGATATGGCATTGGTCCAGTGTTGTTTTTGGCAGAAAGTTTTAGTCATAGTCTCTTCAATAGTTGTCTCCACCAGGCCGAAGGCATGGGGAGAGAGTATGTTTTGCACTCCGTCCGTGTGTGTGTGTGTGTCCGTCCGTGTGTCCTTCCGTCCGTCCGTTACCAGCTAATCTCCGGCACCGTTAACCCGGTCGATGCCAAACTTTGCACACACACTCCCTGGATGCCAACGATGAACCTCTGCCCCACATTTTCCAGAACGGCCTGTTATAGCGCCACCATGAGGCAGCTTTTCACATGTTTTACCTAAAACTGCACGGATCTGCGTGAAACGTTGCATGCACACTCCCTAGAGGCCAAGGACAAACCATTTGAACAAAAGCCTCAAATCATGAACGCAGCATGCAATTTACGTGAAATCTTTCACACATTTTCTTACTAGCCTGAGGAATATATCCCACCCTTTTCACATTGGCCTGTTATAGCGCCACCAACAGGTTGATTTTTGCAAAACATTTTTGGAACAAAATGCCTCAAAAACATGTTTATATTAATCCTAAACATTTTGCCAAACATCTCACACAGTCCTATCCTCCTGGTGGAGACCTGTGCCCAGAAGGGCACTTTTTCTAGTTTTTATTTAGTTTTAGTCACCTGGCATGTTTTAGTGTTTTAGTCGACTAAATATCATAAGATTTTAGTCGACTAAATCTACAGTTGATTTAGTCGACTAAAATGTATTTTGGCGGGCCTTGATCACACTCGCTGAAAATAGCCGATCTACGAGCTCACAAGCGACGCGTTGTGAGCTTGTAGATCTGCTATTTTCAGCATGACTAGAGGTCTCTCCATCTTTCCAGTTCGACTAAATTAATTTTCAGGTGTTTTATTTATCCATCATCTCATCCAATCAGGATAGAGATGACCCCATTCATCAGCAGTCATTTGAGACTTTAGAAATATTGAACACTTATTTGAACACGACCACTTAAATTGTTGTTGTGATCCCTGATGGAATGGGTGAGGATCGAGGGCGTTGGTACAACTACAAACGGAACGACAGTTACGACACACACTAGTCAGTCATGCCTCAACATATCTGACAAAGGCAGCCATTACTTACTGTATTTGACCTATGCTCATTTTCTGTGCGTGTGTGTGCTCAGTGTTGCGTGTGCAAGCGGGTATGTACAGTAGTAGGCCCGCCTGTGTGTGTGATGTTGTGTGCGACTTGCTGTCTCGTTTGACCAATGAACTGAAGCCAAGGAAGCCATGTCAAAGTTGTGATATTATTGGGTGCCAGAGTGTAGGAAAGGGCTGGTGGGAACTTGTCTCTCAAGGAACACGGAACGCAGCGTGACAATGTCATTTGTGTGTGTGTGTGTGTGTGTGGTGGGGAATGAGTGAGTGAGAAGGCAAGTTATAGCTTGTCCCACTGTCAAGCTAGATAGATACATTCCACCTTCGCTGCTGTTTCTTTGAATCTATGCCAGTGTGATATACTTGGCCCCAAGCAGCCCTTCTCTTCACACACATATTCTTATTAAAGTGACATAAGCGTACTTTATTTCATCTTCCTTAACCCATTTTGGGTGGGAACCCCTTTTGGTGTTTTAAAGTTATAAATTAGCTATTGAAAAATAGCAGATCTACAACTTGTAGGTCTGCTTGTACGTCTGCTATTCGTGGCAATGTGCCTCAAATCTTTGAATATATATTTATTACAGAGTGAACATTTTAACTCATATTTGCTTCTGGGGAGGTCCCTAGAACAGCATATTTTCAGATAGGGGGTCTGAGGCATATTACATATAATCTTTGGTGTCCTTGACATGAAATATTGAGAACCACTGATACAGAAACATAAGGTTTTTCCAGAAAACTGTCAGGATTTTGAAGACATTCTTTAAATTTCGACGTCGGGCCTAAATGGGTTAAAAGGCCCTTTCTCTCGTTGTGCTCGTACTGAATAACACCGTTGCGGTTGTGGTTCTTTTATTGGCCTTATTTGCAATTCCCGTAGGTGGGTACTAGGTAGCTGAAACTTTAATCCGTGAGAAACATGTTCCTAGTAGTGAACGGAACGCCATCATTAGATCTCGAGGCTGTCTTCAAAAGCCCACTGTTGTTGTGGTGGCGTGTTCATCATGTTTTACTTTTAGGATGCTTGTCATTCAAGATGACCTCAGTTTAACCCATTTAGACCTGAGGACCATTCTACAAATGTCTTCTAAATCATGACAGTTTTCTGAAATACCTCATGTTTCTGTATCGGTGGTGCTCAATGTTTCACGTCAAGGACCCCAAAAACTATATGTAATTGGCCGCCGACCCCCATCTGAAAATATGTATTGTTGTTCCAGGAACCTCCCCAGAAGCAAAAATCTGAGTTAAAAACGTTCGCTCTGAAAGAATATATTCAAAGATTTGCACCGTATTTTCACGATTTTTCAAAAATAGCAGACCTACAAGCTCGTAGCGCGGCACTCGGTGCCGCGCTATGAGCTTGTGGATCTGCTATTTTTCAATAGCTAAATCATAAACATAATGCTTAAAACACCAAAAAGGGGTTCCCGCCCAGAATGTGTTAAGGGTAGACATTAGTAAAGCTATTTCTATCCAAAGAGCTTTTGGATCAGACGGGCACACATCATCATTGACATGTCACATGCCCACTTTGATGGGGATCTCTCTCGCTCTCCGTCGGGGCGCTCAGATTAGCGTGTAACACCGTGCTGCATTAAGCAGGGATTGGCAGGAGTGAGGTTTGCTATCGCTAAGCTTATTTTGCCGTCCCTTCAGTAGCCTATGTGGTGTTGGTTACATGACTGTAGTGTGTGTGTGTGTGTGTGTGTGTGTGTGTGTTGTCCTGGATCAGTGGTGCCCACAAAACAAATGTACCTGAGGGGACTTTGTTTTTTTTGA
This sequence comes from Electrona antarctica, assembly GCF_951216825.1. Taxonomy (NCBI): domain Eukaryota; kingdom Metazoa; phylum Chordata; class Actinopteri; order Myctophiformes; family Myctophidae; genus Electrona; species Electrona antarctica. The sequence goes on along the minus strand of NC_136792.1, from coordinate 52,436,898 downwards.
TTGATTGAAATATTTATTAACAGTTTGCAGAATTACAGTACATTTCAAGCACAAACTCGATACAAAGACTGTTAACTGTGAGTGGACGACCCAATTAAGCATTACACTTGTTTACAATTCATCAAAACATTTAGAGACGTACAGATAGACACTTCTATATAGTCAAAGAACAGAACAGGAATTCATCATAAAATGATGGAATAGCGCCGGCGATGGTGTCGCATATAAAGACAAAACGCACTTGCGATCGGTGTTGTTTTTGGCAGCAAATTTCTATTTTAGTTTTAGTCGTAGTCTCTTGAAATGGCTTTCATTTAGTTTTAGTCACATTTTAGTCACCCGGAATGTTTTAGTGTTAGCCTGGTTTTAGTCGACTAAATATCATAAGATTTTAGTCAACTAAATCTACATGTGATTTACCGGTAGTCGACTAAAATGTGTTTTGGCAGGCCTTGATGGCTTGATGCCGTCGTAATGGCTGATTTTATACGTGCTGAAAATAGCCGATCTACAACCTCACAACACGTCGCGCTGCGACGTGTTGTGAGCTTGTAGATCGGCTATTTTCAGCATGCAAACAAAGTGTAAAATGACTTATACTGGATCTCTAGGATCACTAGTCCCTTCCCTTGGAAGGGTTTTCTTGTATATAACTTCAAACTGGCGTTTGTGTGCAACACCATTGGAAAAAGTATTGCTTTGTTGGTTTGAGCTGACACTGACAGGCCCTTTTTTGATGGCAGATGCCATTTCAAAATCACACCCGTGTGAAGTGAGGGGCCCTATTAAAGTCTAACTCATGTTGATTAGGTGATGTAATGGTGATGTCAAACAAACGGTGACAAAACAAACATTAAATTCTCTTTATTGTTAATGGCATTTAATGTTTGTGCTAGGGACGACAAGATGACGTAAATTTTCCCTTCATTGTCAATGGCTTTTTTTAAACAAACATTAAACCAGTATATAGGAGGGGCTAGCGCCCCTCAAAAATATATATAAATATACCGGTATTTAAATTATCTATATTTTAGGGGCACGTCATGTGGTCTTACCTGCACGGCTTTTGTGATCTACTGGTAGATCACGATCTACCTTTTTGGGCAGCGCTGTCCTGGATGATTGACTGTGCTCATGTAGACCGAGCGAGTGCTTGTCCCGTGAGATGGCACTTTTTAGGCTGCTCCATTTTTACGGGACTGCATGCGAGTATGGGAGTGGAAACGCACACACACACGCGTGCACACACGCGCGCATGCACGCACACAGCCACGTGCACACGCACACACAAACACACAGAGGCATGCAGGGGGGAAATGGACTGTGAAATGAGCCGAGTGGAAGCATCCAGCTCCGCTTGGCAGAGGGAGCTGGCAAAGGCAGGGAGACGGACACACAGTTAGACGAGCAGAGATGGAGGAGGAGGCGACGATGGCATCTGCCCAATCATTGTCCCTTCCACTGACAGAGTTCAGACCCAGATGAAAAGCTTTATCTGGAGCGAGGGTTCCGTATCGTCCTCATTAACCTACTTTTTTTGTTTTTTAACTGGACTCACTGTGGTTCCTGGCGTTTCTTTGTCTCTCACCCCGACCAGAAGAGGGCAACCATGGTCCATGCCGCCGGACCCGCTACAAACAAGTCACTGTTCTAATCTCTTCTCTTGGCTTCTTATCCTGTTCAAGAACCTCGGGAACCTCTTTTGGTGTTTTTAACTAAGCATTATGTTATACTTTAGCTGTTGGAAAAATAGCAGATCTACAAGCTCGTAGCTTGTAGGTCTGCTATTTTTTTGAAAGATCTTGAAAATGTGACTCAAATCTGTGAATATATATTCTTTCAGAGCGAACAGGGGGGTGAGGGGGGGGGTCCAGATGGTGGGGGGGGGGGGGGGGGGGGGCGCAGCCAAATACAGATAATTCTGGGGGTTCCTCGATGTGAAAAAGGTTGGGCACCACTGACTTAGAAAGTTAAACATAGGGTTTTCAGAAAACTGTTAGGATTTAGAAGCCTTTTTTTCGTTCTAAGTTATTTAACCAATTTAGGCCTCAGGTCTAAATTGGTTAAATAACTTAGTCCATACACTGGTTTAGTCTGCTTCTGTTCTCAGATGTCACATCATGGCTGGTAGCAGGTTTGAGGTGTTAACTGGATAATTGAATTGCACACAATAATATACCACCTTCAAGGGTCCTTCAAGGATCCATTAGAAAAGAAAAATCACGGCCTGGGCCATGGCTCAGTGGTCCAGGCACCTTGGCTGGTAATAATCCATTCTGGCAGTGTGCCGCGGGTTCGACTCCCGATCCTGACGGCCTTTACTGCATGTCTTCCCCCCCATCTCTTTCCTGTCAGCCTACTGTCTGTCCCTCCAGAAAGAAAAATCACACCCGTGTGAAGTGAGGGGCGCTCTAATATCATCATACATCATCTCATTCCGGCCAATAAGAATTTGCGTCCGCACGTTTGTCTGCAAGGTTTGTGTCATGCAACGTTTGTGTTTACACAAACACTCACAAAATTGTCCAGTCATTGTCAACGGTGTTTAATGTGAGTGTGTTCGGACAAAGTTTTGTGTTGGCACACACACTAAAAGCTGGACATAGGAGGCCCCTATGTCCACACACACACACACACACACACACACACACACACACACACACACACACACACACAGGCCAAGGAGGAGAGCTGTACAGCACCACTCAGTTCAGACGGGTCTGATTTTTTTTACCAACACAGGGTGTTCAATAGCATTGATTTATGGAAGAAAAAAAATCAAAAACTTAAAAAATGCAGGTTTCCTCCCTACAGCGACGATTTACCGGGTGCACGCACGGCTCACGAAGATTCAAACGTGATGCGATACAACGCGCCTATAGTTCATTTTCAACGAGACCTGCGTTTTTGCGCGGAGCGCTGGGGAGCAGTCGCGGTGCGACCAACGCAAGCGTATTCACGTAAGCGCGTGGTCCCGTGTCGGAGTGCTGGCTATTTCTTTCTTACTGTGAACCTTCCAAGGATCCATGTCCGAACAGATCCTTCAAGCAGGTCACAGCCTCACAGGAGGAGAGACATCTAGGCCAGTCATTCTCAGGACCCCCAGTTTGATAAGAATTAGTCCACGCCACGGACCCTCGGTTGTTCATTCGTACACTCACACAGACCTGTACACAGTTAACTGTAACGGCGTAAAGATTAAATAATGTGCCCAGGCGGTGGCGTAACCGTCTGGGCACCCGACTGGTAATCTAGTCGCAGTGTGCCGCGGGTTCGACTCCCGAGCCCGACACGGCCTTTACTGCATGTCTTCCCCCATCTCTCTCCCGTTTCCTGTCAGCCTACTGTCTGTCCCTTCAAAAACCAATAATAAAAAAAAAAAGGCGTAAGCCGCAAAAAAATCTTTAAAAAAGAAAAAAAAGATTAAATAATGTGTGTAACGCGTGATTTCTTTCTACGAACGCTTTAAGACATAGACCCGCCCTTGGTGACGCCCCGCGCGTCTGATTGGCCAGAGCTCGTTGTTGTCAATGTCAGAAACAGTCAGAGATGGCGGCGCCCTGTGACAGATGATGACAGGCGATAGGCGTAGTATTCGAAAGGCACAGATGACGCTCCAGAATTAAAGGCAAACGAATATTGTTTATGCGGTTTGCTTTGATTGAATGAATTGTGATTCAATCTGGGTGTTCTAATAAATAAAGTGTTTGTGGTGATTAGCGTGTGTCCGTATTTACTAATATTGTTTACGCGGTTTGCTTTGATTGAATTGTGATTTGATCACAATGTTGGGTGTTCTAATAAATAGTGTGTATTATGGATACTGTTATTGACTTTGTCATAAAGACTCATAACATAAGTTCACCGTCATTGTGGCAGTTCACCCTGCCACTGAGACTGAAGTTAACAAACAGGGTTTGAATTAGCAGAGAATGAGATTTGTTTGACATTATTTATTGTGTATTTGTTGATTGATAATTGATTGTTGACTTCATTGAAGGGAGCAACTACTGTGGGGTATGGGGAACATGCCAACAGTGGGAGGGTTTGTTTTGTTTAGAGAACTCTTTAATCATATTATGTGGATCATTTATAGTATTATGTGACACTAAAATGTATGTTATGAATTGTGATGTCTCTGGACATTGGGAATGCACTGGTATGATTGTGGAATCAATCCAGGGTTGGTTTGGTCCATGGGAGGGGCCTAGCCTTTATAAGGAGCACCTGCCACTGCCCGGGCGATCAATGTAGGATTGCACAGGGTGCAGAGCAGACCTAGATAGAGCCAACCTGGCCAGTGGGCTGTATATACTTCTTTTTGTATGCTGTTTGTTGGAACGACCATTTCATGTGAACTCTGCAAGGTGAATAAAAGACTCGGTTCTTACTATTTTTGAGCTGGTTCAGTGCCATTTTTGGGCCCACACTACCTTCACACTAGGACAAAGTGTGACAGTCATGAATCAGAAAAGCAGTGCAATCAAAGCTTCTGCAGCAACACACACACTACAGAAAATGATATCATGAGCACACTTACATAAACACACACTTTTGCCTACACATGCACACAGGACGTAAACGTAACCCTAACCCTACACATGCACACAGGACGTAAACGTAAGCCATAGTTCACCGTCATGAATCATGTCACGATTATGATTATGTCATGCGGCGACAGATAAATGTTGGCGTTTTAATATTATTATCGCTAACGTTTTAATATTATTATCGCTAAGCTTCTCCCTACTTCTCTCCCTACTTCCTCTACTCTTCTTCTGACAGCAGCAGCATAATAATAAGAGGGTTCGCGGCCAATCAGAGGCAGGCGGGCCGCGCGGGGCGTCGCCAAAGGGCGGGTCTATGTCTTAAAGCGTTCGTAGAAAGAAATCACGCGTGTGTAACAGCTTTAAGGCCTAGTTTCTTCATGTCGACTTCAAATTGCATCCTTCTTCCTCTCTACGTCCCTTCTCTGCGTGGGTCAGAATTTCGACCAGTGACTGACACACACACTCACACACACTCTCACACACACACACACTCACACACACACACACACACACACACACACACACAGCTTTCTTTTCCGTCTCCATCAGCTCACAGAAAAGGGAAAAGGAAGGAAATTGGGAGCAAGGAAGCAAAGAGAGAGAGGAAGGATGTGACTTGAGAGTAGGTATGTGAGCGAGCGAGGCCAGAGGATGTGTTTATCCTCTCCGCTGCAGATGTGTGTGTGTGTGTGTGTGTGTGTGTGTGTGTGGTGAGAGCTCGGTCAGGAGTTTAAAAATAAACAGCCACCCTCTACTTATTGCTTTTGGTTTCGGAGAATTCGACCTTAAATATCCTACCCTCTCTTTAAGTGAAACTTTGTTGACAACTTGACATGAATCAAATGAACAACTCGATGGTGAGCATGAAACTTTAACTGGGGCCACAATGACCTATTCTTTTCCTAGTGATCCTCTTTCGATAATTCTTCCGATAATAATAATCAAGAAGCTTGGTTTGAATCGACTAAATCCATTAGTGCGATTAACCACGTGTGTCCTATTTTATAATTTGGTGTACAAAACGATTGAAAATAGCCCGTTTTTTTTTTGGTAATATTTAAATTGATTTTGTTTGCTTTTTATAATAAATTAAATCCATTTAGTTTGCACCAGCACTAAATTAACCGGCGTCTGCTTTCATCACAGCGTCGGTGCAGCTGTGATGCTCTAAACTGGGTTAACGTGCACGTGTGCATTCAGCGGATATGTGCCTTAATTAACAGCTGTGTGTGTGTGTGTGTGTGTGTGTGTGTGTGTGTGTGTGTGTGTGTTTCCAGGCTCAGGTGGCGTTCCTTCAAGGCGAGAGGAAAGGGCAGGAAAACATGAAGCAGGACCTGGTTAGACGGATCAAGATGCTGGAATATGCTCTCAAACAAGAGAGGTTAGACACACACACACACACACACACACACACACACACACACACACACACACACACACACACACACACAGCATTCAGTCTGGATGGATGGATGGAAATGCTTTGGATGTTTTCTTCCTGTTTTTAGAGGAATTATCTTGTAACGCTGCCCCCGTGTGGTGATTTGTGTGCCTTGCAGGGCCAAGCATCAGAAGTTGAAAAGTGGAGGCGACCAGAGTCCTGGAGACAAGAAGCCCGAGCTGGAGGCAGAACAAGGTATGTATGACACAGTGTTGTTTTCGTCGACTAAAACTAAGACGAAAAATGTTTGTCGACTACCTTTTTTCACTGACGAAAACTAAATGAAAACTAAGCTATGATGACTAAAACTAAGACTAAATATATTGACAATTTTGTCAACAAATACAAAACTAGACTAAAATGTTAGGGAGGGACTAGTGGACAAGAGATCCAGTATCAAGTCATTTACACTTGGTTACATGCTAAAAATAGCAGATCTACAAGCTCACAACGCGTCGCTTTTAGATCGACTATTTTCAGCAAGTGTAAAATCTGTCATTACGACAGCATCAAGGCCCACCAAAATACATTTTAGTCGACTTATCCAATCCAATATCTCCCAGGTTCTTTGTTTTAGCTACCTTTTGCTGATTCCGTCCATAAAGTTGTTGCTTTTATAAAATGCATGTGCTCATCCAAATAAAAGCCCAGATATTGATTGCATTTTGTATATTTTTTGTATAATTCAACTTTTTATATTGTATATACCACGAGCACTTCTTCCTTGTCCCCGTAGTACCCAATGGGCCTGCTGAGTCCGATTCTGAGCCAGCCAATCAGATGTCATGGAAAGAGGGCCGTCAGCTACTACGCAAGTAAGCCTTCCTTTTTTTTTAGCCCCTCCTTTATTCAGCTATTAGTGTAGATTTTCATCTTACACAAACATTAAATTCCCATTGACAGTGAATGGAGAATTTACGTCATATGTGGATGAGCAAATCGGCTATTTCTTTCCTACAAGAAGATTACATTCCCATTGACAATGAATGGAGAATTATGTGTCTGAGCAAATAGACATGTTACGTCATGATGTACGAGGGGGCACGGTGGCACAGTCGGTAGTGCTGTCTCCTCACAGCTAGAAGGTCCTGGGTTCGATTTCCGCTGGGGACACTGTGGGCGCTGGGGGCGTGTTTCCTCCTCCGTGTCATCAGTGCCCATACCCGAGGCGGGATTGGCGAAAGGGCCTTTCTGTTTGGAGTTTGCATGTTCTCCCCGTGTCCCCTAGGGTAGGTACCCTCACAAAAACATGCAGTAATCCTGGTCTCTGGGGGGGGAAAGGAACTGGTCAGAATAACGTGTTCCTTCCACGCGCTACGTCCGGCCAGGGAAATTCCCCCCTGTCAGGTGAAAAGAAGCCGCTTTGACTCCTCATGCATAGAAGGAGGCATGAGGTCAGTCCGCTGCCCCCCCAGGTTGGCAGAGGAAGTGTAGCGCCCAGGATTACATTAGATAATTGGCACTGGGTGAAAAAACTGGGTTGCAAATAATTATAAATAATTTAAAAAAAAATGATGATGTACGATGATAAGAGCGCCCCTCACTTCACACGGGTGTGATTTTATTTATTTATTATCTACATGATGTACTTATAATACTATACATTGTGCACAGGGACAAGTTTCCCCACAGGTATAGTTGGATTTGATTGATATCAGCAATTTTTGGCTTTAGGGTTAGGATTAGAAATCCTAGAAAAAAAATCTGTACTAAAGTTCCAACTGATTTACTGGCAGCATTGATTCAGTCTGTAGTCTCTTCCCTGCCACGGCCTTCAGCCGCTAATTGTTTACTCCAGTGTTCCGCCGCTGCATAATACGACATTCCCGCTATTTGTTTAATGCGTTTAATTCTCTGTTTTAAAATAATTAAAAAGAAACAGCGCATTTATCCGGGACCTGATGACGAGGCCGTCGCGTTATGATGACGAAACCGGAAATCAAGTCATCATCTGGGCTGCTAGGGCTTCTGGGAAATTGAGCCCAATGCAAGTGAACGGGGGGTTTGTTTGGACTACAACTTGCTCTGCACTGTGGTTTCGTTTCGCATTGTCATGGGCGCTGGCTCGTCTCATCATAACAAACAAAATGTTCGTGGTTGAAAGCTGCAAATACTTCAGCGTATGCTTCAAAGGTAATAAAACAATCTCGGCAGAGTAGAATATTTGATTAAAATGCAGGAAAAGCGTTTTATGGAGTCAAACTGTTAATATTGTAACCGCTAGGCAACGACGATTGTTCTTATCAAACGCCTCAATTCAGAGAAAAGAAGCCGTAACCGGGTGTTACAATGACATAATGCTGTGTGTGGTGTCTTGACCGGTTGTTGTTCTCTCGCTCGGTGCAGAAAAAACCCGACCGCGAGTATCACAGCGCCTGCTGTCGGCCGTTGGAAAAACCTTGTTTTCACCAGCAACGACATTCATTGCGCCGATTTGGAGATACAGGCCATTGAAAGCAGCACATAGAGTGCAAGTGGAATGCGCGGCTGCGCGCGCATCTTCAAAAATGGCCGCTGTCCCACTTAACACTGCGATGCTAACGTGCGGCAGCTATCGACTCGATCCGATCAAAACATGGACTAAAGAATATAAAGCCTAGTAAACGTAGACTACGGTTCTGGCGGACTGCCAGACAAAAGTAATTCTACGGCTACTACGTTTCTGGCGTGTTAAGGATTGCATTTTAACACTCCGAACGCCCAGGACGAAGTTCTTTGTCCTTTCTATTAGTAACGCCCGTCGCCCAGGACGAAGTATTGTCCAAAAGACGAAGTTTATTGATACGAGAACAGATCGCATGGCTGTAAATCGACTGGGCGCATGAATGAATGGGGAGTCCTAAAAGGAAATGAGGTTACTAAAATCGCTGTCCTAAAATGTCGATGTCCTCACAAGTATAGTAATACTAAACAAACGTGTGTGTATGTCTCTGTGTGTGTGTGTGTGTGTCTGTGTCTGTGTCTGTGTCTGTGTGTATGTCTGTGCACGCGTCTGTGTGTGTGTGTGTGTGTGTGTGTGTGTGCCTGCCTACGTAGGTACCTGGAGGAGGTGGGCTACTCGGACACCATCCTGGACATGCGTTCCAAGCGTGTGCGCTCCTTACTGGGCCGGAGCAGCCCTGAGGCCAACGGGCCCCCGCCCAGCGACCCCCCACCAGAGCCCGAGGCCCTGGCAGGGGTGGGGGAGTCCCTGCTGGTCAGACAGATAGAGGAGCAGATTAAGAGGTGAGACTCAGTGGAAATATATTGAATATTTACAAACCTAGAAACGACTTCATCTTGGTTAACAGTTTTAACCCAATTTGGGCGGGAACCCGTTTTGGTGTTTTTAGCATTATGTTGTACTTTAGCTATTGAAAAATAGCAGATCTACAAGCTCATAGCGCGGCACCGAGTGCCGCGCTATGAACTTGTAGGTCTGCTATTTTTGAAAAATCGTGAAAATGTGCCTCAAATCTTTGAATATAATATTGTTACAGATTGAACATTTTAACTCAAATCTTTGCTTCTGGGGGGTCCCCCCTGGAACAACATATTTTCACATGGGGGTTTGCGGCCAAATACATATACTTTTTGGGGTCCTAAACATAAGGTTTAAGACATTTTTTTTATTTCGACGTCGGGCCTAAATGGGTTAATGCCGTGATTAAACAATCGTGATCCAGATCTCCCTGCCGTGTTTTCGCTAACCTTCAAAGAGCCACAGCGCCGACCGCCGAGTTGCTTGTCATGAAAATCCACTTTAGAACGGTGCAGTCGCTTGTCGTAGCGTTAAAAGATATTCCAAAGTGGCGACCTCACAACAACGGAGCGGAGCAGGAAGGCACACGCTGCGCGGCACCACCGCCGCCATTGTAATGCATCGGGACTCAATTTCCCACAACCCTTTGCACGCCAGAGCGACGGACCTTTTTGCGATGACGTCTTGCGGAAAGCCTGTATGACTTAAAACTTAAATTAAAAACGCGGATTAAACAATGAAAACATAACTCGCACGAACGGGAGAGAAAGTGTTCTACAGTCAATTAACTCATGTTCAGGAGTCAGTGTTAATTGAATTAACATAAAGCTGTTTTTTTGTTTTTAAATATACTAGCCCTTACCCGTTGTGAGATGCGTCGTGAACCTGAGATCTACTACGCTCGAAGATCTTTATATAGGGCAAATAAAGTTCAGTTCATGAACGTGCGCGCACTCTCTCGTGCAAACGTGTGTGGCGTTCCCCTTTTTACTTAGAAGTTCTATGATGGCATGTCTTTGACATAGATTGGGGTATGTGGGCATGTAGGCATGTGGGGCAGCTGCACGGCCGTTGACATTAAACACTGCGCGAGTACTGCGTACTTTATGACGCCGCGGTCATAAATCTGACATTCCGTAACGCTGTACAGACTGGTGGCAACAAAGCAACTCATTTTCATGAAGGGGGCACAGATCGATTAACCCATTTTGACATGACATCAGATTCTAAAAAAAATCTGTTTGAAAATGACAGTTTTCTGAAAAAGCTACGTTTCTATGTCAGTCGTTCTTCGATTTTTTCAAAAATAGACCTACAAGCTCATAGCGCGGCACTCGGTGGCGCGCTATGAGCTTGTAGGTCTGCTATTTTTCAATAGCTAAAGCATAACATAATGCTAACACCAAAAGGGGTTCCCGCCCAAAATGGGTTAACGCAGTGGTTCCCAAAGGCAGTTCCGCTTCCAGTGGGTCCCCAGCTAAATGATAGTTTGGAACCGAATGAACCCTTATGGGTCTGTAACAGTCTCTGAGAGTGTACAAATGGAACCAAATGGACCCGTTATTTGTACACTCTCAGAGTTATATTAACATAGATTTTTTTACAATATAAATTGGGGGTCCCAGAGATATAAATGCCATAAATGTCCGTAGACTAATGCATGTCAAACTGAGGGTCCTTGAAATTAATAGGGCCGCAAAAATCTTCTCTTATGGGGGGTCCTTGGCATATATTTTCAAACGGGGGGGGTCCGCAGAGCTAATGAGTGGTATCATTTTGGGGGTCCGTGACATGAAAAGGTTTGGGAACCCCTGGCCTATAGAACATCCCATAGAATGATAATACCTCAATGTTACATTTTCAGTCATGAGATTCTATTTTTGTTTTATTCCATGAGCATGTACTGTAGCAGAGTGGTTAATTGCGAACGCAGTGAGCACTAACTATAGAAGCTAGCCTAAACTGTCTGTGTGTGTGTGTGTGTGTGTCACGCTGTAACACCACCGGCCCGCCACCAGAGAGCGCAGCTGTATCACACACAAAAATAACTTAACTTAAAAAAAAACTTAAAAAGAAAACTTAAACAAAAAAAAAACACACGCACGCACACATACACACACACTAAAAAAAGAACTTAAAAAAATACTTAACTTAAAAAGAAAATCTTAAAAAAACACTTTAAAAAAATAAAAAAGATAACTTATAAAAAACCTTAAAGTACGTAATTTATTCTAATTGTTATTGCAATTTACGAGCTGCGTTCGCTTCCCGTGTGTGTGTGTGTGTGTGTGTGTGTGTGTGTGTGTGTGTGTGTGTGTGTGTGTGTGTGTGTGTGTGTGTGTGTGTGTGTGTGTGTGTGTGTGTGTGTGTGTGTGTGTGTGTGTGTGTGTGTGTGTGTGTGTGTGTGTGTGTGTGTGTGTGTGTGTGTGTGTGTGTGTGTGTGTGCGCACATTTAGGAATGCGGGGAAGGAGAGCTCTAAGGAGCGTCTGGGAGGCTCGGTTCTCGACAAGATCCCCTTCTTGCACGGCTGCGAGGACGACGACGAAGACGACAGCGACGAAGAAGACGACTTCCAAGGCATGGCCACGGACTGCATCGACGGTCCACGCAAGAACAAAAAGTCCCGTGTCAAGGTATGCGTGCCGTCATGAAACGAACAAGACTCGTACGATACAAGCTGACGCTCGTCTTGAGAAGGGTTTTCTCTTAACTATAAATGCACCGAGTCTCTGTCTGTAATCCACGTAACGCTGGCGGCCAAATGCGTACGGAAAAGGTTGAGCACCACTAGTAGAAAACTGTTCGGATTTAGAAGACATTTATTTTTAGAATCGGCCTCAGGTCCTAATGGGTTAAAATTCCACAATGGTGCCACCCAGCAGCGTAACGAGGCTACTTTTTGCTCAACTCAATTTGGAATTCCAGTCATTTACTTGTAACGGGAGTATTTCTACATTGCGGTCTTGTTACTTTTATTTAAAACTTTTATTTTTGGGCGGGAACCCCTTTTGGTGTTTGGTGCTCTTTCAGAGCGAACGTTTTTAACTCAAATCTTTGCTTCTGGGGAGTCACTGGAACTACATATTTTCAGATGGGGGGGTTGACAGCCAATTTCATATTACACATTTTTGGGTGTTCTTGACATGAACATGTTTGAGAACATGACATAGAAACATGGGTTTTTCAGAAAACTTTCAGGATTTAGAAGACATTTATAGAATCGAACTTAGGTCTAAATGGTTTAACCCATTTTGGGCGGGAACCCCTTTTGGTGTTTTAAACATTATGTTATAATTTAGCTATTGAAAAATAGCAGATCTACAAGCTCATAGCGCGCCACCGAGTGGCGCGCTACGAGCTTGTAGGTCTGCTATTTTTGAAAAATCGTGAAAATATTTATTTCAGAAAACTGGAGGATTTAGAAGAATTGTTTTAAATATCAAGGTCAGGCCTAAATGGGTTAAGTAAAAAAATGTGAATACTTTTCCCACCACTGGGGGAGAAAGAGATCCATTTATGTCCACGACTCCCTCTGTTCTCCTCAATGATCTCCGTCTCTGTCTCCGTGTGTCCCTCTCTGTCTGTCCCCTCTCTCGCTTGTCTGTCCCCCAGATGGGTTCGGAGCCCATGACCACAGAGCTGGACCCCGACGACGACGAGGACGAGGAGGAGGACGACTCGGAGGACGCGCTCAGCGAGTTTGACTTCCTGGGCTCGGGGGAGGAGGGGGAGGGTGCGGGAGAGGCCCGGATCTCAGGGGACGGACGGGAGTTAGGTACGCTGTTGCCGTTGTAGTTAAAAAAAAAAAAAAAAAAGTAGTTAAAAAAAAAAAAAAAAAAACGCCAACTGCCTGCCAGCACTTTGGCACCAACCCACTGCCTCTTCTTCTCCATCACTGCCACCAGTGTATATATCTGTCCCCCTCCCCCCTCCCTCTAGCCCTCCTCCCCCCCCCATCTTTTTCTCTCGCTATTGTCCTTGGCATCTCCTCTTTATTGTCAAATAAAACTGTTGTCATTCCCAAGCACTCTCGTCTCTCTGTTTGCCTGTTTCATGAACTCTTTGTCGATGCCTGTCGCTCTTCAGCCGTGATTCCACTCCTCTTTCTTTCTGTCTCTCTCTCTCTCTCTCTCTCTCTCTCTGAGTCTCTTTTGGTCAGAGATCATGCTCAAAGGACACTGTGCATGTTGTTCTGTCCTCGGCCTCGGATAGATACTTCCTTGCACGATGGTGTTACTCGCTGACGGCGGCTGATTTTCAAGCTAACGGCTAATGATATTATTGTACCCCCCCCACCCCCCCCCCCCCCACCCTTTCTCCCAATATAGCCAATTCCCACTTTTTGAGAGCTTGTAGACCAGCTATTTTCGGGGCGCAACCCAGCACTCTTTAGCTAGTGGGGATGCGGTGTGTAACGACATGGATTTCTAAACAAACAAAAACGCAAAATACTGTGTTCAAGTTCGTGGAGACTTCGGAAAAAAAGCATGAAAAGGAGTGGGATTTGCATTTCTTCCACCATGTAGTATAAATGCTGCATTCGTGGTCTGGAAAGGGCAGTTGTCTCACAGACGGGTAAAAGGGCAGTTGTCTTACAGACGGGTAAAAGGGCAGTTGTCTTACAGACGGGTAAAAGGGCAGTTGTCTTACAGACGGGTAAAAGGGCAGTTGTCTCACAGACGGGTAAAAGGGCAGTTGTCTCACAGACGGGTAAAAGGGCAGTTGTCTTACAGACGGGTAAAAGGGCAGTTGTCTTACAGACGGGTAAAAGGGCAGTTGTCTCACAGACGGGTAAAAGGGCAGTTGTCTCACAGACGGGTAAAAGGGCAGTTGTCTCACAGACGGGTAAAAGGGCAGTTGTCTCACAGACGGGTAAAAGGGCAGTTGTCTTACAGACGGGTAAAAGGGCAGTCGTTGTATAGATGGGTAAAAGGGGGAAGGGGCCGAAGAAGCCCCCTTTGATGTGCATGTCCCTGGAGGAACACATTTCTCGCCGCCCAAAATGGCTGCCCTGGCCAAACCATAGTAGTCATAACGTAGTGTGGGAGATCGCCCTCCCATGCCCCACCCGGCGTCCCACCCTCAAAACACGGCCAGCGCTACGAGCTTGTAGATCTGCTATTTGACTGACATAGAAACATAGCTTTTTCAGAAAACTGTCAGGATGTAGAAGACTTTTTTTAGAATCTGATCTCGGGTCAAAACCTGTTAAAACGTGAAAGTCGGCGAGTGACACCAATGGGCGAGATGCAGTATTAATGAATGAGGCTTTTCCCCCGTACGTACATGATGCTAAAAAAACAAACTCTGAGGCACATTTTACCGTCTTTCACCTCCCTTTTCGCTATCTATCTGCTCCTTTTCCTTATCATAGTTGACATACTCCAGGCATTCTCCACATGTATTTCTGTTCCTTTTGCAGTATAAATGGTACCATAATTTGCCTCCTGTGCCTTTGTCTTCCCTACGGGTCCGTTTCTCTTGGTCTCTCTTCCATCTGTCTGTCCCCACTCTATCTCTCTGCATGACTGTGTGTTTCTCTCTCTCTCTCTCTCTCAAAATCTCTCTGTTTCTCTCTCTCTCTCTCTCACACACACACACACACACACACACCCCTCTCTGTTTCTCTCCCGACTCCCTCTCTTTCTCTCTCTCTCTCTCTCTCTCCCTCTCTTTCTCTCTCTTTCTCTCTCTCTCTTTCTCTCTCTCTCTCTCTCTCTCTCTCTCTCTCTCTCTCTCTCTCTCTCTCTCTCTCTCTCTCTCTGTCTCTCTCTCGTTGCCGGTTTCAGAAAACCGCAGGAACAAGTTACAGGGTCTGATGTCGGACTTCCCTCCCAAACCGTCCCCGCCCCCCTCTGTATCGGGACCGGCTCGTTCCGGGGAAGGTAAGAAGAATCCCCCGCAGAATTACAGTACATTTCAAGCACGACTCGATACAAGAACTGTTAACTGTGAGTGGACGACGCCATAAAGCATTACACTTGTTTACGATACAGACGATACAGACAGACCTCCCCAACAATATCGCAGAGACGGTTTGTTTATTTGTGGACCATAGGACGATTTAAGATTGCACGGCAACTGGTACTAGAATTCAGTATTTAAGTCCGACGTAATTTTGTAGTGCTACGTTACGTCCGGGTCCAAGTGGCACCAGCTCCCGTCCGCATCTCGTTGTAAATAGAATATCTAAATTGAATTGAATCGTGAATCTTTTTATCTTTTTATTTTCCAGAAAGGAAGCCATTGAGGGTTAAAATGGGTCTTAATGCTTCCAACTCGAGTAGAATTATTAATGTTTTGTCCATGACAAAGAAAATATATGATGTGGAGACAATAAAGACTATTATTATTATTGAAGGTGGTAACAGTCCATTTGCTCTACAATATTTCGGGTGCATATTTAGAATGTGTGCAGGGTTGAGTATGTTTAATCTAGTTTGCAATTAATGAGGATTTAGTTGACACAATTAAATAAAATGGCGATAGTATTCCGTGTGGGGCAGGCGGCCTGTCACAGCCAGATTTGGGAGAGCAGCAGCTTTGTTGCGAGGAAAGCGGTAAAATGAGACTTTCGTGGTTGTTTTCGTCTCATATTTAGTCCGACGGAGTGTCACAGTATAGCTCTATGGGGACACAAAAGTAGGACCCGGAAGTATCTCTGGAGGGGGCGATCACGTCACGGCTAAAATACTGAATAGGTACTAGAAAGTGTCACCTGTCTCCTAGTCACGTGGTTGTAGATCACATGTTGACTCTCCTTTAGCATTTATTGTTTTGTCTTTTCATTAGCTCTTTGTTCATTTAAAGGAGACTATTGTTGAGCAGGGTTGCTCAAGGTTCCAGTGTTGATTTTGACAGCAAATTGTAGTTTTAGTCGTAGTCTCTTGAATAGTTTTCATTTAGTTTTAAGTCACATTTTAGTCAGCTGGAATGTTTTAGTGTTAGTCTAGTTTTAGTCGACTCATAAGATTTTGGTCTACTAATTCTACAGTTGATTTAGTCGACTAAAATGTATTTTGGAGGGCCTCGATGCCGTCGTAATGACTGATTTTACGCTTGCTGAAAAAAGCCGATCTATACAAGCTTGTAGATCTGCTATTTTCAGCATGCAACCAAGTGTAAAATGACTTATACTGGATCTCTTGTCCACTAGTCCCTTCCTAACATTTTAGTCTAGTTTTTATTTGTTGACAAAATTGTCAGTATATTTAGTCTTAGTTTTATTCATCACAGCCTAGTTTTCATTTAGTTTCCATTTAGTTTTCGTCAGGGTTTTTTCCCTAGTAGTCGACGAACATTTTTCGTCATTTTATTAGTTAGGGATGTCCGATACCCGATCCGATACCACAATTTCTGTGTTAGCCGATACCGAACACCGATACCAATGTTGTGATTTCGTGTTGTGTTTATTGCTATATGTCTCGTGTTGCGTTTATAGCAGACTCCTCAGTCCTCACTCAAATGTGCACTTGCAGTTTGGGCAACTCCAAAGCAAACTCCACATGCCCCAACATTGTATTTACCTGCCATAGTGTCAACCCCTTACCCCTGTGTCGGAGGGGAACTGGGGGATGGCAATGAAGTGACCGGGAAGTCTGGCGTGGTGGCATTGTGAAATCCATGATCTCGACTGCGGTCGAATGATGAGAATAGGGACACCAGGAGTTCCTGTGGTTGGAACTTAATCCATTTTGGGCGAGAACCCCTTTTGGTGTTCGCATTATGTTATGCTTTAGCTATTGAAAAATAGCAGATCTACAAGCTCATAGCGCGCCACCGAGTGGCGCGCTACGAGCTTGTAGGTCTGCTATTTTTGAAAAATCGAAGAACCACTGACATAGAAACATAGCTTTTTCAGAAAACTGTCAGGATTTAGAAGACATTTTTAGAATCTGATCTCGGGTCAAAATGGGTTAAGCCAACAATCTCTGAGTCTGTGTGCCCCCCCCTTCTCTGTATGACCTGCAGGTGGCGCTCTGGGCTTCTCCTCTGACGTCTTCATCATGGACGCTGTGGCCGGAGCCGACATGAACCTGGGCGAGCTGGCTGACCTCACCGTCAACAATGACAATGACCTCTCCATGGATGTGAGTAAACGATGACCTCTCCGGACGCGCCCGTTGGCCTAATGGTCCAGGCATGCCACATATAGGGCTCTGGCCTGACAGCGCGTCGCGTGTTCGAGTCCCGTTCATGGTGGCCTTTGCTGCTATGTCTCTCCCCTTCCCTTCTCTCTCTCTCCCTCTTTCCTGTCCATCTTCACTTGATACTATCAATAAAGGCAACAAATCTTTACAAAAAATAACAATGATCTCTCCATGGGTGCGGGTGGACGCATTTGTTAGGGCTGCAGATGTTCATTTGATCTTCTTTGATTATTCTATTGATTACTTTTCATGATTAATTAGAATAACAAAAAATATTCTTTTTCCCCTTTTGTTTTTGAATTATTCTATATATCTCCGTTGATGTGTGTGTGTGTGTGTACACACACACATATACACATCAACGAATCAAGGTGAAATAAACTGATTCAAGGATTGAAAGTCGATTATTTGATAAAACATAAAAAAGCAGTTCAATTGCCCCCTGTGCCCTATAATGTGTTGTTCGTGTTGCATCATAATGTGTGTGTGTGTGTGTGTGTGTGTGTGTGTGTGTGTGTGTGGTGCCCGCGTGTGCGTGCGCCCGCGTGTGTGTCAGATGCAGGACAACCGTGAGGAGTTCAAGAAGACGTGGAACCCTCGCTTCACGCTGCGGAGCCACTTTGACGCCATCCGCGCGGTGACCTTTCACCCCGAGGAGCCCGTGCTGCTCACGGCCTCCGAGGACGGAACGCTCAAGCTGTGGAACCTCAACAAGGCCATGCACTCCAAGAAGTAAGCACACACACACACACACACTGTGGAACCTCAACAAGGCCATGCACTCCAAGAAGTAAACACACACACACACACACACACACACACTGTGGAACCTCAACAAGGCCATGCACTCCAAGAAGTAAACACACACACACACACGCACGCACACACACACACACTGTGGAACCTCAACAAGGCCATGCACTCCAAGAAGTAAACACACACACACACACACACACACGCGCGCGCGCGCACGCTCAAGCTGTGGAACCTCAACAAGGCCATGCACTCCAAGAAGTAAACACACACACACACACACACGCACACACGCTCGCACACACACGCACGCGCACACACGCACACGCTCACACACACACACGCTCAAGCTGTGGAACCTCAACAAGGCCATGCACTCCAAGAAGTGAGGAGCAGAGAGACCGCTTTGGGGCCCATGCAGTGTTGTTTTTGGCAGCAAATTTAGTTTTAGTCATAGTCTCTTTCAATAGTTTTCATTTAGTTTCAGTCACATTTTAGTCACCTGGAATGTTTTTGTGTTAGTCTAGTTTTAGTCCACTAAATGTCATATGATTTTAGTCGACTAAATCTACAGTTGATTTAGTCGACTACAATGTATTTTGGGGGGCCTTGATGCCGTCGTAATGACTAAAATAGCCGATCTACAAGAGCTTGTAGATCTGCTATTTTCAGCATGCAACCAAGTGTAAAATGGCTTATACTGGATCTCTTGTCCACTAGTCCATTCCTAACATTTTAGTCTTAGACTTTTTATTTGACGAAATTGTCCGAATATTTAGTCTTATTGTTAGTCATCATAGCTTAGTTTTCATGCAGTTTTATTTTAGTTTCCGTCGACCCATAACCCACAACATTTGATGAGATTTAGCCTCTGTGAGTCAAAAACTAAAGAATAGTTTGTTATAATCGTTGCATAAGACTTTGTCGCCACCGAGTGGCGCGCTACGAGCTTGTAGGTCTGCTATTTTTGAAAAATCGAAGAACCACTGACATAGAAACAGCTTTTTCAGAAAACGGTCAGGATGTAGAAGACATTTTTAGAATCTGATCTCGGGTCAGAATGGGTTAATGACATGCCCAAAATGGGAGGGTTTGCCAGGTTGAAAGTGGTTAGTTAACTCAACGGCAGTGGCAGCAGGGCTGATGGAAACCTAAAGGGCTTTTAAATCCCTCAATGGACTTGGCCCCCTTTTTTACTTGGCAGAACTTCTTGAACACCATAAGCCGGTCAGAGCCCTGCGGGTCAGCGCACCTCTCACTATTGACCCCCAAAACAGCCCTACTTAAAACCATGGGGAGGGAGAGACTGTGCTTTTTGCTGTGGCTGCCCCGGCCTAGGCTCTGGAATAGCCTTCCTCTTCACATCAGATCCGCCCACCAGTCCATTGAGACATTTTCTTCCGACCTGGCTTTTTAATCACAGCCTAGTTTAATTCCAACCTTTTATTTGATCACCTCTTATCTTAGTGTCTTATTATATCCATATGTGTACCCGCTTGATATTGATTTATTGATCTTATTTTTCTTTTTCTTTTTTTGCTTGTACAGCACTTCGTTTTTAACCCAATTTTGGGCGGGAACCCCTTTTGGTGTTAGCATTACGTTATGCTTTAGCTATTGAAAAATAGCAGATCTACAAGCTCATAGCGCGCCACCGAGTGGCGCGCTACGAGCTTGTAGGTCTACTATTTTTGAAAAATCGAAGAACGACTGACATAGAAACATAGCTTTTTCAGAAAACTGTCAGGATGTAGAAGACATTTATAGAATCTGATCTCAGGTCAAAATGGGTTAAATGTGCTTTTATAACTAAAGTTTGATTTGATTTGGTCTTCCTGCAGGAATGCTGCGCTGGACGTTGAACCCATCTACACCTTCAGAGCTCACAGGTGAGCAGAGACTCAACACAGAGAGAACGCACACACACACACACACAACACACACACAACACACACACAACACACACAATCACACACAAGCTCACACACACACACACAAACACACACACAATCACACACACAACACACACACACAATCACACACACAACACACACACACAAACACACACAATCACACACAAGCACACACACACAAGCACACACAATCACACACACACACACACACACACACACACACACACACACACACACAATCACACACACACAATCAGACACACTGATGCCCTGATTTCCAATGACCACTTGAGTGTTATTTTGTAATTTGTTGACAGTATCCTGCAAAAAGAGTGTAATAAAGAAAACATATTCTATTTTTTTTTATAAACTACTAAATGGATTAGTTCTATTAACTGTTCTATTAACACACACACACACACACACGTGCATTGTTCTGTGGTGTGTCTCCAGTGGGGCTGTCCTCTCTCTGGCGATGGGAGACGACGGAGAGTCGTGCTACAGTGGCGGTCTGGACGGAACCATCAGGTGTTGGAAGCTCCCAGACCTCAACGTGGATCCTTACGACAACTACGGTCAGTTCTGTGTCCGTCCTGCCGTTTAACCATCACGTTTTAGCTAGTTCATTTTTTTAAACCCATTTTGGGCGGGAACCCCTTTTGGTGTTAGCATTATGTTATGCTTTAGCTATTGAAAAATAGCAGATCTACAAGCTCGTAGCGCGCCACTCGGTGGCGCGCTACGAGCTTGTAGTTCTGCTATTTTAGAAAAATCGTGAAAATATTTATTTCATAAAACTGGAGGATTTAGAAGATTTTTTTACTTGCTAACATTTTACTTGGTAACATAATGCTAACACCCTTTTGGTGTTAGCATTATGTTATGCTTTAGCTATTGAAAAATAGCACGCTACGAGCTTGTAGGTCTGCTATTTTAGAAAAATCGTGAAAATATTTATTTCAGAAAACTGGAGGATTTAGAATTTTTTATTTTGAATTTTGAGGTCAGGCCTAAATGGGTTAACCTTCCCCATGAACATTCTGGTACTTTACATCTCTGGTTCCCAGACGCTTATTTTAAATTTTTATGAATAAATAACTCTTAAGAAATTCCATAAATGTGAAAACAAATGATTAGGAAGTAGTGAAAATTGTAGATCTGCTATTTTCACTAGTTTGGGTCCCGGGGCAAAAGTCTCTATAATCTCTCTTCCGGGTCTCGACCTGAAAAGTTTGGGAACCACTTGGTTTACATGATCTCATTAGTATACAACGAGTTAATGTTGCTAATTTGTTTGTTTTGTGTACACGTTGAATGTTTGTTGTTTTGTGTGTGCGTGTGTGTGTGCGCGTGCTCACATGTCTGTGTCCAGACCCCGGCATTGAAAGCAGCACCCTGGTGGGCCATGAGGACGGTGTGTGGGGACTGGCGTACTCGGGAGCCCACCATCGACTGGCCTCCTGCGCGGCCGACGGCACCGTCCGCATCTGGGACCCCCAGAACTCGGCTCCTTGTCTGTCTGTGTTCAACAAGGAGAAAGGTACCAGGTGTCTGTGTGGTGGTGTGTCTGTGTTCAACAAGGAGAAAGGTACCAGGTGTCTGTGTGGTGGTGTGTCTGTGTTCAACAAGGAGAAAGGTACCAGGTGTCTGTGTGGTGGTGTCTGTGTTCAACAAGGAGAAAGGTACCAGGTGTCTGTGTGGTGGTGGTGTGTCTGTGTTCAACAAGGAGAAAGGTACCAGGTGTCTGTGTGGTGGTGTGTCTGTGTTCAACAAGGAGAAAGGTACCAGGTGTCTGTGTGGTGGTGTGTCTGTGTTCAACAAGGAGAAAGGTACCAGGTGTCTGTGTGGTGGTGTGTCTGTGTTCAACAAGGAGAAAGGTACCAGGTGTCTGTGTGGTGTGGTGTGTCTGTGTTCAACAAGGGGAAAGGTACCAGGTGTCTGTGTGGTGGTGGTGTGTCTGTGTTCAACAAGGAGAAAGGTACCAGGTGTCTGTGTGGTGGTGGTGTGTCTTGTAGTGGCAGTTTTAGAATGCCAATTCTACTATTCAATAAGAACTATAATTGTATTCCATTCAGTCAAATAGGATGGACTATCATCCATTCAGTCAAATACGCATTCGGACTGACCGACAGCTGTCACCTGACAGCTGTCACTATTGCCTCTACCTACTTGGGTGTGTTCTCAAATTAGTTGTTTCCTGCTTGCCTCCAACTATCTCCCATTTAGAGCAGTCTTCCTGTCAATCTAACAGCTGACTTGACTCCTCCATACTGTCAGCAAAGGTATACTTATTTGTGTGTCACCCTTATCTTTAGCGCAGATCCTTATATGAACATTTTGTATAGCATCTCTGTTATCCCATTTAGAGTAGGTTCCTGTCTGTCAGCAAACACCATGAACAACACCATGAACGGAGATGCTGTAACACCACCTGTTATTATCTGTCCATGTCCTGTTGTATTTGAATAAAACACCTGTCACTGACTGTCAATTTGGGGGTGTGTGGTTGGGAAATAAAAGGGGGTTGGATGTCATTGATGAGGAGAGCGGTGGGAGAGTGCTGTTGGACTGTTAAACCATTCTGCTGTACTGAGATGATGGGAACGATGAATAAAGAACGAATTGACGATATGCCGGACTCCTTGTGAAGTTGCCTTCGCCTCTGCTGATCACCAATGATGGGACCTCATAATTTCCTTAACAAATGGCCTTCGAGCAGGGTTTTCGCTAACAAATGACGCTATGTGAGCAGGGTATTTGGATCAGCGTTGGCCAGACGGGTCATTAACAAATGACGCAGTGACGCAGGGCCGATATTTCGTCTTCACCATAGATGAGTACTTGGGAAAAAAAAACCCGACGATTTTAAAGATGGGGGCAAGGCAGAGCCGAAAGAAACTTCGACAAGAAATGAGCGACGCACAGCAAAGGGAGGCGATTCTTCAACTCCAACTGGAGGACCAGAAAAAGCTAATCGACCAGGCAGTATCACGTGTGACACTCCTGGAACAAGAACTTCAAACTGCGGCGTTACTACTACACGCCAACACAACCAACCACCCGGACCAAGCCAACTACGCCGAAACAACCATTCCTGTCAACGATGAAGATGATAGCTACTACAACGACCAAGGAAGGGACACACAACTCCAAGTGTCCCTACCAAACAACAACTATTATGCCGACCGCAACCACAACAGAGACCAGCCAGAACCAGACTTTCAAATGACCAAACACAGAGGAAAAGAAATGACCAATCAACTGAGCGGCTTCCAGCTAGACCACATCAGCAAGCCTACCCCAAGACCAAGACAACACCCACCGCCGTGGGAAGCCTGGCGTAACCAGCCTGGCAACCCAGGACCATATTACAGCCGACCAGTGAGAGGACAAGTACAAACCCGAGCCAGGGTTGATGCTGTACTCCAGGAAAGGAAGGACAGAAGAAGACGGCAACTAAACCACGCACGCCACATGGGAGAGGATGAAGCCAGCGCAGCCAACACCATTCCTGTCAACGACTTGTGCTATTACTGCGGCCAGACAGGTCATATGAAACGTTGGTGTCCACTGAACCATGCGGCTGTATTACGGCGCACAGCAACGACGGGCCAGCAAATCAATTTTGGCTAAAGAAAACAAACTACGACAGGGTAAATACAATTGAAAATAACTAGATCTTTAGTTTGTAATTGGTAAATACAATTGAGAATAACTAGATCTTTAGTTTGTAATTTACCCTATGTGATTTAATCTATTTAGTCTTACATGTGCAAGTAGTGAACTACAAGAGTTTTGATAAACTACTAAAAATCTAATCTAAATTTTAATCTAACTAGACTCCAATCTAAAATTTGTAAAAGTATAGGCAAGAACAACAATGTTAGAAAATCCTAAAATAGGATGATAAGATATTGGAATTCATTTCCACGCACATATACTGTACTAAAAGGACTCCTCATTGAACACCCCGTGGCCAAAATGGCAAGAGGGGGAGGGGTCATTGGTACAGCCTATGTGTGGGTTAGTTAAAAGGAATACATTTATAGTTTTGCAAATAAATTAACATGGATCTAAGTAATTATTCAAATCGTGAGTGTTTCAAGGTGTTAAAATCAATAGTGTGAAATCAATCATTTATGAGGGTTTAACAAGGTTAAACGTCTAATATTATTTTATCTCCTGTCAATTCTGGTATTTACTAGGTAGCACTAGGCCTTTAGTATAGAAAACAGAGAGAAAGGATTTATTTTCGGGGTGAGATCTGCAAAAAATCGAATCTAGTGAGCTTACGAAAGTTAAATAGTTCCTTTCTCTTCAAGGTTGAACGTCCTTTATCAGTATAGTAATACATGATATAAAGCAGTTTCGGGTTGAACGTCCCTTATCAGAAAGTCACTGGTATAAATATGAAATATTCTTTGGTTGAACGCTAACTTAAGTAATATAATACAGAAAATGTTGAACGAATGGAGATAATATTAAGACAAAGAGACCTCACCTTGGTCACATCAGTAACAGTTTAATTTGAATTAATTCGATATTGGAAAAAAAACAAATGTCTGATTGACAGCCTTCCTTTCTCTCTCTTTCTCTGTCCAGCTGGCAGAATGGGGGGGGGGAGGAAAGGTATTTGTGCGTTTGTGTGTAACTGAGTTAAAAGTAGCAGAGAGCCTAAAATACAGGACGTGGTCATTATCAGTCTATTTATTTATTTATTTTCGGGTGTGAAAAACAGCCTGAGAGGGGACTAACAGTGGCCATAGTTTTGTTCAATGGAGAATATCCTAATGTTAAAGTTTTACCAGGTTAAAGTTTTAAAGTATTACATTATTTTAATTGTTGAGTGTTTAAATTCTATCCTAATATAATCCATTTCAATTATTTTAATTTGAGTTAAATCATTTCAGTTCATTTGGGTCTTAAACTAACTATTATAGGTATTTTGTAGTGTGGAATTACAAAGTTAAAAAATAGTATAGGGAAAGAAAAAAATATATAAATAGCAGATCTACAAGCTCTACTATCTTCTTAAATTTCTTCCTAAATTTAACTAGATGTGTTTACTATCTTCTAATTTAACTATAGATGTGTTTTTCTTGATTCTAGATGTGTCCAGTAATTTTTAAATTTCTTAATAGCGAAACCTTCTTTATCTGACCACTGTCATCAAACATGAATCTAGCCATACAGTTTTAATCATCAATATTTGTCATTCTAAAAATCTCCTGGGCCATGTAAATTAATAAGGTATCAATTTTCATATATAAAGCGGTGGATTGTAGTGGCAGTTTTAGAATGCCAATTCTACTATTCAATAAGAACTATAATTGTATTCCATTCAGTCAAATAGGATGGACTATCACAAATACGCATTCGGACTGACCGACAGCTGTCACCTGACAGCTGTCACTATTGCCTCTACCTACTTGGGTGTGTTCTCAAATTAGTTGTTTCCTGCTTGCCTCCAACTATCTCCCATTTAGAGCAGTCTTCCTGTCAATCTAACAGCTGACTTGACTCCTCCATACTGTCAGCAAAGGTATACTTATTTGTGTGTCACCCTTATCTTTAGCGCAGATCCTTATATGAACATTTTGTATAGCATCTCTGTTATCCCATTTAGAGTAGGTTCCTGTCTGTCAGCAAACACCATGAACAACACCATGAACGGAGATGCTGTAACACCACCTGTTATTATCTGTCCATGTCCTGTTGTATTTGAATAAAACACCTGTCACTGACTGTCAATTTGGGGGTGTGTGGTTGGGAAATAAAAGGGGGTTGGATGTCATTGATGAGGAGAGCGGTGGGAGAGTGCTGTTGGACTGTTAAACCATTCTGCTGTACTGAGATGATGGGAACGATGAATAAAGAACGAATTGACGATATGCCGGACTCCTTGTGAAGTTGCCTTCGCCTCTGCTGATCACCAATGATGGGACCTCATAATTTCCTTAACAAATGGCCTTCGAGCAGGGTTTTCGCTAACAGTCTGTTCAACAAGGAGAAAGGTACCAGGTGTCTGTGTGGTGGTGTGTCTGTGTTCAACAAGGAGAAAGGTACCAGGTGTCTGTGTGGTGGTGTGTCTGTGTTCAACAAGGAGAAAGGTACCAGGTGTCTGTGTGGTGGTGTGTATGTGTTCAACAAGGAGAAAGGTACCAGGTGTCTGTGTGGTGGTGTGTCTGTGTTCAACAAGGAGAAAGGTACCAGGTGTCTGTGTGGTGGTGTGTCTGTGTTCAACAAGGAGAATGGTACCAGGTGTCTGTGTGGTGGTGTGTCTGTGTTCAACAAGGAGAAAGGTACCAGGTGTCTGTGTGGTGGTGTGTCTGTGTTCAACAAGGAGAAAGGTACCAGGTGTCTGTGTGGTGGTGGTGTGTCTGTGTTCAACAAGGAGAAAGGTACCAGGTGTCTGTGTGGTGGTGGTGTGTCTGTGTTCAACAAGGAGAAAGGTACCAGGTGTCTGTGTGGTGGTGTGTCTGTGTTCAACAAGGAGAATGGTACCAGGTGTCTGTGTGGTGGTGTGTCTGTGTTCAACAAGGAGAAAGGTACCAGGTGTCTGTGTGGTGGTGTGTCTGTGTTCAACAAGGAGAAAGGTACCAGGTGTCTGTGTGGTGGTGGTGTGTCTGTGTTCAACAAGGAGAAAGGTACCAGGTGTCTGTGTGGTGGTGGTGTGTCGTCCAGTGTTGATTTCGTCGACTAAAACTAAGACTAAAAATGTTCGTCGACTACCTTTTTCCACTGACGAAAACTAAATGGAAACTGAATGAAAAAGACTAGATATGCTGACAATTTCGTCAACAAATAACAACTAGACTAAAATGTTAGGAAGGGACTAGTGAACAAGAGATCCAGTATAAGTCATTTTACACTTGGTTGCATGCTGAAAATAGCCGATCTACAAGCGGTTGTGAGCTTGTAGATCAGCTATTTTCAGCAAGTGTAAAATCAGCCATTACAACGGCATCAAGGCCCACCAAAATACGTTTTAGTCGACTAAGCCAACTGTAGATTTAGTCGACCAAAATCTTATGACATTTAGTCGACTAAAACTAGACTAACACTAAAACATTCCGGGTGACTAAAACTAAATAAACTATTCAAGAGACTATGACTAAAACTAAAATAGAAATTTGCAGCCAAAAACAACACTGTGTGTGCCGTGCTGATTTCGTTGACTTAAAAACTTAGAGGTGCTTCCGATCAGGTTTTTTGGGATGGAACCCGATTATGTTTCTCACGATCGATACCGATCTTGTGCCTAAGGGGAAAATGTTGAATATTTCCAACAATTTTTCGGCCTGTCACAAAGATGCAAAGTGATATTGATTGACTTTTAAAGCACCGTGTGTGAGATTACCATAATGACAGTAATCCTTAATCATGTTCAAGGGCTTTTGGCACTCAAATGGAGAGTGGAACCATAACAGGTCCATAATTTGGTTCCATTTGTGCTCTCTCAGAGTTAAGTTGACAATGATCTTACGATATATAAATAAATAATTAAAAGTTATAATAAATTGAGGTCCCAGATATAAATGGCATTACATGGGGTTCAGTAGCAGCAGCCTATGCATGTCAAACTGGGCATCCTTCAAATTAAAATGATGAGAATCTTTTCAAATGGGGTCTTGCCCTTGAAAATGAATTAATTTTACACACTCAGAGTTATGGATCTATAAGGGTCCATTTGTTTACCAACTCTCCATCATTTAGCTGGGACCCCCTCAAGGACAAGGACCACTGGTTGAGAACCACAGTTCTACATCCTATTCTAAGCTTAAAAATGAAAAAATAAAATACCCAAATATTTTGCGCGCACGGACTCGGCCCCCAGCCTGGTAAAAATATGGCCCTTGAGGAAAATTTATTGGGGAACCCTGCCTTAGGGCCTCCATCCCGTGTGTGTCTCTCTCTCTGGTCTACACGGTGTCGTGTCCTGACCCCTGGTCTCTCTGTGTTCCTCTCCTAGAGCATGGCACGCCCACCTCGGTGGCCTTCGTCACCACTGACCCCAGCCAGGTGGTGGTGTCGTACGATGGCGGCGAGACGCTGCTGTATGACCTCAACACGGAGCAGAGCATCATGGTCCTCGACACGCAGACCAAGGACGGTAGGTTCTGGACACATTGAATGCCCGTCATGGTCCTCAAATATCTGGTATTGTTGTTGATTTCAGGGCTCATGTGTGTGTGTGTGTGTGTGTGTGTGTGTGTGTGTGTGGGGGTCTGTAGGCAGCGAGCTGATAAACCAAGTGGTCAGCCATCCATTAGAGGCCGTCTCCATCACAGCACATGAGAACCGCACCATCCGTTTCCTCGACAACAAGACAGGTGTGTGTTGGTGTGCACGCTGCTGCTTATCCGTGTTTCTATAAGGTGTGTGTTGGTGTGCACGCTGCTCATCCGTGTTTCTCTAAGGTCCATGGCCTTTCATCAGTTTGTTCCTGGGTTTAGGGGTGGGTTAGGGTTGGATTAGGGGTGAGTTAGGGTTGGGTTCGGGGTGGGTTCGAGGTGGGTAAGGGCCGATTCATACTCCTATTTTTAGAGCCGAATAAAAGTCGGTTCGGCTCTGTAGAGCCTACAATGTGACGTAATTTGAGGTTCGGGGGGGCGGGTACCGTCCTAAAGTCGGCTCTTCGGTGCTACTGAAAATTTCTGACGAGCCGAAATCATTTCGGCACTACAGCGCCGAAACAGCGGTGAAATAGGAGTATGAATCGACCCTTAGGGGTGGATTAGGGGTGCGTTCGGCGTGGGTTAGGGTTGGATTAGCGGTGCAACAGTTATTGATTTTTCAAAATAAAAACATTTTATGAGCTTGTAGATCGGGAATGTTATCTGTTTTGGTTAATCAGATAAGGCAAAAATACAAATATTGATTCATTGATATATGTAAAAAAAAAATATATATATATTACATTTTTAGGCCATCTGCTGAAAGGTTTAGGTGAGGTGCTGGAGTCACACTCAAATCTGTGCACAATCATTTATTGCAATATTTCGGTCTATTGACCTTCTTCAGGCACGATATATAAAAGTATATTTAAAAAAGAATATATGCTTTTTCGATTTAAATTCAGTGATTTGGGTGATTTGGAAAAAAAAACAGTCCGCCCCGTTAACAAGATGTGCACATGCACACGCTCTACAGTGGGGGGGGGGGGGGGGGGGGCCCTGATTGGATGAAGACTTGGCCACCTAGCCAAAAAACGAAACAAAAAGTTTTTTGATCCCAGGGTCTCACTGGGGACAGGGAGGAACACCTTATCTTATATGGTCAGCACACTCTATAGTTGGGAGAATTATCACAACAAAACAAAAAAAGAAGTGATATTTGAATTAAGTGAAATCACTGAATATACCTTTAACCCATTCTGGGCGGGAACCCCTTTTGGTGTTTTAAACATTGTTATAATTTAGCTATTGAAAAATAGCAGATCTACAAGCTCATAGCGCGCCACCGAGTGGCGCGCTACGAGCTTGTAGGTCTGCTATTTTTGAAAAATCGTGAAAATATTTATTTCAGAAAATTGGAGGATTTAGACTGGGTTAAACAATTATTCGAAGAGGTCATCGCTCAGAAAAGAATGGAGAGTTTCAGTCCTAATCCTAATCCTGAACCGCTTTCATGTGTTGTTTCCCCATGCAGGAAAAGTGGTTCATTCAATGGTGGCCCACCTCGACGCAGTCACCTGTCTCACAACAGACCCTAAAGGCACTTACCTCATCTCTGGCAGTAAGTCACCTGTCTCATAGCCTCGGAAACCCAGACGTTTTTATTTCCTGCAGGGAGAAAAAAAACTTCCACTTCAATTTGGCATAGAGTAGCGCAAACATCACTCACTCTCTGCTGATTTCTGATCGTCTGCACCTTTGTTAAATTGACACACACGCACACATACACACCACACACTCCTCTCTCTCTCTCTGTCGCTCTAATTAGTCTCATGTCTAGCAGCTGCGCATAGTTTCTCCCGGCGGATCCTGCCGGGAGCTGCCTATGCCATAAAAAGCATAGGTGAGTTCCAGGCTACCTGTCTCACAACAGACCCTACATCGCTCTGGATTAAGTCTGCTAAATGCCTAAATTGTTCTGACTGGCTTCCACACAGTAATAGGAAACTTGCTGATCTGAACTTGTTTCTTTCTTTTTTTTAAAACAATCCGGAAGAAAACCGGAGAAATATTTTGTTAGCTTTACTTGGTCTCGAGTCGAGTCTATTATATCGCTAGAAGCTCCAAAGCATTCATATTTTGAACAAGAGGCATGTCAGAAAGTCAGAAATGAAGCCCTGGATTAGGAGAGACGAGGCATTCTTTCTGCCGCGCTAACAGCTAATCGAACGGTAAGCTAATATGAAGGCAGAGCGAAGCGACGGGTGCCTGAGAGTCTCAGTCAAAAATTAAAAAAGGAAAAAATTCAGAATATTCTTCTCTCGCCTGACATCATTGAGGACGCGCTAGGACGTGTACACACGTCCTTTGTACGCGCCGATTGGGTTCCCTAGGACGTGTGGAGCCGTCCTACGGACGGAAACGGTTAATATCACAATACTGATATAATTTAGATTTCAGATGTTACAATTCCAAACATGCAAACATGACCCGCTTTAATTACTTCAGTCTATTTATGTAGCTTAATGAGTAGTATTAAAATGTTATTGTATTTTTTAATGTCCAATGTATTTGTATTTAGTTCATAAAGTAATAACTATAACTAAATGCATTTGAAATTAAATGAAAAGGTTACTTTTCAGGATTCCAATTGAAAAATAGCAAAACATTATTCAGGATTTTAATTCAAATAAGAACAAAAATAGCTGATCTACAAGCTCAAAACGTGTCTCAGTGTTGTAGATCAGCTATTTTTGCTACGCCAGTATACACAATGTGGCCCTCAGTCTGGAGTGAGTGTGGAACTAAATAACAGTGGCCCTCTGGAGTGAGTGTGGAACTACATAAATAACAGTGGCCCTCTGGAGTGAGTGTGGAACTACATAAATAACAGTGGCCCTCTGGAGTGAGTGTGGAACTACATAAATAACAGTGGCCCTCTGGAGTGAGTGTGGAACTACATAAATAACAGTGGCCCTCTGGAGTGAGTGTGGAACTACATAAATAACAGTGGCCCTCTGGAGTGAGTGTGGAACTACATAAATAACAGTGGCCCTCTGGAGTGAGTGTGGAACTACATAAATAACAGTGGCCCTCTGGAGTGAGTGTGGAACTACAGTGGCCCTCTGGAGTAGCCTGGATCCAGCCCAAAGACCCCGCCCACTCTCTGAGTGGACTCCGTCTCTTGGTCTGGTGTTGCACTGTGAACCTATAATTTCTTCGGTACAAAAATGTATTATCCAATGAGAATCGGTGGTGGGCGTGGGTCTAACGAACAACCAATCAGCGCCGAGTCCCGTTTTCAGCGTCATCACGCAGCGCAACACACAGAGGAAGGAGGGAAAATAGAAATACATCTTTGTAATGTTAAATCTCGATGCGTGCGAAGGGCGTCCATTTCTTAATAAATTGCTCATTTTGTAGCCTCACCAAATAAGTAATTTCTTCCATGTCTCTAATTTCTTTTACTTTATTCAACCATTGTTCGTGGGTTGGAGGGTCCCTCCATCCTTTATAACTCTATGGTTCCATGCTGATCTCTGTATCTGCCCTCCCCCATCATCTTCACCCTGGCACTCTTGCCCCCCCTGCAGGCCACGACTGCTCGGTGCGCCTGTGGATGCTGGACAACAGGACGTGTGTGCAGGAGATCACGGCCCACAGGAAGAAGCACGACGAGGCCATCCACGACGTGGCCTTCCACTCCTCGCAGCCCTTCATCGCCAGCGCCGGAGCCGACGCACTCGCCAAGATCTTCGTCTGACCACACGCACGCACACACACACCGCTCTGGTGAGATGCAGTTGAAAGTGGCCCTTATGAATATAAGGGCCTTGAAAACGGGGAGCGATAAAACGCAGCCTATAGTTCATTTTCAATGAGGCCTGCGTTTTTTTGCTCGGAGAAGTCGCGGTGTATTTACGTGAGCGCGGTCCCGTGAATTTGTTGCGCGCGTGCTCGTTTCGTGCACATGCCCGCGACTCACCAGACCTGAATTCGGTTTAGCTTTTTCTTTTTTTTTACGCTTGCGTTGTCGCGCCCCTCTTGAGCCAGACCTGTCGTTGATCCAGGCAACAACGCGTGCGTTCCTCGCTCCCCGTTTGCAAGGCCCTATAGTCATGGTTTTGCGGTGAAGAGGTGACTTCCCGCCCAAAATGGGTTAAAGTGTGAATACCTTTGAGGTTAGGTTAGGGTTAGGGTTGGAGGTAGGTCGTTGGTCTAATGACAGTCGGACCAATAGGGTTGGAGGTCGTTGGTCTAATGACTGTCGGACCAATAGGGTTTGAGGTAGGTCGTTGGTCTAATGACTGTCGGACCAATAGGGTTTGAGGTAGGTCGTTGGTCTAATGACAGTCGGACCAATAGGGTTGGAGGTAGGTCGTTGGTCTAATGACAGTCGGACCAATAGGGTTGGAGGTAGGTCGTTGGTCTAATGACTGTCGGACCAATAGGGTTGGAGGTAGGTCGTTGGTCTAATGACTGTCGGACCAATAGGGTTGGAGGTAGGTCGTTGGTCTAATGACAGTCGGACCAATAGGGTTGGAGGTAGGTCGTTGGTCTAATGACAGTCGGACCAATAGGGTTGGAGGTAGGTCGTTGGTCTAATGACAGTCGGACCAATAGGGTTGGAGGTAGGTCGTTGGTCTAATGACAGTCGGACCAATAGGGTTGGAGGTAGGTCGTTGGTCTAATGACTGTCGGACCAATAGGGTTGGAGGTAGGTCGTTGGTCTAATGACTGTCGGACCAATAGGGTTGGAGGTAGGTCGTTGGTCTAATGACTGTCGGACCAATAGGGTTGGAGGTAGGTCGTTGGTCTAATGACTGTCGGACCAATAGGGTTGGAGGTAGGTCGTTGGTCTAATGACTGTCGGACCAATAGGGTTGGAGGTAGGTCGTTGGTCTAATGACTGTCGGACCAATAGGGTTGGAGGTAGGTCGTTGGTCTAATGACTGTCGGACCAATAGGGTTGGAGGTAGGTCGTTGGTCTAATGACTGTCGGACCAATAGGGTTGGAGGTAGGTCGTTGGTCTAATGACTGTCGGACCAATAGGGTTGGAGGTAGGTCGTTGGTCTAATGACAGTCGGACCAATAGGGTTGGAGGTAGGTCGTTGGTCTAATGACTGTCGGACCAATAGGGTTGGAGGTAGGTCGTTGGTCTAATGACTGTCGGACCAATAGGGTTGGAGGTAGGTCGTTGGTCTAATGACTGTCGGACCAATAGGGTTGGAGGTAGGTCGTTGGTCTAATGACTGTCGGACCAATAGGGTTGGAGGTAGGTCGTTGGTCTAATGACTGTCGGACCAATAGGGTTGGAGGTAGGTCGTTGGTCTAATGACTGTCGGACCAATAGGGTTGGAGGTAGGTCGTTGGTCTAATGACTGTCGGACCAATAGGGTTGGAGGTAGGTCGTTGGTCTAATGACTGTCGGACCAATAGGGTTGGAGGTAGGTCGTTGGCATACAGAAAATATTTTTTTCACGCCGGCATACCAATTTCATCCAAACAGGATATCGAACGCAGTCAGGATACAGATTAAAGGACCACTTCACCACTTTTCAACTTCTCTTCCTATATTTGGTCCTAACTAATGTTTAGGGTAAAATACCACCATTTTTTCCTACTCAGTCTCATAGGAAGGCTGTGGGCAGTTCAGAAACCCGTCCACCAGTGACATCATCGATGGTGAATCCAAGCTAATAGAAACGGCAGGCTTTCTTTTCCTGAAAAGTTGCAATGCAAAAGTTGAAGCCATCGTTCTCATGATAATAAAAATCTAAATATATTTTAAAACAAATCTTGTTTAAAAAAAACATCTGCCTAACTAGAAAAAGTGCCCCTCGGGGCACAGGTCTCCACCAGGGCAGGTCAGGTTGTGGCCTCCTCGTGGCGCTATAATAGGCCAATGTGAAAAGGGTGCCATTTCTTCATACGCCTTTGATGGCAATTGGATGATTTGAGGCAAAATGTGTTTTGCAAAAATCAACCTGTTGGTGGCGCTATAACAGGCCAATGTGAAAAGGGTGGGATATATTCCTCAGCCTAGTAAGAAAATGTGTGAAAGATTTCACGTAAATTGCACGCTGCGTTCATGATTTGAGGCTTTTGTTCAAAACGGGGCAATCTTGCAAACTGTGAAAGCCAATTATAGGCAATTAGGATGGAATATGAAATATCGGACAGATCCGACTTGCTCACATGACCATAGAGATACTGTGTAACGATTTGTGAGATTTTTGGACAGAATCTGGAGGAGTAATATCAAAAAATGTGTTTTACAAAAGTCGGCCTCCTGGTGGCGCTATAAAAGGCAGATGCGGAAAATGCAGGTCAAAGGTTTGTCCTTGGCCTCTAGGGAGTGTGCATGCAACGTTTCACCAGATCGGTGCAGTTTTAGGTAAAACATGTGAAAAGCTGCCTCATGGTGGCGCTATAACAGGCCGTTCTGGAAAATGTGGGGCAGAGGTTCATCGTTGGCATCCAGGGAGTGTGTGTGCAAAGTTTGGCATCGACCGGGTTAACGGTGCCGGAGATTAGCTGGTAACGGACGGACGGAAGGACGGACACACACACACACACACACACACACACACGGACGGAGTGCAAAACATACTCTCTCCCCATGCCTTCGGCCTGGTGGAGACAATGATGATGTCACTGGTGGACGGGTGTCCGAACTGCCCAAAGCCCTCCTATGAGACACAGACTGAGTAGGAAACTAGAAAAAGTGCCCTTCTGGGCACAGGTCTCCACCAGGAGGATAGGACTGTGTGAGATGTTTGGCAAAATGTTTAGGATTAATATAAACATGTTTTTGAGGCATTTTGTTCCAAAAATGTGTTTTGCAAAAATCAACCTGTTGGTGGTGCTATAACAGGCCAATGTGAAAAGGGTGGGATATATTCCTCAGCCTAGTAAGAAAATGTGTGAAAGATTTCACGTAAATTGCATGCTGCGTTCATGATTTGAGGCTTTTGTTCAAAACGGGGCAATCTTGCAAACTGTGAAAGCTAATTATAGCCAATTAGGATGGAATATGAAATATCGGACAGATCCGACTTGAGCACATGACCATAGAGATAGTGTGTAACGATTTGTGAGATTTTTGGACAGAATCTGGAGGAGTAATATCAAAAAATGTGTTTTACAAAAGTTGGCCTCCTGGTGGCGCTATAAAAGGCAGATGCGGAAAATGCAGGTCAACGGTTTGTCCTTGGCCTCTAGGGAGTGTGCATGCAACGTTTCACGCAGATCGGTGCAGTTTTAGGTAAAACATGTGAAAAGCTGCCTCATGGTGGCGCTATAACAGGCCGTTCTGGAAAATGTGGGGCAGAGGTTCATCGTTGGCATCCAGGGAGTGTGTGTGCAAAGTTTGGCATCGACCGGGTTAACGGTGCCGGAGATTAGCTGGTAACGGACGGACGGAAGGACACACGGACGGACACACACACACACACACACACACGGACGGAGTGCAAAACATACTCTCTCCCCATGCCTTCGGCCTGGTGGAGACAATTATGGTGGTGTTTTATCATGAACATTAGTGAGGACCAATTATATGAAGAGATGTTGAAAAGTGGTGAAGTGGTCCTTTAAACAAGTGGAATTGTAAAGCAAAGCAGCAGTTATTTACCTTTTGTATTTTCTTTGTTTTGTTTTTACTACACAGAGTCCTACAACCATCCTATACTTGGGCCAAAAGACTGAAGACTTCAATGGACAAACCTCATCCACACACACACACACACACACACACACACACACACGTTGTCCTGCACCCCACTGGCTGGGTTCACCACCACAGGACGGACGCCGACAATTCTCTGGATTCCTTGGCTGCTCCCATGATGCCTCAGTGACTCGCTGCGATACTAATCACACCGCTTTTTTTATATTAACTTCAACCTTCCTCGGCTGCTCTGTTTTCAACTCTCTGACGTCTGGGATTAACACTTTTCTACACTACAATGAGTCACGTTCGATTGGACCCCCCCCCCCCCCCGGTCTGCCCGCCAACGGTTACGAGACACTGTGTGTATGTACTGAATGCGTTTGTCGTGTGCTCGGAGCGGCTCACACACTCACAGGGCATGCAGAAGGAGACCCGTGTGTGCGTTTGTACACACACACACGTTCATATGCACAGCGCACATATAATCGTCACGATTACAGATGGCGATTAATTGTCACACCAATAATTGCGATTAACGATTTCATTGTGTTTTTTGGCATTGACATTGGAACATGTGAATACAAATTTTCATTTTTTTTCTCCGTTTTTTTTAGGCTTCATAATCACAAATCGCACAGGGCAGATTATAATTTTATAATACATTTCTTCAGTTTAAAAATAAATAAATAGCAGATCTACAAGCTTACAACACGTGTAAGCTTGTTTCCATGTTGAACCTTTTTTCAAAACACAAAACGATTATATGACGATTATGCAAAACAATTTGCGATGATGTAATAATTGTGACAGGCCTCCACACGACGTTCACACATACTCTTAATTAACCCATTTTGGGCGGGAACCCCTTTTGGTGTTTTAAAGCATTATGTTATACTTTAGCTATTGAAAAATCTACAAGATCTACAAGCTCATAGCAGACCTACAAATTCATAGTGCGGCACTCGGTGCCGCGCTATGAATTTGTCGCGCAAAATTTTTGCGCGACAATGTCGCGCAAATCTTTGCTTCTGGGGAGTTCCTGGAACAACATATTTTCAGATGGGGGGGTCAGCGGCCAATTACACATAATTCTAGGGGTCCTTGACATGAATTAGTTTGAGAACCACTGACATAAAAACTGAGTTTTTTTCAGAAAACTGTCATGATTTAGAAGATGTTTTTAAAGAATCGGTCAGGTCTAAAATGGGTTAATGTTGACGCAGTACTGTAGACACAACGCTTCATTCACTTTGTTGCTAACATGATTGTGGACACGGCCTGATGACGGTGCCGTCATAAGGGCCAGTCGGGAGACCATCCATCCATCCATCCATCCAACCAGCCGCTGCACACAGACGGAGGAGAACAATTTGGGCTCTTTTTCACTACAACAGGAACCAAGCGAACCATTGCCGTGCTGTGAAACAACTTATTCCCAGGTTCTCTGGGATTTGTGTCCATATAAACGGCTACGACTTGGCTTCAGTTAAGGGTCTCGGAAACCCATTTTTGGGGGCCCTGCTCAGGAGGTTTTTACTAAACCCAGAGTTCTAACCCATAATTTAAAATGTATGCTTTTTTTCTTTCTTTTTTTATGAGTTTGATTCTCTTTTCTTAGGACGTACCAGTGGGTGGTTCTGGTCACAATGGAAAGTTAAAACAGGTTATGGGAGGTTCTTGGCTAACAACCCCCCCCCTCTCATAGTCGGAAAAGAGCCATTTGTTTTCATTCCAAAGACCCCGGAGGAGTGTATGTGGGGATTCTGGGGAAGTAGCAGCCGGGGGGGGGGGGGGGGGCTCTAGAGATCGCCGTGGGTTTGGTTTGGGTGCCGGAGAGACATAAAAACTAGCCCAGTCACCTAACAACAAATAGCTTTAATTTCAACCTCATTTCCAGGACACTAAAGTCACGCTATTTGTACGTCTTGTGTAATGCGGTCTCCTGTTTCGAGAGTTGGTGTCGTTCACATGTCTTGCTTGTCTTGTGTGCGTGCCACAGTGTGTGTGTGTGTGTGTGTGTGTGTGTGTGTGTGTATGTACAGTATGTATGTATCTTATGTACCGGTGGGTGCGAGCCGGGGGAACACAATCTCCACTAATTGAGGAAGCACTGTTAGTTTCAGTACTTTAAACTTTAGACTGCCGTTCACTCATGCAGTATTAATCAATATAGGACAGTGGTTCTCAAAGTGGGGTCCGGGGGACCCTCAGGATTCCTTGAGGGGGTTAATCCATTTTGACCTGAGATCAGATTCTAAAAATGTCTTCTACATCCTGACAGTTTTCTGAAAAAGCTATGTTTCTATGTCAGTCGTTCTTCGATTTTTCAAAAAATAGCAGACCTACAAGCTCGTAGCGCGCCACTCGGTGGCGCGCTATGAGCTTGTAGATCTGCTATTTTTCAATAGCTAAAGCATAACATAATGCTAACACCAAAAGGGGTTCCCGCCCAAAATGGGTTAATGGGGGGGGTCCTTGAAATGAAAAGGTTTGAGAACCACTGCAAATTGTGAGGTAGCTATCATAGGAGAACAGTTCAACTCTCTCGACTAGAACGGTAGAAAGTCACTCTAGTCTCGGCACACGCTGAAGATTTTGCAAGTTGGCACTTTTTACCGTGTGTGTGTGTGTGTGTGTGTGTGTGTGTGTGTGTGTGTGTGTGTGTGTGTGTGTGTGTGTGTGTGTGTGTGTGTGTGTGTGTGTGTGTGTGTGTGTGTGTGTGTGTGTGTGTGTGTGTGTGTGTGTGTGAGTGTTGTGCACTAGTCAAATCTCGGTGCTAAAACCTTGTTAGTCTTGAGTCAGAATCAGGGATGTGTGTGTGTGTCAAGTATGTTTTTCACACTCACTGAGCTATAGATCATATTGAGTGAATGTCTTTTTGTTCATTTTATTTTATCATTAGGCTATTATTCACCTCGTAATCAAACAATTTCATGACTGAGATACAAGTCGACGTACATTTCATAATGACAATGGTGGTGCCGAGTTATCATTTCGGAGATGTGTGTATGAAGTCAGCCTTTATCATTTCAGTGCTGGTGGCTAATTGATTGTGGAGTTGGCGATAATCAGGATTTATAAGCGTGGTTCCCAAAGTGGGCTCCGGGATCCGGCAAAAATAGGTTACCGATAATGTAGCATCAAAATCAGACACTACATAAGAATAAAGGTGGCCTTACACTAGCCGATAATCGGGCATTTTTGACGCTCGGGGGGTGCCCGACCGCTCAAAGCGCGATCGGGATCGGCCCGATCAACATCAAGAATGTTTGATATTTGCTCTGCCTCCAGGGCAAGAGAATGGAACCCACGATAAATTCACCCCCCCTTTTACTTATTATTAAATCAGTGGTTCCCCAAACATTTTCATGTCAAGGACCCCCACATTGGCACTAATTGGCCCGCAGACCCCCCCATTTGAAAAGATGCCACAGACCCCCATAAGAGAAGATTTGTATGGCTCTAGCCGTGATTCTCAACCCGTTTAATTTCAACGACCCCCAGTTTGA
The DNA here is from genome assembly GCF_951216825.1 of Electrona antarctica. Classification (NCBI taxonomy): domain Eukaryota; kingdom Metazoa; phylum Chordata; class Actinopteri; order Myctophiformes; family Myctophidae; genus Electrona; species Electrona antarctica. Next base: position 52,397,547 of record NC_136792.1, on the reverse strand, counting down.
CATGCATATTAGTCTCTACAGACCCCCATTTAATGGGATTTCTATCTCTGGGACCCCAATTTATATAGTAAAATCAATGTACATTTAACTCAGAGTGTACAAATGGAATCCATTTGTACACTCAGAGTTACTCAGGTCCCAAACTATCATTTAGCTGGGGACCCCCTGGAACTCCCTCAAGGACGTCCACTTTGGGGACCACTACAGTGTATTAAATGACTCCGACAGAGTATGCACTACGAAGTCACCGAGGTAGCGTTGTCATGTTGTTATAAGATGACAAGTAAGAATGCTGCTGCCGCTGCTGTTAATGAAACGGGTCCATTTGGTTCCATTTTACGCTCTCGAGAGTTAAAGATCTATAAGGGTCCATTTGGTTACCAACTCTCATCATTTAGCTGGGGAGTGGACCACCTAACCTGACTCCGCCAGATGGGGCAGCAGAGAGTAGGCAATACACGGCATACACAGTGCTGCCTTGATCCCGCCTCTAGCTGCCACTGATTGGCCAGGCCGTTTGGTGGCCGGAGCATCAAGTCTGCCTGAGGCCTCATTCACACGTACCAAACACCAATCAAGCAATGTTTGGTCGTTTTTTTGTTTTTTTGGGCCACCACAATGCTTTTCCAATGGGAGTCACATGGTTTGATCAAACATTTGTGTTTGATCGCTGATTAATGATTGCTCCCCCCTCATCAAACAAAAATGTTTGGTCAAACCATGTGACTCCCATTGAAAATGAATTGGAGCAGCAATCAAAAAGCAATCAGGCATCACACACGGACCAAACATTTGTTGTGTAGGTGTGAACTAGGCCTGAGAGTTCTCAGATGGGAGCAGGGGGGGGGGAACCCAGTGTACTCTCTGCTGCCCCATCTGGCGGAGTCAGGTTATGGACCACCACCACCTGGCTGGAAGCCCCTCGAGGCCCACCGGTGGTCCCCGGACCTACTGGGCTAGACGGAGTAGTAGCAAGGATTTCAGTCAGTAACTTGTCTCACCTCCCTGGCACCGATGCTGTCTCACCCACCTCCCTGGCACCGATGCTGTCTCACCCACCTCCCTGGCACCGATGCTGTCTCACCCACCTCCATGGCACCGATGCTGTCTCACCCACCTCCCTGGCACTGATGCTGTCTCACCCACCTCCCTGGCACCGATGTTGTCTCACCCACCTCCCTGGCACCGATGTTGTCTCACCCACCTCCCTGGCACCGATGTTGTCTCACCCACCTCCCTGGCACCGATGTTGTCTCACCCACCTCCCTGGCACCGATGTCTCACCCACCTCCCTGGCACCGATGTTGTGTCTCACCCACCTCCCTGGCACCGATGTTGTCTCACCCACCTCCCTGGCACCGATGTTGTCTCACCCACCTCCCTGGCACCGATGTCTCACCCACCTCCCTGGCACCGATGTTGTGTCTCACCCACCTCCCTGGCACCGATGTTGTGTCTCACCCACCTCCCTGGCACCGATGTTGTCTCACCCACCTCCCTGGCACCGATGCTGTCTCACCCACCTCCCTGGCACCGATGTTGTCTCACCCACCTCCCTGGCACCGATGCTGTCTCACCCACCTCCCTGGCACCGATGTTGTCTCACCCACCTCCCTGGCACCGATGTTGTCTCACCCACCTCCCTGGCACCGATGTCTCACCCACCTCCCTGGCACCGATGTTGTGTCTCACCCACCTCCCTGACACCGATGTTGTGTCTCACCCACCTCCCTGGCACCGATGTTGTCTCACCCACCTCCCTGGCACCGATGCTGTCTCACCCACCTCCCTGGCACCGATGTTGTCTCACCCACCTCCCTGGCACCGATGCTGTCTCACCCACCTCCCTGGCACCGATGCTGTCTCACCCACCTCCCTGGCACCGATGTTGTCTCACCCACCTCCCTGGCACCGATGCTGTCTCACCCACCTCCCTGGCACCGATGCTGTCTCACCCACCTCCCTGGCACCGATGTTGTCTCACCCACCTCCCTGGCACCGATGCTGTCTCACCCACCTCCCTGGCACCAATGGACTGATCACTGTGACCCCTTTTCCACCGCTTGGTTCTTTTTGGTTCCTAGTCCATGAGCCAGACCTCCAAAATTGGAACGTTAATTATGAATTGAGTGGGCAAAAAAAAAACTATACCTAATATGAAATTGTTTATAGGATCAATATAAGTAAATTAATATATGATAACCCTTCCACAGTAGTAGCTTTTTCATATTTTCTATTTTTTTGCATATTTTCCTATATAATGCCTCATTTGCATATATATATATATTTTTTAATTTGTAATACAATAAAGCATTGTCTTCGTGTAAGTAATCAACTGGGGAAGTTTCATGGTGATAACAATCTAATATCGGTATGGTTTTTTGCCCATTCAATTCAATAATTTCAATTTTGGAGCTCTGGCTTCATGGACTATAAGAACCACAAAGAACTGAACCGGTTCCCATTGGGAACTTATACCGGTGGAAAAGGGATCTGAGTGAGCTTATAGGTACAATTTGCCACCCCGTAACGGTTGATCTTACATACAGTCCAGAGCTCCGATCGATCGCATGGATTGGATCAGTTTAGCCAAGGAGCAACTTTTAACCTCTCAACAATACGAGGCCACAGGGTCACTAACCCATTTTGGGACGGGAACCCCTTTTGGTGTTTTAAACATTATGTTATAATTTAGCTATTGAAAAATAGCAGATCTACAAGCTCATAGCGCGCCACCGAGTGGCGCGCTACGAGCTTGTAGGTCTGCTATTTTTGAAAAATTGTGAAAATATTTATTTCAGAAAACTGGAGGATTTAGAAGATTTTCTTTTTTAATTTCGAGGTCAGGCCTAAATGGGTTAAGGTTTCCAAAGTAGCCTAGAGAGCGAACCCCACTCCCTCCTTATTGGGGACACTGGTGTTCTCTTGTCAGTTTTAACTTTTACGTTTTTTTTGTTTTCTTCTCCTCAAAGCAGGGTGGGAGTACACAGTGTACCGTTGGTGCAATCTTACACCAGATCCAATAAAGTTCTACATATTTTAGCTTTGTCATCAACGCTATATGCTGTTATGATACTCACAGTAAAAAGTAGCCTATACTGTCTTGGCTATTATGTTGCACTACATTTAGTTTAATACCGTAGATGGGATTCAGATTATTTAAGTTAGGAGCGAGATCTCATTGATGGTAAAAGACATGTCATTATTGTCGCACCTGATTTCTGCGCGGTCGCACGTCCTGTCTTGAACAACAGTTAAGGCTCATACTTAGTCTGGATTTACGGTGGTCAGGTGACCACCGAACTACAACATGACGTCACGAGCCGCGGTGAAGAGCAAACCACCGCTCCAGCCCTTCTCTCTGTTTTTACTCACCACCCGCTCAATGTTATTTCAGCACCGGTGGTCAGCTCATCACCGGAGCGGTGGTCACCTCATCACCGAAAATCCAGACTATGAATAGGCCTTTAGACCAGATCCACAGGCCCTGGGAGGCCTGTGGATCTGGCGAATTCAGTGGTTTTCAACCCTTTTTTTAATTTCAAGGTCCATTATTTATTCAGCATTTGAGCCATGGAACACCGTTTGATGAGATTAAGCCTCTCAGACCCAAAACTCAATTTTTTTTCCCCCTACAATTCCATGCTTTTGGCAAACGTTTATCAAAATAACAATTCTACATTCTCAGAATTGTGTAGACTTCTTGTAAAGTCATGTAGATGTTTAACAATAATGTAACTCTCGAGAGCGTAAAATGAAACCAAATGGACCCTTCATGGGTCCATTTGGTTTCATTTTACGCTCTCAAGAGTTAACCCATTTTGGGCGGGAACCCCTTTTGGTGTTAGCATCATGTTATGCTTTAGCTATTGAAAAATAGCAGATCTACAAGCTCATAGCGCGCCACCGAGTGGCGCGCTACGAGCTTGTAGGTCTGCTATTTTTGAAAAATCGAAGAACCACTGACATAGAAACAGTTTTTTCAGAAAACAGTCAGGATGTAGAAGCCATTTTTAGAATCTGATCTCAGGTCACCAACTCTCCATCATTTAGCTGCATGGGGGACCACCTGGAACCCCCTCAAGGACCACTGGTTGATGTCCACATGGTCTTAATTCATGTGCGAGACACTGGGACACGCGACCAAGTAGAAAGCAGGCCTTAGAAAACAGGGTGCAAGAAATGTTTCGCAGATATTTCTTATCTGGTGTTAATAAAAATGCCACAAGGGTATCTGGCATGGGCTGTATGTGGCTCATGTTTATTTTCACTTTACTGCAAATTAATTGATGTTTTTTTTTTTTTTTTTAAATAATAATTATATATATATATTATAAACTATGTTCCCTTTCTGAGAATAGACAAATCAATGACACTAAAAAAAGAAAGAAGAGGCGAACCGTGAGAAAAGAGGCTGTAGATGAAGAGAGACTGGATAGGCCATGTTGTGCTGTAAATGTCCATTTTCATGTTTCTATTTGTTTTTTCTTTGATTCTGAATTATGGTTATGATTATGATTATTATTATTAAAATGTAAGAATACTGTAGTATCATAAGTGAACCATTCTTCCTTGCTAGGCATAGAAACTGCTTGTGATTGACAATGGCAAAACTATAACTTGTAAAAAAAAGAAAACAATGAAAAAAAACCTGAAAAAGTTAAGAAAATGGGTTAAAAAAAAACTGAAAAAGTAAAAAAAAAGACAAAAGTAACCAGTCGGAGGCCAAGATAAAGGACTCATTTCTTTGTGTTTTTATTTTTTTAATAGCAACTTATCACTGTGTGATATTTTGTACATCATATTAAGCTGTATTCAAATATTTCCTCTAACTTCAAGGGATAAGAGACCTGCTTTTTATTTAGTTTTGTTTTATTATATATATTTTTTTGGACTTCATTCTAGCTTGTATCAAATGACAGTTCCCCTCTCTTTGTTTACTCTACGGGTCCCCTGCTGTATTGTCATTATTAAAAGGAGCAAAACACACACGCAAAAACGAAGAAGGATTTTGTACAGTGAACAAGCCTGTTGTGTGTGTGTGTTCTTTTTTGAGTGGTGCAACCACGACGTTCAACTGTGTGTGTGTGTGTGTGTGTGTGTGATGTTAATGAGCACCAGTACCAATGAGTACCAAAAGTGGCGCTGTTGTGCCAGAAACAGAGAGAGAGAGAGATAGTGCTGCACTGTTGCCTGCTAATGAGAGAGAGAGGAGATTTTATTTAGTTTTTTAATGCATGATTTGTACTCTCATCAGTCAGTGTTTTTCGGCAGCAAATTTTGATTGTAGTTTTAGTCATAGTCTCTTGAATGGTTTTCATTTAGTCTTAGTCACATTTTAGTCACCTGGAATGTTTTAGTGCTAGTTTAGTTTTAGTCGACTAAATATATTATTTTAGTCGACTAGATCTGCAGTTGATTTAGTCGAAAATGTGTTTTGGCGGGCCTTGATGCCGTCGTATTTTCACTTGCTGAAAATAGCCGATCTACAAGCCCACAACGCGTTGCAGGCTTGTAGATCGTCTATTTTCAGCATACAACTAATTGTAAAATGACTTATACTGGATCTCTTCCACTCCACTGGTGCCTTCCTAACATTTTAGTCTAGTTTTTATTTGTTGACTAAATTGTCAGTGTATTTAGTCTTAGTTTTAGTCATCATAGCTTAGTTTTGATGTAGTTTCCATTTAGTTTTCGTCAGTGGAAAAAGGTAGTCGACGAACATTTCTCGTCTTAGTTTTAGTTGACGAACACTTATCAGTTGCATCTTTCTCTCTCTCCTTCCAAAACATGGAGGATACTGATGAGGTAATGTAGAAATGCCTTAATGGAATAGTAAGTACAGTACACTGGTAAAACTACCCATTTAAATATAGTATTCATTACTGTAGAACAACCCTGTTCTACAGCCCCACATTGGAATATGAATACCTTTAACCCATTTTGACCTGATGTTGACATTTAAAAAATGTCTTCTATTAAAATCATGACGGTTTTCTGAAATACCTCATGTTTCTATATCAGTGGTGCTCAATATTTCATGTCAAGGACCCCCAGAATTATGTGTATTTGGCTTTTGGCCAGCGACCCCAATTTGAAAACGTGCTGTTCCATGCAGGGACCTTCCCAAGAAGCAAATAAATTGAGTTTGCTCTGAAAGAATATATATTCAAAGATTTGCGTCACATTTTCAAGATTTTTCAAAAATAGCAGACCTATGAGCTTGTAGATCTGCTATTTTTCAATAGCTAAAATAATGCTTTAAAACACCAACAGGGGTTCCCGCCCAGGATGGGTTAATATAACCCAGTTAGACCATGAGGACAATTCTACAAATGTCTTCTATATCCTGACAGTTTTCTGAAAATCCTATATGTTTCTATGTCAGTGGTGCTCAACCTTTTTCATGTCAAGGACCCCCAGAATGATCTGTATTTGGCTCCGGACCCCCATCTGAAAATATGTAGGTATAATTATATTTTTTACTTTTACTCAAGTATTTCCAATTTATACTTTATACTTCTACTCCATCTCAGAGGTAAACATTGTACTTTTTACTCCACTACAATTATCTGATAGCTTTACTAGTTACTTTACAGATTACTTAATTTGATTGTTAAGGCCTCACTCAGACCTTTGAAACATTGATACATACTTGTTGTATGAATGTTGTGAGTGTCATGGCCGCCCCAATGCATTTCCAATGGAAGTCACATGGTTTGTAGTCCACATTTTGGACTACAAGCTGTTGTATGGCTTTCGGCTGTTTCGACTGCGCCCCTCCCCCTCATACAACAACAAACCAGATTTGACTGAGAGACTGCCATCGCGCACATTCCAGCTTTTCACCAGAGGTTAATGAGTTAATAATAGCACAGGCAGACTCTTCACATACTAGAGCATGTCTGAAATAAGCTGATATCGACATGTAAATATGAAATAAATGCTTAAACATGTAGCTAGGTGTAATGTTAGAGACCACAGAAGTGAACCTTTCAAGCCTGTTTTCTCAACTCGCTGTTTTCTGCAAGACATTACTCTATAAGCCATATCTCCAAAACTGGTGGGTCAAACTGAACAACCAATATGTCAATTTGAAGCTATGGTTCCCTGCTTTCATATGATATGAAAAAACGAAAATTCTAAAAAATCCAATGGCAGTCCCTCAGTCAAATTTAGTCACAAATGTTGTGTCAAACCATGTGACTCCCATTGGAAATGCATTGGGGCAAGCTGTGTCACACCCTTTGTATACAACAAGCATACAGCAATCTGTTGCGACCGTGTGAGTGAGGCCTAAGACCAAATCATACCTTATATTAACCAACTAAGCCTATTTTGTACTTCAGCTATTTGATAACAGCCGATCTACAAGCTCACAATGAGTCGCTCTGTGACACGTGGGCTTGTTGTAGATCTGCTCTTTTCAAAAGATTGTTATACATGTTTAAACCTGAAATGGGACTTTCTGCGTAATGAGTATATATTTTCTTTTGTACTTTCAAACCCATTTTGGGCGAGAACCCCTTTTGGTGTTAGCATTATGTTAAGCTTTAGCTATTGAAAAATAGCAGATCTACAAGCTCATAGCGCGCCACCGAGTGCCGCGCTATGAGCTTGTAGATCTGCTATTTTTGAAAAATCAAAGAACGACTGATATAGAGAAGACATTTTTAGAATCTGATCTCAGGTCAAAATGGGCTAAAGGGGAAAACCACCCATTTTCAACATTGTACTATGTCATTAATATACCTTAGAGCTGTTGTGTGGAAATAATAAAAAAGTCCCCCCATTCTGTGTTTCCCAGAACTGTAATTATGAAAAGAATCTTTTTTTTCAGACCTCTAGTTCTAGGAAACTCAGAATGGGGGGGACTTTTTATTATTATTTCCACACAACAGCTCTAAGGTATATTAATGACATAGTAAAATGTTGAAAATTAGTGGAATGCCCCTTTAAGTACTATTTAATGCCAATACTTTTGTACTTTTACTCAAGCAAAATGTGAATACAAGAACTTTAATGTGTAACAGAGAGTATTTCTATATTGTATTGGTACTTTTACTTAAAGTAAACATGTGAGTAACAGCGTTAAAAAGTGTCGTAACAACACGGACAGCCTGGAGCCATATCCACTCCCTCTGTCCAACGCTATTAAAGCGGAGTTCCCCAATTCCAGCAGCCTTTCTCACCGAGACACTGCATGAATAGACTTAAACAGTAGGTGTGGCACCTATTCTGTAACCTAGGAGAGGCGTGTCTGCTTGAGAGAAAAAAGGTGGAACATTTTGATGGACAGAAGACATTCATAGTTCTCAATGGCCCCCTTTTTACACCAAAAGGACTTTGGTGTTCCTAGAACTGGTTCCGTTAACTCTTACATTCTTGGAACCTTTCACGGTAACACACGGTTGGTTTTCATTTTCGGTGGAAGCGCACTCTGAACTGGTTCAATATTTAGGCGGGGGAAAAAGAACCGGACTGGTTCAACCTTGGTGGTTTGAAAAGGGGCCAAAGTGGGGTCTGAGGACCCACAGGGGTCCTTGAGGGGATTCCAGGGGGTCCCCACCCCCCTCCCAGTAAAATGTATTAATAAAGCATCACTTTAGCCCTATTTTACGTGTGTGTGTGTGTGTGTGTGTGTGTGTGTGTGTGTGTGTGTGTGTGTGTGTGTGTGTGTGTGTGTGTGTGTGTGTGTGTGTGTGTGTGTGTGTGTGTGTGTGTGTGTGTGTGTGTGTGTGTGTGTGTGTGTGTGTGTGTGTGTGTGTGTGTGGACATACAACCTGTCCACACCCTTACTGTCTTCTCTTGCTCACTGAGAGAATTTGTGTATGTGTGCAGGTCTTGTTTTGGACTCCAGACCCGCAGGGGTCCTTAAGGGGATTCCAGGGGGTACTTTCTGGCCTTGACAGCCCATACATACACACAGAAAAGTCCTATCTGATTGCATTAAACTCACTTTGCATGTTGCTTTGCCACTCAATTTGCCACTCGATGTGCCATTCACTTTAAGCATGCGCATACTCTCTATACCGTCCCACGGTTACATGTGTTTGGTCCGACGATTCATTGATCCGATACCCCTAACCCCTAACCTAACCATAACCGCAAGCACGGGAGCAGGCGCTAGTCCGAGGTGCGGACGCATATCGAACCAATGCTCCGTCGGACCATAGTATGCCTCCCCCGTCCCGCCGGATTTTACAGCAGAGGCTACTCTTTAAGGCAAGCGTGTTGGTATTCCACTATAGGCAGTGGTGTGTGTGTGTGTGTGTGTGTGGAATTATGTGTGATGGAATCTGAGACACAGACAAGAGAGATTTTTGAGTGTGGAGGTGTGGGCCCTTAGGAGGCCTCAGGCAATGTAAGAAGAGCCTGACTCACTGTTACAGAGGAGGGTGGGTAAACATGCCAAATTACCCCAGCATAAAGCAGAGAGAGAGAGAGAGAGAGAGAGAGAGAGGAAGAGGAAGGGGAAGGGGAGGAGGGATTAGTTTAGGAGAGGTGGAGGGGAGGGTTCATGACATCACCGAACCCTTTCCTGTTGCTGTTGGAGGAATGACTTGTTGTGTCATTCTATTGGACGGCGAACCGTGTCAGTCACTTCACTTCCTCTTTGGCTGTATGGCAAGTTCACAGATGAGAGAGCATGAGGGCGGAGGGCGGAGGGGGAGGTACCTCTCTCACACACACACACACACACACACAGCTCTGCCTCTCTTTCCTACAGAATACACTGATCTGGGGCTGAAACTGAAACAGGGCTGAAGGAGATACGTTGAAAAGAAAACAACTGCAGTCTCTCTCTCTCTCGCACGCCTTCATTCTCACAGTTTCCTGCTCAAAGGGAGGCCATCTTGTAACGTTGTCTGTCTGGGGGCTGGAGGAGGAGGAGGAGGAGGAGGAGGACAACAACAACAGAAGAAGTTTAGGTGGCACATTGTTTTTGTTTGTTTCTCTGCTTCTGGCTGAGAAAGTTTCAACTCTCTCTGGACAAGAGGAGGTGGGTGCAGGAGGGAAGCAGGAGGCGGGCGGGCTGCTCTTCTCTTCTCTCTGTCTTCCTTTCCCCACAGTCTGTCTCATTGCCCTCAGGAGTCGTTCACACACATTGCTCCTGCCGTGCCGTGCCGTGCCGTGCCATGCCGGGGCAATGACTACTGCACAAGTGTGAAGAGGGAGAGAGGAACACAGGAGTCACTGCCTCCTGGATTGGGATCTGTCGGCTTCCAGGAGGGGGTGAACATAGGACATACAGAGGAATCCGGACTCCTTGCCTGTGTGCTTGTGCTTGTGCGTGCGTGTGTGTCTGTGTGTCTGGACATACAACCTGTCCACACCCTTACTCTCTTCTCTTGCTCACTGAGAGAATTTGTGTATGTGTGCAGGTCTTGTTTTGGACTCCAGACTTTGCACTGGTGTGCGTGTATACCTGACAGCGTTGCGTGCCCGGCAGTGAGCTATAAACTCCAGTTTTTTGGGGGGCTATAGAACACCAGACCGGACACTCAATGGCCAACGCCAGCCCCTGCATGCCCTCGGGACCCTTGACCCAGGTGTTCTTCCCGCCCGGGGGCCCCTCTCCCCCGGGCTCGGTGGTGATGCCCCACGGGACTCCGATGTCCATGCCTTCTACCCCCACCACCCAGGGGGGCTTTCCTCACGTGGACTTGTTGGGCTTGGGGCCGGGCCCCGGAGGGTCCGCCATGGTCCCCGTGAACCCCACCCCGGCGGGGGTCTCCTTCATCATCCAGATCGGCCTGACCAGGGAGTCCGTCCTGCTGCCTCAGAATGCTGACCTGGCCTATGTTAAACAGATCGCCTGCTCCATTGTTGACACCAAGGTAGGGAGAGAGAGAGAGAGTGTGAGGCTGAGAGGCAAATTGACACACAAATAATGTAAATGGACATTCCTCATTCCAGTTTTACTAGCAATAAGACGCCTCCCAACACACACACACACACACACACACGTGTTTAAACCACTCTTTTCTATGCAATGCGATCCATTTGTACACTCAAGAGTTACACAGCCCTGTAACGGTCCATGTGAAACCCCGTCATGGAACCCTGCGGGTCACCGGACCGGACCCCACTTTGAGAACGACTGCTTTAAAGTATCCCAGCCTGCTTGGTGCAGTGTCCTCCACCCCCGTTTAGCCCTATTATTAATCACCATGGTTTCAATTCTCACACAGTTGGATTAATTGGAACGTGTGTTCTGTTCAATTAGTCTTTTTAAATGCCCACATCTTAATGTCTCCTGTCTGAATGCTGGAGAGGGCAGTGTGTCTGTTCACACATGGGAGAACAGACGTGTGCTTTATGTGAGAGAGGAGGCTCTTAGGAGTTCCTAACAGGCCATGGTTGTTTATGTTTAGCTGCACAAATGCCTCAAAACATGCAATTTAAAGACTAGAAATCATAAATGGGCTTACTTAATTGCTGCGGTCCAGTTTAGGCTCTATGCACATACTGTATATGTCATTTTGGAAATGACATGTCCTACATCCGGGGGCCGGGGCCTCTTCCGACTTCCTTCACAGCCAGGTGTTACCGATGATACTAATTAAGGTGCTGTTCCATTTAGTGTACAGCTAAAAAGATCAAACTTTTACCTTTTTCAAGTTCTCATGTACAAATGGAAGCATGTACATGTATTGTATTTGTTTTAAATACTTATTATTATTATTATTATTATTATTATTATTATCATCATTATTAGAATGTATTTGCCCAGTTTCATTATAATCAGAATTGTTCATTTTACTGGTGCTGTAATCACAAATACATGTGTACCACATGAGCTGATGGTGAGGAAAGGAATTGTCAGACTAGCCTGCCCTAACCTCGCGTCACCAGGCTTTCCACCTCGGGGGAAAGCCTGGTCTGTGTTACGAAATTGCCGTGTGAACCGGTCGGGAGTGGATGATATCGATACGTCATGTTGTAGTATTGTTTTGTAGTCATCAGGCAGGTAGATCGACTCATCCGGAACTTCCCTTTCCCTCAAACCGGAAGAATAACAATAAAAGCTCTCATAGCCTGCGGCTTTTATTGAGAAAAATCAGTTTGAGGGAAAAGGAAGTTCCGGATGATTGTTGACTACCGGTATATACTATGTTGTTATACTACAACATGACGTAGCGATATCATCCTGATGACTACAAAACAATGACTACAACATGACGTAGCGATATCATCCTGATGACTACAAAACAATGACTACAACATGACGTAGCGATATCATCCTGATGACTACAAAACAATGACTACAACATGACGTAGGGATATCATCCTGATGACTACAAAACAATGACTACAACATGACGTAGCGATATCATCCTGATGACTACAAAACAATGACTACAACATGACGTAGCGATATCATCCTGATGACTACAAAACAATGACTACAACATGACGTAGCGATATCATCCTGATGACTACAAAACAATGACTACAACATGACGTAGCGATATCATCCTGATGACTACAAAACAATGACTACAACATGACGTAGCGATATCATCCTGATGACTACAAAACAATGACTACAACATGACGTAGCGATATCATCCTGATGACTACAAAACAATGACTACAACATGACGTAGCGATATCATCCTGATGACTACAAAACAATGACTACAACATGACGTAGCGATATCATCCTGATGACTACAAAACAATGACTACAACATGACGTAGCGATATCATCCTGATGACTACAAAACAATGACTACAACATGACGTAGCGATATCATCCTGATGACTACAAAACAATGACTACAACATGACGTAGCGATATCATCCTGATGACTACAAAACAATGACTACAACATGACGTAGCGATATCATCCTGATGACTACAAAACAATGACTACAACATGACGTAGCGATATCATCCGCTCCCGACCGGATCACATACCCGAAAAGGAATGCTGCCCATGCAGGCTATAAGCCTGCCCTGAATTACGAGGGTGATTGGATTGGATTTACAATCAAAATCTACAAAGTAACTTATAGTAACTGAAGTTTTCAGATAATTCTAGTTGGAGTACAATATTGGCCTCTGAGATGTATAGTGGAGAGTAGAAGAAGTAAAAGTATTGAAGATTGAAAATACTCCAGTAAAGTAAAAGTACCTCAAAACTGTACTTAGGTACAGTACTTGAGTACATGTTTCCAGCACTGATCACAATCCCCCACAACCCATTTCCATTTACCTGTCCATGCTTTGTTTCAACCCCAAATATGTATGTAATTGCAATTTCCTCACGGCAATCCAGTGTTTTATCCCATGGCTCCAGGTCATGTGGTGGTTTGAGTCAGCAGGCGCTTTGCGTTTTTTTGCCAGCCAATTAGCCACTAAAATTATTAGATTAACAGATTTCCATTCCATGCATGGGTCCTGGAGCCTGAGGAGGATAATAAGCAGAGCTGCTTTGTAAACCTCTCCAAACTGGCCGTACGTGCTTCCAGGAAACACCACCCTTAGTCCTATACCTGCCCTGCCCACCTACTCACCACACACTACCCTCCTTCCTTAACCCATTCTGACCTGAGATCAGATTCTAAAAATGTCTTCTACATCCTGACAGTTTTCTGAAAAACCCTCTGTTTCTATGTCAGTGGTTCTCAAACTATTTCATGTCAAAGACCCCAACAATTCTAAATTGGCCACCGACCCCCCCCCCCCCCCCCCCATCTGAAAATATGTTGTCCCAGGGACCCTCCAGAAGCAAAGACTTGAGTTAAAAATGTTTGCTCTGAAAGAATATATTCAAACATTTCATTTCATTTCACGTTTAATAAAAAATGAGCTATGAGCTATGAGCTTGTAGATCTGCTATTTTTCAATAGCTAAAGCATAACATAATGTTAACACCAAAAGGGGTTCCCGCCCCAAAATGGGTTAAATCTGTGTGTGCGTGTATGTGTGCGCGACTAAATATCATAGGATATATATATACTGTTAAGGCCCCCACACAGGGTTAAGGTTGGCGAACATGCGTTAATATTAGGGCCGCGCTGCGACATGCTTGCGGTTAAGTTTAGGGGAGGGTATGAGGAGGCTTGTCGTTTTCAGTAGGCTCCCAGCATGTCCAGTAGACCTGAATAGACCGATAAGATCGGTTAACGTGTCATCAACGCCAATCGCAGCCAGTAGGCTCCAGACGAGCCGACCGGCTAGATAAGATCGGCTTAATAAGTAACCTACTGGGAATTATCGGTAGATTTTCGGTCGAAACGGCTGTAGATTTCTAGATAGTGTCTCAAATTCATACATTTTAGACTGATCCTCTTATGAGCCACTCTACTCTACTGCCCTAACCACACCAAAGGGTCAAGACGGTTTTAGCGTTGTCCCTGCGGTGTGGTATGTCCTGTTGCACGTTGACCCACGTTGACCCTAGTGATTCAACGCATGGAATGCAATGGCCCCAAACCACACCACAAGGGTCGAGACGGTTTTAGCGTTAACTCCTTGCAACCGTTTGGACCCAAGGAGTTGCATTGTGACCCTTTGGTGTGGTTATAGGGCTTAACCGTGGTGTATATTTTATGCAGGTCATCTGCTTTTTAAGTTAATGTTATTGTTTTTTTTGTTTTGTTTTGACCTTAAAATGTTCCAAAGAAGTAGCCTGCATGGCTAATAACGCCAGGGCTCCACCGGACGCGTTGCGTCTCCGTCGCGTGCGTCAAAAAACGCACCGGTTCAATTTTAATGCACGCGTTAATGTCACGCAACGCGGGCAGTGGAGCCACCCTTCATTGATTAAAAAGGGAACATTCCCTGACGGTGACGGAGACGCGACACTGACGCGCCCGGTGGAGCCCCGGTGTAAGCCAGACACCAATCTGCCGTTGGCAAAAAAAAAACAATTGGCTGAGTCTGGCTTATTAGCCAGGCTACCAAAGAAGTGGAGGAAAATAAAATTATTCAGATTCTTAAGCCAGGTTACAAGTCAGTTACAGTAAGTACAGTACCTTAGATCATATCAGTCGAGCTGATCTCTTTCAGCTGTTGTTGCAAACAGGACTATAACTAACTTCCCTCAACATGAGTTCCTCTCGTGGGGTGATCTAGTCTAGTAAGTCTACATACAGTACAGGCCTCGTACAATAATTACATAATCACCTAATCAGCAAGTATTTGAGATAATCGCCAGTTTCTTGTATTCATTTATTTTTTTTGCATAAAAAGCTAAATGATTAGCTTGGGCCCAAATGGACCCTTATGGGTCTGTAACTCTGAGAGTGTACAAATGGAACCAAATGGACCCGTTTCATTTGTGCACTCAGAGTTAAATTAACATTGATTTTACAATATAAATTGGGGGGTCCCAGAGATAGAAATGCCATTAAATGGGGGTCCGTTGACTAATGCATGTCAAACTGGGGGGTCCTTGAAATTGAACGGGTTGAGAATCACTGCTAGAGCCGTAAAAAATCTTCTCTTATGGGGGGTCCCTGGCATGTCTTTACAAATGGGGGGTCCGCGGGTTTGATTAGTGTCAATAGAGGGTATGCGCATGCTTAAAGTGAATGGCACATCGAGTGGCAAATCGAGTGGCAAAGCAATAGGCAAAGTGAGTTAAACATTGTTAAATGTTGTTTAATGAAATCAGATAGGACTTTGGATTCATGGGCTGCCAAGGCCAGAAAGTAGTTGACACTCATTAGGCATTCCTGCATAACTTCCTGGTTTGATGATGATGTCACACGCATACCCTCTATTCCTTGACATGAAAAGTTTGGGAACCACTGCTGTATATGGAGTAGATGGTCAACTAAATGTAAGGGGTTCATCTCAAAGCATGCTCTCATGCACGCACACACCATTCTCTCTCTCTCTCTCTCTCTCTCACATACTCACATACTGCACGCACACACACACACAAATAGACGCACGTATACACACACTCTCACACGGCCTGACTAAAACAAATTATGGGTATATTGTCCAAAAGTTTATTGAACTCACAGCTTGGCATCGTACTGTATGAGTTGTATTGTGTGTGTGCGCGTGCGTGCGCATCAGGGGAAGTTTATGCAGTTTGGCATGTGTTGTCACCATTCCTCCCCCCTCCCCCTCCCCTCGTCACTAGAAGGGTGAGTCACCCACGCTGTTTATTCACCCAGGCTCCATCCTTGTGTTCCACTGACACGTTTTTCCATTCAGCGCACTCTCTCCCAGCAACCGGCGCTGAACCCAATTATTTTGGGTTCAGTCCCAGCTTTTGCACCTATAACATGCTAGGCAAAGTCTATGTGCATATGCGCTGGTTATCCCCCAAACTTGTGTGTGTCGGCTCAGAAGCTTATTGTCGACAGTTGAAGTCTTTCTGGGAGGAGAACCCCTTTTGGTGTTTTAAGCATTCTGTTCTACTTTAGCTATTGAAAAATAGCAGATCTACAAGCTCATAGCGCACCACCGAGTGGCGCGCTACGAGCTTGTAGGTCTGCTATTTTTTGAAAAGTCGTGAAAATGTGGCACAAATCTTTGAATATATATTTCAGAGCGAACATTTTTAACTCAAATATTGGCTTCTGGAAGTTCTGGGGGGTCCCTGGAACTACATATTTTGAGATGGGGGTTCGTGGCCCAATAGAGATCATTCTGGGGGTCCTTGACATGAAAAAGGTTGAGCACTATTGACATAGAAACATGGGGTTTTCAGAAAAATGTTAGGATTTAGAAGCCTTTTTTTTTTAATCGACCTCAGTCCAAAATGGGTTAAGTCTTTCTATCTCCGTTCAGCCCGCCATGAAGCATCTCTGATTCATTCTGTCATTTTGTTTATCACTTACCTCAGTGTGCCCTCCTACTCTGACCCGTCCACACTATTCGGTTTCATCGTTCACTTAATGTGATTTGATTTAATATCTTCTATTTAATTTCTTTATGCAATGGCTTTGCTGTTAAGTCAACTGAACATTTCAGGCAACTCGTTCTTAGACCAATTGATCCTTTAACCAAGTTCTTAAAGGACAACTTTAGTTTTTTTCAACCAAGGTTCATGTTTTTTCTTTCGTTTTAGAGATTTTAGCTATATTTGACAGGGGGGTGGGGACATTCGAACATGGGGCTAAATATGTATTTTTTGTACACCATTTTATAGCGAATTATTATTTTTATTATTTACTATAGTCCTACTAGAACCCAGGAAATTACATCTGACCACAAAAGATCACAGGATCTACTGAATGTGAAGGGGGGTACTAGGGGCTGCCATACTGTGTTGTATGGTTCAACATGTCAGTTTGTCACAAGTGGTCCTTGAGCTGGTTCCACCTTCAGGTGGTCCCCACTCCCCAGCTAAATCATGGAGAGTTGGTAACCAAATGGACCCTTATACATGAAAAGGGTCCATTTGGTTTACCTTTACACTCTCAAGAGTTAAATTATTGTTAAACATCTGCATTACTTGATTTACAAGAAGTCCACACAATTGGAAAATGTAGAATAATAATTATCAACGTTTGCCTGTTATCTCTCCTATGGTACCACATCAATACAGCATGGAATTGTGGACAAAATGTTAATGTACGACAACAAAATATAATATAATATTAGTATGAGGGTCTGAGAGGCTAAATCTCATCAAAACAATGGTGGTCCGTGGCTCAAATGCCGAATAAATAATGGACCGTGATGTTGAAAAGGGTTGAAAACCTGCAACTGCTTCAGCCTATTTCGTTTAACCTCTTTCTTTTCCTCCTCTCCTGTGTAGTCATGTCAGCAGTCTATTGTCCCAGGGATAACGAGGGATAATGGCATCTGTTTCCTCTTACAGTGAGAGGAACACCTACCTCCTCCTACTCCCCGTGGCCTTTCCTCATCCTCTGTCTTGCTCAAATGAATTTATACCGTACACAGTACCTTCCAGAGTCGAACGTAATCCACGCAATAAGCCCCAGCGCAACGGAGGGTGAGAGAAATGTCTCCCCTTGCGTCAGTTACGTGATCCGCAACTCACGCAGGCACTCTGTAAGGACTGAAAATAAGCTTGCGTTTTTTTGTGTGAGTTTGACTCCCCTCCGTAAGGCAAGAACGGACTCTGTCTCGGCCTTTAATACCTGGTGTAAACTTGTAATGTGTCGCAATCTTAAATTCCTGCACTCGTACGCCTCCGTCCTGTTTCCTTACCGTTTTCTCTTTGCCCTCTTTCTTCCTCGTCTTCATTCTTCTTGGGCCATTAACTCAAAGCATCTGTATTTTTGAACATATAATCTAAAATGTCCGAGAAGAAAAATACATTTGTAGAAAAACCGGCGACTTTACCTGCTGCTCACTAACCTGTTGCTGTCCTCAATGCAGCTTTAACCCAGTATATAGGCTAATTAAGTTTGTTTATTGAACGAGCTGTGATTTTCCTTGACCATAAAACAAAGTTAGCTTGTTATGGCCGGTTCTAGCCTGCCCCACTAGGGTGGACAGGACTATGGGGGGGGCGGGGTGCGTCCCTGCACGCGCCACATAGTGGCGCGACCGAAATGTTTTGGCGGGTCAATTCCCCATAAACCCTGAAATACAGACTGACTATGATAACATCATGTCAGTTTATGTATCCATCTATCTTCTCCTTCTATGACCAACAGTAACACAATTTCCATCAGCACCCTGTCGGTTATCGGCACTGATGGCAAACGGTGTTCAGGTTGGTCTAAATTTCTCTAAAGATCCTGCCCGCCCAATCAGAAATGATATAATGGTACATTTGACTTCCCATCGGCCTTCAAAATAAAATATTTTCCTCAAGTCCTAGGAAGTGTTTTAAGCGTATGGTCCGCGTAATTCAAAATAAGAATTGACTTATATCAAATCAAATATATTCTAAAATAACATTTATGTGTAGATTTACACTTAAATGGTCAATTACCCTAACCCATATTCATTGTGTGTGTGTGTGTGTGTGTGTGTGTGTGTGTGTGTGTGTGTGTGTGTGTGTGTGTGTGTGTGTGTGTGTGTGTGTGTGTGTGTGTGTGTGTGTGTGTGTGTGTGTGTGTGTGTGTGTGTGCGTGCAATTGTGTCCATATTGTGCAGACCATTATCAAATAGATTTTTATAGAATTTTTTTTATAGAATTTTCTCATTTGAATTTGTAACGTCAGCATTGAACAAACTTTACGAACTTGCATCATATCCCAGTGAGTCTCACTGAGCCCAATCACAAAAAATCAGTTTGGTATCCGGAGAACTCGCCGGTTTTCCGACTCGCCGCGGGTTTAGTGCATTTTAGTTTGACTTCACCTTCATTTAAATTGCACTGAATTGAGAGAGAGAGAGAGGATAGTTGTTTAGAGTTTACACTAGATGAAGTAGGAATGCTAAAAGTTTAAACACCAAAGTACCGAAACAATATCCTGAATTGGTAGGCCTACTATCATTGGTATTCACATACTCAATTACCTTTATCATTACCTAGCTGACCATTTAATATTGCACAAAATAATGTGATGACTTTGGAAATGAACCATAACATCTGTGGGTTTGACATATACTGCACTACACTGATGAAGACCGCATGTTAGCATATAACGATGAAGACATTGATGAAGAATTGTCGCTGCGGCGAGTTGGAAGACTGGCGAGTTCTCCGGTATCCATCGGTTTGTGTCCGTCTGCTTGCAGTACATGACGGCCTACTGCGTCTATGCTAAACCCCTAATCCGTCCATGCTAAACCCCTAATCCGTCCATGCTAAACCCCTAATCCCTAAACTACTTGGCCTTTTCTTTTTCTTTTTTACTATTTTGAAAAACATTTTTGAATAGTTAAAATAGCCAATCTACATTGACACGTTGTGAGCTTGTAGATTGTCTATTATTTTAAGTATTCAAAAATGTTTTTCAAAATTGTAAAAAAAAAAAAAAAAAAAAAAAAGGCAAAGTAGTTTAGAGATAAAGGGTTTAGCATGGAGGAAAATAGAGCCCATAGTGTGCATAAAAAAGGAAGGAATTCAGAGGAAATCTGCAATTAGTGGTAATGAAGACGTCGGGAATCAACAAAATGAAATATTAGCCATCGAGCGCGTGCGCGCGCACACACACACACACACACACACACACACACACACACACACACACACACACACACACAGTTGCCTGAGCCATTGTTTCCAGCTTGGTTGTGGAACAGGCTGTTTCTTTATCTCTGTGTCCCTGGAGAAGCAGACCAGCCCTGGGAATGAGATCTTGCACACCACCTCCTGTTTACCGCACTCGCTTGTACATGTAACACACACACACACACACACACACACACACACACACACACACACACACACACACACACACACACTGTAGTTTAATGGTAGGTCCTGATCGTCCAGATAAAGGCTCAGTCCGTGTGATAAACAAGGTGGTGCTGTCTGTGTGTGAAAACAACCCAGTTTGTTGAGGCTCCGTCCGGGACTTCGTTAGAATCTGCATTTTACAACCGAAAGTCCCGAAGGTCACCGTGTCTCCGAAGGTCACCGTGTCTCCGAAGGTCACCGTGTCTCCGAAGGTCACCGATGTCTCCAATGTCAGATTTTCATGGCGCGCCGAAAATAGCCGTTTTTCCGAAACACGTTGCATCGATTCGCTCGACACGGTGTCGTACGACGCCATGTAGGTAAATCACAACGTGATGCGTCGTGAGCTTGTAGAGCAGCTGTCTTGGGATTGGTGTTGAGGTTTGTTTAATTGTTTCCCTCGACACCACATCTTTTAAGCAAAAATACTAGCAGACCTGATATAGAGCCCTGGCCTTGGGGGAACCCAGTCAACTAAGTACAGTATGGTTTACTGTAATTGGTTAAAGATGGAGTGCCGTGATTTTTTTTAAGTGTCTACGGAATTAACATTACTCTAATCGACCCCCAGGTGTGGTTATAGAAAATTAAAATATGTCTTCCCTGTGTGTGTATTTTTGGTTTCTTCCTGAAAGCTGAATGAGTCAAAAGGCCCAATTGAAAATACACCTTTTTTGTGACATCCTAACCCCTCAACCATTATCAAAGTCGTACGATTTGTCACACGTTACCGCAGTGAAATTTGTTCTCCCCATCTCTTGGAGCGATGAGCCGCAGCCAAGTAGCGGTATGAGCCGCAGCCAAGTAGCGGTATGAGCCGCAGCCAGCTCGGGAATCATTTGATTAGTTGATTTGACCCCCCAATCCAACCCATTGATGCTGAGTGCCAAGCAGGGAGGCATTGGGTCCCAGTCTTTGGTATGACCCGGCCGGGAATCGAACCCCCGACCTCCCAGTTTCCGGGGCGGACACTTTAACCACAAGGCCACTGTCTGGTTATTATGTCTGGTTAAAGAGCACCGAAGTCCTGACATCACTCGCTCATCCCCTGGTTCACGGTCCTGACGTCACTTGCTCATCCCCTTGGCTCACGGAAGTAATTTCTCTATGGAGAATAACATGGGGTCATCTTAAAAATCGTTTCATATAAGCATTGTGGTACAAAAATAAACAAGCTGTCTCGGTGTTATTGTCAGGGAGGTGTCTCTGTATCGTTTGCGACAGTCAGTCACTCGTATATGAATCGGTCTGTTTCTAGCGAAAATTTAACTAATTCAGCAGTTGATTCTGATGATGAGTGAAACCGGGCGGGATGACATGTTTATTTTTCAAACACAGTTCTTATATCATGAGGCGGTCTAAAAATCCCCCTATGGGGATTACAATGCAAATAAAAAGTACATGAACCCGTGAACCCTCTCTCTATACCGATATTGACGTCAGACTTCGACGCTCTATTACAGGGGTGCCCAGACTTTTTGTACTTGAGAGCTACTTTCAAAATGACCATCTCAACAAGATCTACCCACCAAAAAGATATGATCTCATTGCTGAAAATTGTTACCTGAGGGGGCTTTGGAAAAGCTGAGCTGGAGTTACATAACATGACAAACACACTTGGAATTGGAAATAAAGGGGGGGAAATGGAAATAGTTTTATTTTTTGTGATGTTTGCCCTTTTTGATGTCAATCAATCAAGTCACCTTAATTAATTCAAGTGTCAGATGCCAAATTATATATTATTTTATTTAAATGATATATGTTTTAGGGACATGTCATGTGATCTACCTGCACAGCCTTTGTGACGTGATCTACCTTTTGGGCACCCCTGCTCTATTATCATACAACAACACACAGGTGAAAACCGGTGTTGTTGCTCAATGACTAAAGTTTACTCCATCAACAAAATGACAAATCACAGGCCAGGAGGAGGATGTTCTTACATGGAAACAATCCACACCTTTTATCAGGCCGACGCTTTGGCACACTGCGTGGTGACGACACGCCCTCTCTGGATCAACAGCCTAATCTGTCAAACTAAAGGCCCTACTGTATACGCGGGCTTCGCTTCGCAGCGATAAATATTTTATCTATTAATCCCCCGAAGGGAACCGCCGTGTCTGTTATTCAAACGGTGAGCTCAAGCATGCTTAATTTCCACCTGTGAAAAAAAAATCCCCCTTCGCGCACGCACGCACGCACGCACGCACATCTCTCTACCTCTGCTTTCTCTTTCCTCCAGTGTTGCCATGTGTGCTTATTATAAGCGCCTTTGGGCTTCTTCTTCTGTAAAGTATTAGATTGTAAATATTGGTAGCTGGTATAGGTTTTTTTGGGCTTATTCCTAAAGTGTTGCTTATTTGGGCTTCATGTTTCCTAATGTCGTTTACGCCAGTGATTCTCACACATTTTCACGTCAAGGACCTCCAGAATATTAATGTCTTTGTCACAACTAAGGACCCTACATCCTAAATATTTTGTGCCAGGAAGGAACCCCCATACAAGATTAGGGTTGTTCTTAAAATGTTTCAAAGAATATTCCACATTTTTGTCTTTTTTTTCTCCACGATTGTTTTGAAAATAGGCCGATCTACAAGCTCACAACGCGTCCAGGGACAAATTAGCCATTGGGCCGTGGCCCAGGGGCCCTTGGCTCTCAGGGGGCCTTCGGGGGAATTAGACCGTGAGGTACTAGGTTTGACACAATGAAGGGCCCCTGGGGCCCTTCATTGGCTGTTGATTTTGTTAAATTTAGGTTAAAAAGATGATAAAACACGAAAATGGGCCCTGCAAATATTACCGGCCCAGGGGGGGTTAATCCGTCCCTGAACGCGTCTCATTGCGTTGTGAGCTTGTAGATCGTCTATTTTCAAATTGGACCCGACTACTTATTTCTCTCACGCAATCTGGCAACACTGCTTTCCTCTGCACTCTATACTGTATGTGACTGTATTTTTTCTTTTACTCTCCATTCCATGGTGTGATGATTTGCATCGTACGGTTTAGCGGAGCGGCTTTGCATGACAGCCCGCTGCTTCCGTACCGCTAGGCGCTCTGATAGCAAAGCCTCATCATGAGGACATTTGATTATTCAAAGCGCACGGCAAACGGAGAGAGAGAGAGAGAGAGAGAGAGAGAGAGAGAGAGAGAGAGAGAGAGAGAGAGAGAGAGAGAGAGAGAGAGAGAGAGAGAGAGAGAGAGAGAGAGAGAGAGAGAGAGAGAGAGAGAGAGAGAGAGAGAGAGAGAGAGAGAGAGAGAGGATCTTACAAGAACAGAAGCTTCAATAGCTATTTTCAATCTCCAAATGAGATACTGTATCAAAAGTGATTATTTTTTTTGAGTGGTGCAACCACTCCAAGGAACAGCAATGTCCGTGTTAACCTGACTATGTGTGTGACTATGAGTACCAATAGGGGCAAAAGTGGTGCTGTTGTGCCAGAAACAGAGAGAGAGAGAGATAGTGCTGCACTGTTGCCTGCTAATGACAGCAGTGAGTGCATTTTGATGACTTGTGCTTGTTCCTCAGCCCATATTCTCCTGCTCAAACTCTTGTTTTTTTTGTGAAGGACACAAGCAGACCTTATGATTCTAATCCAGTGATTAGCTCCGCTAAGAACTGTTCCGTGCCCTAAATCCAGTTGAGCGCAGCGGCACTGAGCATGTCTCGCTGCTGCTGGCATTACAGACTGGATCAGTACCAGCCTGTTGGCCCGGAGAATTCCTTTCCTCATGTCAAAGACAACAGCACAACACGGAGGCGCTTTCAGAGCCACAAGGGAGAGAGAGACACACACACACACACACACACACACACACACACACACACACACACACACACACACACACACACACACACACACACACACACATGTTGGGATTTTTGTGAATCTGCTTATCGATTCCGGTTCCTATAACGGTTCCTTATTTCGGTTCCAAATGGTACAAAATAACTTATTAAAATGTTTATTAGAAAGAGTATAGGTCAAAATTTGACCTATACTGAATAAACATTTAATGTTTATTCAACAAAAAGTTTTATTCCTATTTATTGTCAATTTAACATTAGCTGCGATGCATTGTGGGCTTGTCGATCGGCTATTTTGGCGAAGAGATATTGGGCAGTATTATGCGTGTCTTAAGTACCAGGTCGTATGACTTAACTTAAGACCTGGAGGCGTGGTCAATGCTGTTTGGCCACTCAGAATAGCCAAATGGCATTGATCACGCCTCCAGGTATTAAGTTAAGTAATAAGACCTGGTACTTAAGACACGCATAATACTGCCCTTGGTGTGGAGAGGGGGGAACAGAGCAGTTCCAACTCGGGGCCGTACTACGACTCGGTTGAAGAACATGGAATGCTAAATACGAAATGAAGTAAATCATTTGGGGTCTGAGGTATGAAAGCAGTGGATGTTTTTACCGTGGCTCTCCAGTGAAACATTGACAGTTAAAGATGTGGTCAGGGTGAGCGTTGACAGGGAGGGATGGTTGGTATCTTAGAGTATATATGAATAGAGACGGCACCCGGATGAAACCCTGAGGCGAAATGGACATAGTGGCCGAATTTGATATTGCAGCGTGGGCCCAAACACATGAACGCGCTGGTCCGTTGACTATCATTGTGCACGTTCACGATGACACGTGAACGCTGAATGCCTGCAATGATAGTCAGCGGCAGCACGTCATGTGTTTGGGCCCAATCCATCCCAGAATGCACTCTGTTCCTACCCAGAATGCACAGTGAAATCGCCTCATGCGCTTTTGAGCAACTTAATGCAAGTGGATGGGAGGAGAACTCGGGTGCCGTCTCTATTCATATATACTCTAAGGTTGGTATGTGGAGCCAGGTCAGTATTGTAACGACCCTGCAAAAGGCCGGCCGTAGTGCAAGTATAGTGCTGCGGGCTAAGATGGAGTCTGATCGAGATCGATTTTCAGACTACGGCGGAATATTGGGAGTGAGTCTGCAGTTCTGATTGCAATGGGAAGATCATTCCATAGTTTTGGAGCAAGAAGGGAGAAGAGTCTGGGACGTGTGCGAGCGTTGTCCCCGGTTTTAGTGAATGTTCTGCCCGCCTCCCAGTCACAGGGACTGGGACTGGGACTGGGACTGGGTTGGCTGATCTGAGCACACAGGGCGGGTGGTAGGGTTCTGATCACACTTTGAAGATATGGGGGTGCCATACCTTTTTTGGTTGCTTTGAAGGTCAGCATCAGAGTTTTGTACTCAGCAACCGGCAGCCAATGGAGGGAGTGGAGAAGGGGAGAGACATGTGAGAATTCCGCCTGGTTGAAGAGCAGACATGTGACATCAGCCCTGAACTGGTATATAGACGGAACCAAGGGGACATACGTGTGTCAGTTCACATGCCTGTGTGCACTGCAGACATTGGATGGAGTACATAGCAGCCTAATTAGAGAGGGTTGTGTTGAAGGGAACCAGCTGTGTAAGAAGAGAGAAGGGAACATTGTAGCTGTAGAGATGCAATGTTTTAAGAGGTGTGCAAGGTCATTGATTCTGCAATGCATCACGGTTCGCGATGCCACGCTCGATTCCGCATTGATGTGTAACACCCGGGATTCGAACTCGGGGCCTCCCGCGTGAAAGTCCAACATCTTAACCACTAGACCAAAGGGATATCCCTATGGACTGGGGGAGATATTATACTTTTGAGGCCATCAGGTATAGGCTCTGAGCCACTGCTACAGATGCAGTGATGTGACATAATCGATTATAAAGCTGAGCCATTTAATTTAATTTAAAGAGTGCCGCGTTTTTTTTGTACTTTTTCTGTTTTGTATATGGCGTTAACATTACTAGACCCCCTGGTGTGGTTATAATATTCAAGTGTCTTCCCTGTGTATTTTTCAATATTGTCACTGCACATACTGGCCGGGACGGCACCTGTCTGTCAGCACGGAGTTGTCGAATGGGAGGAGTAGGTCGAATGCTCTACATCTTCCCAGTGGGCGCTCCTCACTGGCAGGTGAGCCAGTAGGATACAACAGTAATGTCCTCCCGGTGGGGGCTCCTCACTGGCAGGTGAGCCAGTAGGATACAACAGTATGTCCTCCCGGTGGGGGCTCCTCACTGGCAGGTGAGTCAGTATAGGATACAACAGTACGTCCTCCCGGTGGGGGCTCCTCACTGGCAGGTGAGTCAGTATAGGATACAACAGTACGTCCTCCCGGTGGGGGCTCCTCACTGGCAGGTGAGTCAGTATAGGATACAACAGTACGTCCTCCCGGTGGGGGCTCCTCACTGGCAGGTGAGTCAGTAGGATACAACAGTACGTCGTCCCGGTGGGGGCTCCTCACTGGCAGGTGAGCCAGTATAGGATACAACAGCAGTGACAACAATAATAATAAATGGAGCCATATGTGTGTATAGTGAGTCAGTGACTGTGTATAGTGTGTGGAGGGGAGGGGCAGGCAGGGGGTTTCCACATGGCAAGGTGCTTCTTTCTGTCATCAGATACCATGCAAGCAATGATGTCCAGCAGCAGCTCTCAAGAGTGCTCCCTCCCCTCTCTCTCCTCCCTCCCTCCCTCCCCTCTCTCTCCTCCTCCCTCCCTCCCTCTCTCTCCTCCCTCCCTCCCTCCCTCTCTCTCCCTCCCTCCCTCCCTCACTCTCTTTCCTCCCTCCCTCTCTCTCTCTTCTCCCCCCTCTCTCTCCTCCTCTCTCTCCTCCCTCCCTCCTCTCTCTCCTCCCTCCCTCCCTCTCTCTCCTCCCTCCCTCCCTCCCTCCCTCTCTCTCCTCCCTCCCTCCCTCCCTCTCTCTCTCCTCCCCCCCTCTCCTCCCTCCCTCTCTCTCCTCCCTCCTCTCTCTCTCCTCCCTCCCTCCCTCCCTCACTCTCTCCTCCCTCCCTCTCTCTCTCTTCTCCCCCCCCTCTCCTCCCTCTCTCTCTCTCTCCTCCCTCCCTCCCCTCCCCTCTCTCTCTCTTCTCCCCCCCTCTTGCTCTCTCTCTTCTCCCCCCCTCTTGCTCTCTCTCTCTCTCTCTCTCCCCCTCTCTCACTCTCACTCCCCTGTGTCGTCTCAGTTCCTCCTCCAGACTTGCTCTTAATTGGACACTGCTCTTCCTGCTCCTCTGTCGTCTTGTGTGAATAAAAGCGGTTGTTCGGCGGCGCCCATGAGAGTGGACTCAGTCCATGTTCCTATCGGCTTACCTGGCCAGAACCTCAGAGAATGAGAGAGAGAGAGAGAGAGAGAGAGGGAAAGAGGGAGAGAGGGAGAGAGAGAGATTGGTGGATACAGTGGATGGAGGCAGGCCCAACAAAGCGTGGTCTTCCAGAGCGGTGGTGCATGCATGGTTCCTTTATCCCTCTCCTTGGCGTGGAGAGCAGCTCTCACGTTACCTCCCCGTCCTCCTCCACCCATTACAGGAGAATGGAGCGCTTTGTCCCCCAAGCCCCTGCACCACGGAGACTAAGCCCTTTCCTCCTCCTACTTACCACACGCACGCACGCACGCACGCACGCACGCACGCACGCACGCACGCACGCACACACGCACACACGCACACACATACCAGTACACCCAGACCTAGAGGCTATAGTGGTTCCCTAACATTCTTTTTTTTTTTTATGTTTTTTTTGTGGCTTTCGCCTTTATTTTATTTTTTTATGGAGGGACAGACAGTAGGCTGACAGGACATGGGGAGAGAGATGGGGGGGGGAAGACATGCAGTATAAAGGCCGTCGGGATCGGGAGTCGAACCCGCGGTCCAGCCAAGGTGCCTGGACCGCTGAGCCATGGCCCAGGCGTTTCCCAAACATTTGCACGTCCACGTTGACACTAATTAGCCCGCGGACCCCCATTTGAAACCGATATGCCAGGGACCCCCATGAGAGAAGATTTTTACGGCTCTATAGCAGTGATTCTCAACCCGTATAATTTCAAGGACCCCCCAGTTTGACAATTAGGCTACGGACGCCCATTTAATGGCATTAACTCCTCAGGTTCCTCACTATCATTTAGCTGGGGACCCCCTGGAACTCCTCAAGTTCCTAACTATCATTTAGCTGGGGACCCTCTGGAACTCCTCAGGTTCCTAACTATCATTTAGCTGGGGACCCCCTGGAACTCCTCAGGTTCCTAATTATCATTTAGCTGGGGACCCCCTGGAACTCCTCAGGTTCCTAACTATCATTTAGCTGGGGACCCCCTGGAACTCCTCAGGTTCCTAACTATCATTTAGCTGGGGACCCCCTGGAACTCCTCTGGTTCCTCACTATCATTTAGCTGGGGACCCCCCTGGAACTCCTCAGGTTCCTAACTATCATTTAGCTGGGGACCCCCTGGAACTCCTCAGGTTCCTAACTATCATTTAGCTGGGGACCCCCTGGAACTCCTCAGGTTCCTAACTATCATTTAGCTGGGGACCCCCTGGAACTCCTCAGGTTCCTAACTATCATTTAGCTGGGGACCCCCTGGAACTCCTCAGGTTCCTAACTATCATTTAGCTGGGGACCCCCTGAAACTCCTCAGGTTCCTAACTATCATTTAGCTGGGGACCCCCTGAAACTCCTCAGGTTCCTAACTATCATTTAGCTGGGGACCCCCTGGAACTCCTCAGGTTCCTATAACTATCATTTAGCTGGGGACCCCCTGGAACTCCTCTGGTTCCTAACTATCATTTAGCTGGGGACCCCCTGGAACTCCTCTGGTTCCTCACTATCATTTTGCTGGGGACCCCCTGGAACTCCCTCAAGGATCCCACTTTGGGAACCACATGCTACAGGGGACTAGGTGCGGAAAAATCGTCCCAGCAAAATCGCTCACAGCAGCAGTCATCTCTTCCTGGTTTTTATAGACGGATGGTGGGTGGACATGAAGCTCCACCCACGCGGGAAAAAGCAGTTTTTCTGGCCGACGCGGCTTTTCCCGCCAGGAAGAGACTGCTGCTGTGAGCGATTGTTTTTTTGTCGCGCCTAGTCGCCTAGGTCTGGGTGTACTGACATGCACACACACACACACACACACACACACTGTGTGTGTATGAGAGAGATACTGTGCGTGTGCGTGATACATGTATGTGCGACTCCGTACACACATGTAAGCACAGCATGTTGGTCTGACCATGTTCCGTGTGTAAATCCATCTCTCCTTGATCTCTGCATTCTGTAACGCGCCCTGAAAGACACTTCCTGTTGATGTGGGGGAGCAGGTCATTGTTGTCCAGGATCCCTCTCGATTGTTATACTGTGAGCCCTGCTGTGAATACTGTTTATATAGGCTATATGCACGCTGGTGTGCATTATACTTTGTTGTTTTTCAAAATAGGCTAAAAATGGCAAAGAAGTTCAGGGGTAACTATTAGGCACTAGCAAAAATACAGACTGTATAACGTCAAAACTATAGTGCCTGATTAGTGTTTCCATTTTGAGCATTTTAATCATGTGTGCCTCAGTTCATTTTCAATTCCTGTGTGTGTGTGTGTGTGTGTGTGTGTGTGTGTGTGTGTGTGTGTGTGTGTGTGTGTGTGTGTGTGTGTGTGTGTGTGTGTGTGTGTGTGTGTGTGTGTGTGTGTGTGTGTGTGTGTGTGTGTGTGTGTGTGTGTGTGTGTGTGACGCAAGAGAAATTCAAGAGAATTTCCTTTTCTTACAAGCAAAGAGGAACCAATGTCATCGCTAGAGGGGGCGGGATTCCCCATTGGCAGAGCAATTTAATCATTTTAATCATGTGTGCCTCAGTTCATTTTCAATTCCAGGTGTGTGTGCGTGTGTGCGTGCGTGTGCGATAATCCCACCAGTCTTTCCACTGCTCACTCCAGTCCCGCAGGTTCACAGAGTTAGCTGTGGAATGCAGAGGCAAACTGGGTTAGGAATGTAAACCTGGTTATATCTCTCTCTCCTCTGGATAACACGCACGCACGCACGCATGCACGCACGCACACACGCACACGCAGTGTGATGTGAGTCAGGGTAAAGGCACAGAGGCAGCATAAAGTGAGTCATGAATAACATTTGAAGTGCAGGGCTGTTGGTAACATTCTCTAAATTCCTTTCTAAAGGGTTGATGACATTGGTTCCTCTTTGCTTGTAAGAAAAGGAAATTCTCTTGAATTTCTCTTGCGTTTAGACACAGACACACACCTGGCAATGAAAAAGAAATTCCATTAAATAGGGGACAGTATAGCCTAGATAATTCAGGTCAAACCTTAAGGGGGTCCCTGGCATGTATTTTCAAATGGGGGTCCACAGGCTAATGAGAACCATTTTGGGTGTCCTTGACACTGGGCTAAGGCACTGGCAAAAATAGGGCCCATAGTCTCACATATGCACACGTGAATGTCAACTTGTATGTCGATGGCAGTCGACCAGGTGAATGTCAACTTGTATGTCGATGGCAGTCGACCAGGTGAATGTCAACTTGTTTGTCGATGGCAGTCGACCAGGTGAACGTCAACTTGTATGTCGATGGCAGTCGACCAGGTGAACGTCAACTTGTATGGCGATGGCAGTCGACCAGGTGAACGTCAACTTGTTTGTCGATGGCAGTCGACCAGGTGAACGTCAACTTGTATGTCGATGGCAGTCGACCAGGTGAACGTCAACTTGTATGTCGATGGCAGTCGACCAGGTGAACGTCAACTTGTTTGTCGATGGCAGTCGACCAGGTGAACGTCAACTTGTATGTCGATGGCAGTCG